>NC_138778.1:102304343-102744343 GCF_965119305.1 Pelophylax lessonae
TGCTGCAATGAAATTTCGGCAAAATGGACTAGCCTGCTGCCTCATTTTTTCACTTTGATTTTTGGGTTGTCTTTGAGTTCAGCCCTCTGTAGGTTGATAATTTTCATTTCCATCAAATGATGTGGCCAGTGGCGTAGCGTGAGGGGTGCTGGGGGGGCCACTGGCACCGGGCGCAACATTTAGGGGGGCGCATTCCACGCCATCCACGGGATCATAGTGTCCAGCGACCCCCGCCCGCACTCCTCTTGGCTCTGTGACTGACTTTGTGCAGGACGAGCGGCGGCCAGGGGGCGGGGCTGGTCGTGGGTGAAGATGCTCTGTGGCTTGGTGCATGTGCAGCACCGCTTCCGGAGTCTCCCCCTGCTGTCCAGGCCAGCCCGCTGTCTCTCCCCTTCGCTCCTGATCGCCTCCTCGAGTCGCCAGTGTTTGGACACAGAACAAGGTAAGTGTTGTGCTGCTTGCCCCCGGGAGCCCAGGGAAGCTGACATGGGAGGTGAAGAGGTGGGTCAGTGTAGGGGGTGTCAGTATAGGTGTCAGTGTAGGGGGTTCAATGTAGGGGGGGTTCAGTGTAGGGGGGTCAGTATAGGTGTCAGTGTAGGGGGGGTCAGTGTATGTGGAAATGTAGGGGGGGGTTCAGTGTAGGGGGGTCAGTGTATGGGGGGGTCAGTATAGGTGCCAGTGCATGGGGGGTCAGTGTAGGGGGTGTCATTGTAGGGAGGTCAGTGTATGGGGTCAGTATATGTGGGAATGTAGGGGGGCAGTGTAGGGGGGGGTCAGTATAGGTGTCAGTGTATGGGGGGGTCAGTGTAGGGGGGTGTCAGTGTAGGGGGGTGTCAGTGTGGGGGGTAAATGTAGGGGGGTTAGTATAGATATCAGTGTAGGTCTCAGTGTATGGGGGGTCAGTGTAGGAAGGTCGGTGTAGGGGGGTCAGTGTATGTGGAGATATACGGGGGGGTCAGTGTATGTGTCAGTGTAGGGGGGGTTAGTGAAGGGGGGTCAGTGTAGGTGTCAGTGTAGGGGGGGTCAGTGTAGGTGTTAGTGTATGGGGGGGCAGTGTAGATGTCAGTGTATGGGGGTGGTCAGTGTAGGGGGGTCAGTGTATGGGAGAGTCAGTGTCGGTGTCAGTATAGGGAGGTCAGTGTAGGGGTCAGTGTGTGAGGGGACAGTATAGGTGTCAGTGTAGGGGGTCAGTGTATAGGGGGGTCAGTGTCGGTGTCAGTGTAGGGGGTCAGTATAGAGGGGGTCAGTGTATGTGGGAATGTAGAGGGGGTGTCAGTGTAGGGGGGTCAGTGTAGGTGTCAGTGTATAGGGGGGGGGGTCAATGTAGGGGAAGGTCAGTGTAGGGGGGTCAGTATAGGAGGTGTCAGTGTAGGGGGGGTCAGTGTAGTTGTCAGTGAAGATGTGAGGGAAGGTGTCACTGTAGGGGGGTCAGTGCGTGGAATCAGTGTAGGTGTCAGTGAAGGGGCCAGTGTATGGGGGGTCAGTGTATGGGGGGGGGTCAGTGTAGGTGTCAGTGTATGGGGGGGTAAGTGTAGGTGGCAGTGTATGGGGGAGGTCAGTGTAGGTGTCAGTGTAGGGGTCAGTGTAGGGGGGGTCAGTGTACGGGGTTTATTGTAGGGGGTCATTATAGGGCCCAGTGTAGGGGGGTCAGTGTAGGTGTCAGTGAGGCGGGGTCAGTGAAGGTGTCAGTTTAGGGGAGTGTCAGTGTAGGGGGGGGTTGTCAGTGTAGGGGGTTCAGTGAAGGTGTCAGGTAGGTCAGTGTAGGAATCAGGAATGTCAGTGTAGGGTTCAGTGTAGGGGTCAGTATAGTAATTAGGTAGGTCAGTGTAGTGATCAGGTCTGTTAGTGCAGGAATCAGGTAGGTCAGTGTAGTGATCAGGTCTGTTAGTGCAGGAATCAGGTAGGTCTGTGTAGTGGTCAGATAGGTCTATGTAGGTGTCAGTATAGTAATCAGGTAGGTTAGTGTATGAATCAGGTAGGTCTCTGTAGGTGTCAGTATAGTGATCAGGTAGGTCAGTGTAGTGGGCAGTGTATTGGTCAGGTAGGTCTGTGTAGTGGTCAGGTATGTCAGTGTAGGTGTCAGTATAGAAATTAGGTAGGTCAGTGTAGGTGTCAGTATAGAAATGAGGTAGGTCAGGGTAGTGATCAGGCTGGTTAGTGCAGGAATAAGGTAGGTCAGTGTAGGAAGAAGGTAGGTCTGTGTAGGTGTCAGTATAGTAATCAGGTAGGTCAGTGTAGGTATATGGTAGGTCTCTGTAGTGGTCAGGTAGGTCAGTGTAGGTGTCAATATAGTAATCAGGTAGGTCAGTGTAGTGGTCAGGTAGGTCTGTGTAGGTGTCAGTATAGTAATCAGGTAGGTCAGTGTAGGAATAAGGTAGGTCTCTGTAGTGGTCAGCAAGGTCAGTGTAGTGGTCTGTGTAATGGTCTAGTAGGTTTGTGTAGGGGGCGCAAATTACTTACCTTGCCCCGAGCGCTGACAACCCACGCTACGCCACTGGATGTGGCATCTTTTCCTTCCTAAAACATTACCCAGTCCATATCATTATAGGTATCCAGCATGATATTTTTCCTCATTGAGATCTGATGTGTTCCTTTATTTTTGAGCAGTGTCTATATATAAATACATATATGTATATGTGTGTGTGTGTGTGAGTGTATGTGTATATATATATATATATATGCGCTTTAAGGAATACATCGAAAATTTGATAGGTTATGGCTCATTTGGATTTGATAAACACCCTACTGGACCGATATTTTCTATCAGATTGCATCCAGTTCCTGCTACATAAGCACACAAGGCCAATTATTTTAAATGTGCCTTGTGGGTGAGAGATCTGAACTATTTGATCTGTGCTGCATGTTGATATGTGGTGCTGGACCCCATTGTGTAATAGGTTGTCCCTGATGTCCCACTGAATCATATTGTATGCACTGTCCCTATACCTATGCTGAATTACAGTACATGTATATGGTATGTATTACATAGCTCCCAACTGTCCTTGATTTTGAGGGACTGTCCCTGATTTGGAACAAAGTCCCTCTTTCCCTCTTTTCTCCTCATTGGTCTATTGGTCCCTCATTTTGGTCTGATCTATATAATTGTATATAAAATGCACTACTTATCTATCACAAAGTGTTTCCCAGTGCCAAACCTATCAAACAATTTCTAAATTGCTGCATTTGTAAATTCCAAAAGATAATATAAAGGAATAGTAGTAGTAAAAAAGGACATTTTTTGTACAATCCTCCTTTAAGGGTGCGTGGTAGGGGGTGTGTCCTATGCCTACATAATTTTGCTAATAGGTGTCCCTCATTCCCATCTCAAAAAGTTAGGTAAGGTAATACAACCTAGCTACATGATGTATTCTTTGTGTAGTATATACACACTCTGTGTAGCGCACCCCCGAAAGAGCCGATGGTTTTGAACAGCCCTGTTTCCCAACTTTAGGACATACACACCAGGCACACTGCATTTTCTTCTCTCTCACTGGCTCGAATGAACAGTCTAAGGGTATCTTTTAGATTTAGAGACGGGGTAGGAATGGGATACCCCAAAGGAACTGAAGAAACTGAGGACTCTCCTCACTATTCTGGCTGGGACCTTCCTCAAAGTTGTTTCTTGCTAGGAGAAAAGCTTTGGATTATTCTCTGTGTACAACTTGTAGCTGCATACAGTCTCTAGAGCACAGGTCAGTACTCATGGGCCACCTTTTGACATCCACCAGGCACTTCTTTGTGAGGGATATGCAGACTCGCATTACCACCAACCACTGGACCCTCTTGTGTCCAGCCGCCACCAGGTGTCCTCCAGAGTGCTTCTCTAGACTAGTAAACGAACTCCAGATTTAGAGAATAGGCCCCCCAGCCCAAGCTATGGTGGGGACCTCGATGATCTCCACACAGCATCACCAAGGGTCAGAAACCCTCAGACAGGGGACGTCTCTGAGAGGGTTCACTCAGGATCCAAAAAAAATCTGCTCTGGTGCATCAGGTTATTTATGGGCTTCCCAACCACCTTCTGTACACTCCAGTCAAGCGATGGATTTGGAATATGCTGCAGCAGGAATCAAAGGCCAGTCCCAGTCTGTGGAAGAGACAGAACGTCCAAGTGCATGTCCAAGCCCTTTGCAAATTTCCATACATGTAAGCATACTATTGATTGCTAAGCTTAATCAGGTGTAAACCAAGGTATCATTGCAGTTGTCAACTACAGGTTCTACATTATCCACTACAGGTTAGTCATGACAGGCCAACAACATCAAGATCCTCTCAACATGTCAAAAAGGCCTGAAAATTATGAGATGGACAAAGCCATGATCTCTTTCATGGATAAGCTGACCTCCTTTAAAAGACAGGAGAGAAAAGGATCTGTTCTGTGATCAAAATAACTCAAATGCGTCCTTCCTGAGAACAATTTATTATACTCTACAAAAAGTCCCAGCAGAGAGGATGGTGGAGATACATATGGGTATATTTAATTATGTGGGGGGATGTATTAGAGCTGCCAAGTTCAGAAATGCCATTGCCCACTATTAGCCAGTATGAACCCCCTCAGAGGTCATACCGTCAATATCGGTATGGGACCCCATGCCTGCCAGGCAAGCCATATCTACCACCCTATCCACAAACCCCTTTGCATTCATACAGCTCAATGCACAATACCAAGAGGCCCTCTTATGTAAGTTACTCACCTCCTCTGTCCTCACAGGGAACATATTCTCCAAGTTTAAACACTAGCTCAAATTCCACAGATGTTTCTCAAAATAATGGCCAATCCAGCTCTGGTTCTTCCCCGTTCCCCACCCCTTTTTTCAGGATTTGTAACCAAGTTTTGTGTTACAACCTGAGTTTTTGGTTTGCATATTATATGCATTTGTAAAGCTTTGACAAACAAAAAGAATAAAAAAGTAAAGTGAAAAAAACTTTATTTTCATTTGGTTTTTGCATTTTGAATACATGTAGTTCCTACGTAAACTGGTTATTCAGAATAATAAAATCAAACTGTTTTGAACATATCATGTGCTTTTGTGTCTTTTTATGCTATCAAAACATAATAGAATAACCAAAAATATCAAGCATAACACAACTAAAGATAGGCCCGGAGCAAAAAAAAAAAAGGGGGCAGGCCTCATGATAGGGTTGATAGGGGACACAGGAAAAAGGAGGTGGGATAGGGTTAAATGGTGGGCTGTGGCTGGTGGTGCAGGAAGAGGATTGGATTAGGCCAGGTAGGGGTGGGGGCTCAGTGTGGTAACACTGGGTGGGGCTCTTTCCGGTCAAGCAGAATCGTGAGGATCAGCAGAGGAAGAAGGAGGAATCTGCTGTGCTGCCCCTGAGTTCACTCTTAAGATGGCGGACTTGGACTCTTTGCTCGGGAGGCTGAGGGAGGCTGCCGCTTCGCGCGGCTCCTCCTGGCTGCAGGCGCAGGTCTCCTCTATGCTTGGCGGGGAGCCTGCGGCGGCCGGGGATGGGCGTTCCCGCGCTCGGAGGTCACGGCCTCCGGAGCGTTACAGCCCGCCAGTGTCCCCACGTGCTGAGAGCCATTTTGGGAGCCCCCCTGTGGACCCTCCAGGCCCGCCGGCCCGGCGCTCTCCTGCCAGGACCGGCGGAGCGGCTGGGAGGAATCCCCCTCGTCGGCAGAGCACGTCCGGGCGGGGCCCTGCCCGTTCTTCCTCGCCGGCCCCGCCCGTTCGCCGGAATGCAGCTGGGTCGGCGGCCGCCCCGACTGGTGAGGACCGATCGGTGGGGGCGGCTCAGCGTGGGAGGCGGACGTCGGCGGCCACCAGCCAGTCGGGCCGAGCGGCTGGTGGCTTAAGTCTGCAAGCACCCCGGTCGGGGGTGGAGGTGGGAGAGTCGGACATGGATGGCGGAGGATCGGGGCCTAGCGGGAAGAGGCCCAGGCGCGACGAGGCTGGACGGTCGTCAGGTCTGCGGCTGGGGGGGACTGGCGGTCGGCCTGGCCCCTCTGTGCTGGCTGCTCCTGCACCGGTGGAGGATCGGGACGATCGGGAGGAGCGATCGGAAGGGGAGCTGTCGGGCTCTGATGTCGGGGAGGTGCCGATTCCTGTTCCAGCGGGGGAGTGCGGTCGCCGCATCACTTTGTGACGTTGTCCGCGGATCATGTGGATGATCTGCGAGTTTGGCATGTCTTCCTGACGTCATTCAACGGGCGGTCACTTTGGCAACAAGGCCCGGTCAGCAGCTGCGATCTTGAGTTGTATACGGATGCGGCTGGCTCTACGGGTTTTGGCGCCTTCCTCGGTGGTCGGTGGTGTGCAGAGCGGTGGCCGGCGGCGTGGAGCGAGGCTGGATTGTTGCGGAATTTGGTTCTGTTGGAACTTTTTCCGGGGGTGGTGGCGGTGGAGCTATGGGGGGCGGAGTTCAGGGACAAGAAGGTCCGGCTGCATTGTGATAACATGGGCGTGGTGCAGGTTATCAATCGGCTTTCCGGTTCGTCTGCGCCGGTAATCAGGTTGTTGCGCCACTTGGTCTTGCGTTATCTGCAGTTTAATGTTTTCTTGTATGCTGTTCACTTGCCCGGGGTGGAGAATTCGGTGGCTGATGCTTTGTCACGGTTTCAGCAGGTCCGTTTTCGGGAGTTGGCGCCGGAGGCGGACCGCCAGGGGGAGCCTTGCCCGCCGGAGCTGTGGCACATTGTGTCGGGATCGCCGCTGGTTTGCTCCGGAGGTCGCTGAGTGATGTCACGTGGGTTGCGTATTCCAAGGTATGGAGGGAGTGGTCGGTCCTGCTGGATTGGGTCGGGGCGGATGCGGTGAGTATGTCTTCTCCGTCTCTTGTGCTGTACTTTCTGTGCTTGAATTTCGAGCGGGGGGTGTCGGCGTCGGCCATCGGCCGTAAGCTGGCGGGTTTGGCCTTCCTGTTTAAGGTTTGGGGCCTTCCGGATGTTACGAAAGACTTTGTGGTCCGCCAGGCTTTGAGGGGTTTTGGCGGGGTTCGCGTCGGCCGGATGGCCCGCGCCCGATATCGTTCGGGATGCTGGGGGAGTTGGTGCGGCAGGTGGGCTGCTCCTGCTCCTCTCCGTACGAGGCGTTGTTGTTCAAGACGGCCTTCGTTCTGGCCTTTTTTGGAGCGTTCCACATTGGGGAACTGGTGAGTGCTAATAGGAAGTCTCCTGGGGGCCTTTTGGTGGGAGAGGTGGGTTGCTCCGCTGATGCGGTGGTGATTTTTCTTCGGAGGTCCAAGACCGACCAGGCAGGTAGAGGTACGTATGTTCATTTGTACAGGGTGGGGGGTTCTCCCCTCTGCCCGGTGGCGGTGGTTCGGGAGTTTCTGGGGGCACGCCCCCCGGTTGGGGGGTCTTTCCTAGTACACCTGGACGGATCGTCTTTGTCTAGGTTCCAGTTCAGGGCGGTTTTGAGTAAGTGTTTGGCTGTGTTGGGCTACAGGCCCGGGGATTATTCTTCGCACTCCTTCCGCATCGGGGCGACTACGGAGGCTGCCAGGTGGGGTGTGGATGATTCAGTGTTGAGGCGTATTGGTAGATGGGAGTCTAACCGTTTCAAGTTGTACGTTCGTCCTCATTTGTTGTGATTTGTGGTACGTCGGGGGGCTCTGTTGTGTGTCTGGTTTTGTCATGTTTTCTTGCTGTTTCATTACAGAGGGAGCTGCATGCCTGATCTGGATCGTGGGGCATTCTTATGTGTTCTGGGGGGCCAGGAGGGCTGAGGTGCGGCCCAACGGGCGCCAATTGGGTTTTTCTCGGGAGGAGGCTGTTGTCCGCTGGATTGGCGTGCCGGGTTTGCTCTGGTGCAAGGTCCTTCCGGAAGTGCATTGTTTTGTGCGGTTGGACCGAGCCCCGGGCGTCCTGGTACTGCACGCGGGGGGCAACGATCTGGGGGTCCGTTCCATGCGCCTGCTCATACGAGATATCAAGTTTGATTTTCTCAGGCTGCGCACCTCCTTTCCCGACTTGGTTATAGTTTGGTCGGACATTGTGGGGCGGTCCTCTTGGCGTTTTGCCAGGTCCGCTGCGAGTCTGAACAAGGCCCGTATTAAGGTGAACAAGGCTGTTGGCCGTTTTGTTTGCCGTAATGGGGGAGTGGTGGTCAGGCATGGGGAGCTGGAAGTGGACACGTGGCGTTACCTGCGGAGTGATGGTGTGCACCTGAATGCTGTAGGTACCGACTTGTGGACTCTTGGGATTCAGGATGGAGTTCAACGGGCTCTGCGAGTGTGGCGGGGCTCACAGGTGTAAGGTGTCACACCTGTGAGCTGTGGCGGTTGGGGGTCTTTGGAGGCGGTAACAGGTTTTTTGGTCAGTGCATAGGGTGACCCATCTACGGTATGGAGCCCTATAGTGTATCCCGGTTAATAGGGGTTTAACCGGGATGTGTTAACAAAGGGTATCAGTGGAAAATGTGTTTGTTCCTGAGCTGGTGTCTCGCGGCTGGGGACCGTTGGGTTTTTGGATACTGATACCATTTTTTGAATTGGATTTTGGTGCCTCCCAAGACCAACAACCCCTGATTCTCTTATGTGTACTGGAGTATTTATGGTTTACTGTTTACAATGTTTTAAATTGGTTGTTAATAAAATGGCCTAACAGGCCACAATTTTATCCAAAGTCGTTGTCAGTATCATTTGTTTAGAAGGATTAGAAAGGGGTGGTTTATGCTAAGATCAGGAGTGGGCATCGGTCATACCCTAATCAAGATAGGCCCGGAGCAAAAAAAAAAAAAAAATAGGCGCAGGGCCTCATGATAGGGTTGATAGGGGACACAGGAAAAAGGAGATGGGATAGGGTTAAATGGTGGGCTGTGGCTGGTGGTGCAGGAAGAGGATTGGATTAGGCCAGGTAGGGGTGGGGGCTCAGTGTGGTAACACTGGGTGGGGCTCTTTCCGGTCAAGCAGAATCGTGAGGATCAGCAGAGGAAGAAGGAGGAATCCCCGCCCTCCCGCCCTCCCGCCCTTTGAGTTTGGGATTTCGGAATGTGAACGTGGTGGATGTCGATTCGCATTTGGAGTTGGGGTTATGGGGGTACTGTTGTTGTCTGTGGCGGTTGGGGGTCTTTGGAGGCGGTAACAGGTTTTTTGGTCAGTGCATAGGGTGACCCATCTACGGTATGGAGCCCTATAGTGTATCCCGGTTAATAGGGGTTTAACCAGGATGTGTTAACAAAGGGTATCAGTGGAAAATGTGTTTGTTCCTGAGCTGGTGTCTCGCGGCTGGGGACCGTTGGGTTTTTGGATACTGATACCATTTTTTGAATTGGATTTTGGTGCCTCCCAAGACCAACAACCCCTGATTCTCTTATGTGTACTGGAGTATTTATGGTTTACTGTTTACAATGTTTTAAATTGGTTGTTAATAAAATGGCCTAACAGGCCACAATTTTATCCAAAGTCGTTGTCAGTATCATTTGTTTAGAAGGATTAGAAAGGGGTGGTTTATGCTAAGATCAGGAGTGGGCATCGGTCATACCCTAATCAAGTAATTTTCATATGTTAGCTTAAGACATTTTTGTACAAATATTGAAATTTGCACAGCATTACACATATTGATATAGCCATGGAACATCTCCTGGCGGAAATAGAAAGTAGTCAGCAAATTGGTTCAGCATGGCAATAAAGGATCTCCTTGCATGCACTCTGCTGTACTGTACGGAGGGCAGGTGGAACTCTTCCTCTTCCTTAATGTCGATGCCCCCCCTTATCCCAGACAATATTATGCAGAATGCAGCAGGCCTGAATTACTAACTCTGCATTCTCAAGGCTGAGTTGCAAGGGTGTTTGGAAAACGCACCATGTACTGGACTAAAAGCCAAACGTACATTTAATGAGGAGTATGCGGCTAAGCCGATAGTTGAAGATCCTCTTCTTGTCATCCAGATTACTTCTCGCATAAGGCCCAAGCAGATACCAAGAAAGTGCGAAGGCCTCATCTGCAACAAGCACTAAAGGCAGGTCTGGTCCTTCTGTTCCAGGCAGAGGTTGATCAGATGGTATGTTGTATCGCCCATCTTGCTGTCTTCCACCCATTACAGACTCACGGAACACTCTGGAATTAGAACTGCTGTCATATGCCCCATACAGTGCCTGCGTGAAAGGGGCCTAAAGGTTGATTAACAAAAAAAAAGACAATTTACTTAGATGCTCCTGAGTGCAGGTGACTGGATCCACTGCTGGATATGGAGGAAGCCTTTAGTAAAGTGATATCAAAGTACTGTCAAGAAAGTTTTAAACACAATATAAGTGACCGGATGACTGTTTCCTAATACATGACAGTTGTGTAGTGTATGCCTTTCTTTACTATACAGTGTAGCGCTATTTTTATCACTCTTGGCAGCTACTGGGGTATGATGACTCCACCTGTGTAGTATTTAGGAGCAGAGTCTATATAATCTGTGTGATCAGGACAGGATTTATAGTAAGCGCCAGTGCCTCCACTCAATCAGGGCTTGTGATTAGCAAGTAAAATCCCAATTGAGAAAACATATCTATATAGACAGTAATCCACACAGCAGAGTGTTTAAATGTCCATGTATTGAAGAAATAACATTCAGTGAACCATACAACATAAGAAATTCTCCTCTCAAGAACATGAAATCATTAGCAGTGTCTCTGTGTGTCTCAGTGAGGGGATTACAACACTTACAGTCTGTTCTCCAGCAGGAAAATGTCTGTGTCTCCTCATGTCTCTTTTTTTCCCCCAGTCTTCTCCAGCAATCCTTGCTCTGCCCTTTTTGATGACCTCATCCTTCTTGCAGAGAGAGAAAGAGAGCACAGCAGCCATATTGACAAAGGGCAAAAACAAACACTGCATAACAGGAATACACACTTGAAAGATGGGCAAAGAAATTATCAAATCACTACAACAGCAAATACACTCACCGGCCATATTTAGGTACATCTTGCTAGTACCAGGTTGGACCACCTTTTGCCTTCAGAACTGCCTTAATTCTTCATAGCATAAATTCAACAAGGTGTTGGAAACATTCTTTCGAGATTTTGGTCCGTATTGACATGACAGCATCACGCAGTTGCTGCAGATTTGTTGGCTGCACATCCATGAGGTGAATCTCCTGTTCCACCACATCCCAAAGGTGCTCTATTGGATTGAGATCTGGTGACTGTGGAGGCCCTTGGAGTACAGTGACCTCATTGTCATGTTTAAGAAACCAGTGGTGAGATGATTTGAGCTTTGTGACATGGTGAATTATCCTGCTGGAAGTAGCCATCAAAAGATGTGTTCACACTGTAGTAATAAAGGGATGGACGAGGTCAGCAACAATACCCAGGTAGGCCGTGGTGTGTAAGCTAAGCTCAGCTGGTACTAAGGGGCCCAAAGTGTGCCAAGAAAATCTCCCCCACACCGTTACACAACCACCACCAGCCTGAACTGTTGATACAAGTCCGGATGGATGTCACAGGTTAGCCTGTAGTTTTTTTGTATCTCTTACCTCCTTGCTGCTATCTTCAAATGTGGTGTTTGGCTGCTCTGTTCTCCTATGGGCGTCGCCTGCTCCACTGTGGGTTATATCCTTTTCCTGTCTATTACTTCCTGGGTCACCTCCCTGTGTACTTCCCTATATATACACATGCTCAGTGCTCTGCTCCTTGCTTGAGCAACATCACTGTTCTCTGAGCTCCCATCCGTGTATCCCTTGGCTATTGAATCTGATTTCCTGTGTACCGACCCGGCTTTGTTTCTCCGCCTATGTTTGTCTGCTGCCTGTCCTAACCTTGGCTTGTGTCTTGGATATCCTTATAGTCTCCTGTTTACTCTGCATACACCAGCGGTCTCCACATCCTCAGCTGGGCCTACCTGGGGGCAGTGACCTGGTTCCAGTCTGCTGCAAGTCCATCCCCACCATCAGGGGCCCTGGTGAAGAAGCAGGCTGGGGCTTAGACTCCGCGCCCTGGGGAATCCTGAGCTGGGGATCTATAAGGGCTCACTACCACAGACTCGTTGACAGTTTGCTCAAGCCATGAGCTCCTCGGAGACACCGCAGCCACTTCTGGATCAACTTCAGAGTTTGGCGCAGAGAGTTGACGTTCAGCAGGCTTATCAAGAACAGATTATGCAGTGTCTGCAAGCACTTTCCTCCCATCTGGATCAGCTGCAGATTGTGCCTACTCCCTCTCCCTCCGTTCCAGCTCCTGTGTCCGCCCCTGTCGCTTCTGCTTCCGCAGTCCCTCCAGCAGAGGTCAGTCCTGCAAAACTCCAGCTGCCTCCGCCATCTCGCTTCTCTGGGGACCCCAAAGCTTGTCGGGGCTTCATAAATCAGTGCTCAATCCACTTTGAGCTAGCGGGCCATTACTTTCCTACTGATCGTTCCAAGGTGGCGTACATGATTTCACTCCTGTCAGGACAAGCTTTGACTTGGGCCTCGCCGTTGTGGGAGCATCAAGATCCTACCGTTTCCAGTCTCTCTGCCTTCCTACAAGCTTTCCGTAACACCTTTGATGTACCTGGCAGGGCCTCATCTGCTTCTGGAGCTCTGCTTCGTCTTCGTCAAGGTAACATGACTGTTGGTCAATATGCAGTTCAGTTTCGCACCTTGGCTTTGGAACTGGCATGGAACAATGAGGCTCTTACTGCGACCTTTTGGCAAGGATCAACTAGCTGGCAGAACTATACCCACCACCTTGGATGGCTTGATTGCCCTTCGCATCCAAATCGATGTCCGCTTCCAGGAGCGAGATCTGGAAAGGACTGCGTCACGTCACCCCCTGGTGGGTCACTTTGCTCCTGTTGTCCAGAACATTTTCGAACAACCCATCTCTCCCGCAGTATTGGCTTCTGAAGATCCCATGCAGTTAGACTCGGCCTGTGTCTTTACTGCGGAGCTGGTGGTCATATGATAAAATCCTGCCCTGTCCGTCCGGGAAACTCTCAGGTCTAGGTCGCTTAGAGGGAGGCGATCTAGACCAGAATTTGAACTCTGCCACTTACCCTCGATTTGTTATACCCGTCTCTATTCATTGGGCCCTGAATTCGTACCAAGTTTCTGCATATGTGGACTCTGGAGCAGCTGGGAATTTTCATTGAGCAGTCCTTGGCCACTGAACTTGGCATTCCTCTAGTTCCCCTGGCTATGCCCCTATCTGTATCGGCAGTAGATGGCTCGACCTTGGCCTTCGGACCCCTACGCTTTAAAACAACCTCCATCACCATGCATGTCGGTGTCCTTCATTGGGAGGAAGTTTCCTTCCCAAGTCTTCTAGTCCCATCATTCTTGGACTTCCATGGTTGAAGAAACACTCACCCTATCTGGATTGGAACTCTGGCCAAGTGTTATCTTGGGGGTCCCAATGCCATCAGACCTGTCTCCCTAAGGTATCTCCACCTCTCCGTGTACCGGTGGCTGAGGTCACTACCTCTCCAATACTCCCTCTGCATTATCTGGCCTTCCAAGATGTCTTTGCAAAAAGCTGCTGACAGTTTGCCTCCTCATCGTCCCTACGGCTGTGCGATTGACCTCCAACCGGAGACTTCACCACCCCGAGGTCGAGTTTACCCTCTCTCCATCCCTGAGACCCAAGCCATGTCTAAGTACGTCCAGGAAAATCTGGAGAAAGGATTTATATGTAAATCCAATTCTCCTGCTGGGGCTGGTTTCTTCTTCGTGGAGAAAAAGGATATAAACCACAGTGGGGCAGGCGACGCCCATAGGAAAACAGAGCAGCCTATCACCACATGTGAAGATAGCAGCAAGGAGGTAAGAGATACAAACAAACTACAGGCTAACTTGTGACATTGGATCCATGCTTTCATGTTGCTTATGCCAAATTCTGACCCTACTATCTGAATGTCGCACCTGAAACTGAGGCTAGTTAGTCCAAACAACATTTTTCCAATCTTCTATTGTGCAATTTTGGTGAGCCTCTGAGATATATAGCCTCAGTTTACTGTTCTCAGCTCATAGGAGTGGCACCCGATGTGGTCTGCTGCTGCTGTCATAGCCCATCTGCTTCAAGGTTTGATGTGTTGTGCATTTAGAGATGGTATTCTGCATACCTTGGTTGTAATGAGTAGTTATTTGAGTTACTTGGAGATAATGAACCAATGCGCTAACCAATGAGAGAGTAGAGAGTAGATCTTTACCCTTGATAAAGTCACATTTTCTGTGAAGCAACGTGTCGGGAGGAGCCGGGTGACGTCACTTCGGCTGGAAGTACTCGTTTTAGACACTATACACCATCTGGAGACCCCGCGTTTTCCTTCTATCTACAGATTGTTTTGATTTTATCTGTGAGTTACTATTTATTTTAATAAATGCTATATGCTGATCTACTACACTATGGAGTTGCCTATTGTTTTTCCATGAGCTGATTGCTGCCAATGTGGAGGATCCTTTATCTTTTTAGAAGTAACCCATTTCTTGCATTGAACCAACCATCACCCCTGTGGAGGATTTATCTCACTTTGGGATTAATCTGATTGCGATTATTACCCTGCATTGAGGTGAGCGGCCACTGCACATATAGGTGGTTAATGGTTTGCTGGTTTCCTGGGATCTTCCTCGTATTTCTTCACAGAAGACACTTATTCATTTCTTGGATGATCATCACCTATTGATTTTGATGTTATAGACACTGGCTTTTATACATTTTATATTTTTTAATTTTTTCATGTATTTGTGGTTTTCCTTTGAAGATTTACATTTGGATTATATATTTCTTCTTAGTGCACTATGTTATATCATGTGATGAATTTTTATTTTTGATTTGCATTTGTCAGTATATACTTGCAAATAATCCTATTTTCTTATGGTATTTTTATGTTCTTTATCTGTGTACTTTTAGCGCTGATTTTATATATCCAATTATTTTATTTGAGTTACTGTTGCCTTTCTATCATTTAGAACCTAAATGCCCATTCTCCTCTGACATCAACAAAGCATTTTCCTCCACACAAGTGGCGCTCACTGGATATTTTCTCTTTTTCGGACCATTCTCTGTAAACTCTAGAGACAGTTGTGAATGAAAATCCCAATGGATCAGTAGTTTTTGAAATACTCATCCCGTCTGGCATCAACAACCATGCCACTTTTAAAGACACCTGAAACCCCCCTTTCTTCCACATTTTGATGCTCAGTTTAAACTGCATCAAGTCGTCTTCACCACGTCTAGATGCCTAAATGCATTGAGCTGCTGCCATGTGATTGGCTCATTAGCAATTTCGTGTTACCAAGCAATTGAACAGTTGTACCTAATAAAGTGGCCGGTAAGCGTATATAGCATAGCTCTGCATGCCTTATGTATTGTATGATTGCCTATTAACATAGATAACATGATAGGAAGTAATGTCCTTGCATGCTATAAAGACATAAGGCTTTACTTGTTTTCACTGCACAATTGTTACCTCCTGATACTTGTTTTCCGGGAACACAACCCATTTCATATTACCACAACTTGCAGCGCCCAGGGCTATTTGTGAAATGTCTTTGTTTATGTAAGAAAGGAAAACCCTTATTGCCACAAGAAAGTGAAATATGACCAGAAATTGTGCTAGGCATTACATCTGAAATGACAAGAGGGCTCAGAGCTTTCTTCATGGGAACCAAGTTTGTTTCCTGTTAGAGAAACGCTTTTATTTTAGGTCATTTCACTGCCATAATATCCACTGCTAATAAGGTCACAACAGAAAACTAAACAGGATAATAACAGCAAATATTACTGTCCTCAATATGACCAAGAACAGTACATGAATACATTGACAGTAAACAATAAAACATAATCAAGGCACATTCACTACCTAATGGGCCAGTAATCTATTTTTTATTAAATAGTTTCTTAGGCATGTACACTGGCCTACATTTATGGCAGCCGCGGGAAAATGCAAAACGCAGCAAAAACGCTCCATGATTGTTTGTGGAGAGGGAGGTTGAAGCTCACCTAAACGCAACAGCTCCTAAACTCTGGACATAAAGGGGGGAAATACCAGATTTTATAAAAAAGTATATTTATATATGTACCACCCTCCTAGATAGGTGCTAGGCAAGTAAAGTATAGTTTTGCTCTGTCTTCTCATCAGGGGAGCCTGTTGCATGTGTCCATGTGTGATTCATCTGGTCTGAGGGAGTGTCCCCACTATATCCAATGGGGAGCCCTGTTGGAGTGACACACAGGCTTTTGTAGCTGTCCCAGGGGGTTGTCACAGACAGTGGTGCATCCTGGGATATGCTATAAAAGTCAGGGGCACATGTGGCAGGGGGTCTTTGGGAGGGAAGCCAAGTTCCAGAAGGAGGGTACGGCTGTTTCTCCTTCTGCAGCTGTGAAAGGTGGTCACAGGCAGTCGGCCTGGTGAACTTGGACGTGTGGCTGAACCCAAAGGTCCAGTGAATGCTGACAAGGGGAGTTTGGAGGCAAAAGTGACTCTGGAAAAACAGTGTCCGTGAGTACAGAGGAACTTGCCCAGGGGTCTGCCAGGAAGGGGACCAGTCCTGAAGCTAGGGTCAGCGGAGGGGTGTCAGCACACCAGCATAGAGAGAAAAGGGGGTGCCAGTATCAGAACCCTGAAGTATTTACTCAGGATCATTTAAAAGTAACTTCACTTAGTGGCAAATTGAAGCAGCGGCCTTGCCGCATTCTACAAGCTAGCTGTCCTTCAGATTGTAAATAGTTAATATTTGGAGTATGCCACTCAGCCCTTCTGCTATCCAAGTTTTCAATAAAACCACAAAAAAACAACATCCCCTGGATTGATTATTGACTGAGCCAAGAACTTTTAATACTGTTATCGGCTGTCCGTTGCTAAGAGTAACCCAGGGGAATCCAGAAGGTGTAATTCTCAGCAACAAAATCCGCAATACTTATTTGGATAAAATATTTGAATAAAATAATTAAATATATACAAATCTCAGGAAATATACAAAAACAGGAAATGAGGTGGTGATTTTAATTTTTTATAGATTTGTATATATTTAATTATTTTATTCAAATATTTTATCCAAATAAGTATTGCGGATTTTGTTGCTATTTGTCCTGTGGGGACACGCTTAGTAGTAGATTGGCAACAGGAAGTTAACAGATAGATTGTATGCCACCCCCCTTTTCCTTCGATTGGCCGAGAGCAGTCAAACAAGTATAAAAACACAAGCCACCTTACCGGAAGTGATGTCTTTGATAACGCCCATGTAGGCGGGCGAAACGCGTCGACGCACTTCCGGGCAGCGGAGCTTTGGCAGCGTCATTTCCTGTTAACCACCGTGGAACGCACGCCGGCAGCGACACGGAAATTAAGGAATTAGCTGTGCAAGGCTGTTTAATGCTGTTCATTGCTGACATTTAAAAGATACTTTGTGAGTATTATTCTTTATTATTTTTGATTTAAATAAATCCTACGGGCTTCACCATGTATGGCTTCTTTCCTTGCATTTGAAACATACATTGGAGAGTGAGAGGAGAGGAATTATTAAGGAGCCATTCTATGAGGTGCATGTCATCCATCCATCCGTTCAAGGGATATCTCATATGCTTGGGTGGCTGCATTGATCCTGTGATCTGACTAAGGAACATCATATATGTTCAAGGCTCATTTACACCCAAAGTCTGGTGAGTGCATCCCCATTGTGCATCCCCATTGGGGGTCTTTTAAAGCACCTGTTTGGCACTTTAGTTTCTGTTGAAGAAACATTTTTTGGACTGCACCTTAACAAATCATTCTGCACTTTAAATGGTCGTATTATGGACACCTAATTATAGCACTTTACTATATATTCATTGTTTATGAATGCACTTTTGGCTATTTTATATTAATCAATTTTTATAGCACTTATATATATTTATATTTATATTCTGTCACCTGTTAGCGCTGTCTATTTATGTTTATAATATGCCTCCACTTTTCCTTGTTCCTGTACATGTACATTAGGACGTAGGTACCCCTTTTTTCTAACATATAATTTTTCACCTTGGAATTTAAAGATCGTAAACTCTGCTAAAAGCCTATGTGTACATTGACACATAGGCAGGGCCGCCATCAGGCAAAAGTTACCCAGGTTCTCTCGTTTCCAGAGACTTGTGCAAGGGAAAGTGGCTATGGAGTATGGGTACAATTACCCCTACGCTCCCAGGAAAGTGATGGAGGAAATAGGGAGCAAGAGAAATGCTTGGTGTGAAGAAGCTGTCTGGGACTTTCTATATGTTCCAAAACCGCATCGAAACCAATTTTAAACCACAGCTCTGAGAGACATTTCTGTCCATCAAAGAAAACTGGAGTCTGGGCAGATCAATACACATCGATTGAGTGGTGGTCAATCATCCAGACAAGAAAAGTCAAGCCTAGCCTACCAGTATTCAGAGTCCTGATGGGAGGATGATCTGGATACCCCATCTCGACCATTACTACCAGGTTGTGTTGAACTTATCGTTTTTTGAAAGAGGCTGTTAGATCCGAAGAATCACTGGGTACAGTTGTTTGCATTGTTATTCAGATCTACGTCTAGGGCAGTGTTGCCAACCACCTGTAAATTTACGGGCAGCCCGTAAATTTCATCCCATTTTCAGGCTGCCTGTAAATGCCTGTTACGGGCAGCGGCGCCCGTAAAAAAGACATGTGACACTGTCTCACTGGCGCCACGGCTAGAGAAGAAGAGGAGGAGGAGACTCATGTGAGAACTGGGGACCGAGAAGGACAGTGCTGTAGTGGGGGCAGAAAAGGACAGTGCTGTGGTGGCTAAAGGCAGGGGTCAGAGAAGGACAGTGCTGCGGGGGGCTGAAGTGGGGGCAGAGAATGACAGTGCTGTGGGGGGGGCTAAAGGCAGGGGGCAGAGAAGAACAGTGCTGGGAGGGGCAGAGAAGGACAGTGCTGTGGGGGGCAAAGGCAGGGGGCAGAGAAGGACAGTGCTGTGGGGGCTGAAGTGGGGGCAGAAAAGGACAGTGTTGTGGGGGCAGAGAAGGATACTGTGCTGTGGGGGCAGAGGAGGACAGTGCTGTGGGGGGCTAAAGGCAGGGGGCAGAGAAGGACAGTGCTGTGGGGGCTGAAGTGGGGGCAGAAAAGAACAGTGCTGTGGGGGCAGAGAAGGACATTGTGCTGTGGGGGCTAAAGGCATGGGGCAGAGAAGGACAGTGCTGTGGGGGGCTAACAGCAGGGGGCAGAGAAGGACAGTGCTGTGGGGGCTGAAGTGGGGGCAGAGAAGGACAGTGCTGTGGGGGCAGAGAAGGACACTGTGCTGTGGGGGGCTAAAGGCAGGGGTCAGAGAAGGACAGTGCTGTGGGAGCTGAAGTGAGGGCAGAGAAGGACACTGTGCTGTGGGGGGGCTAAAGGCAGGGGGCAGAGAAGGACAGTGCTGTGGGGGCAGAGAAGGACAGTACTGTGGGGGCTGAAGTGGGGGCAGAGAAGGACAGTGCTGTGGGGGCTGAAGTGAGGGCAGAAAAGGACAGTGCTGTAGGAGCTGAAGTGAGGGCAGAGAAGGACAGTGCTGTGGGGGGGCTAAAGGCAGGGGGCAGAGAAGGACTTTGCTGTGGGGGGCTGAAGAGAGGGCAGAAAAGGACAGTGCTGTGGGGGCTGAAGTCAGGGGGCAGAGAAGGACAGTGCTGTGGGGGCAGAAAAGGACAGTGCTGTGGGGGCTGAAGCAGACAGCGAATGACAGTGCTGTGGAGGCTGAAGGGGACAAAGAAGGACAGTGCTGTAGAGGGTATATGAAGGTGCGCAGAGGAGGACTCTGCTGTGGGAGGGTGATGTAAAGGATGGCAGAGGTGGACACTGATGTGGAGAGTGAAGGGGGGAAGATTAGGACACTACTGTTGGGGGAATGGGGGTGTCTGCAGCCTCTGAATACCTCCAGTATCATGTCCGCAGCCTCTAACCACCTCCTGTTTGATGTCCGCAGCATCTGATCACCTCCCGTATCATGTCTGCATCCTCTGACCACCCTCAGGTAAGTGACAGTGCCGCCAGGCCAGTCTAAGGGGGGGGGGGTCACTGATGTAAGGGTGAATATAATAATGTAGGGGGGACTGATATAAAGCTTCCCCTCTTATAGCAGGGAATCCCCCTTAATTAATCTGCGGAAGGTGGTCTCTGGTCACCAGACCTGAGGAAAAACAGTGTCCGTGAGTACCAGGGAGCTTGCCAGGGGTCTGCCCAGGAAGGTGACCGCTCTGGTGAGAGTCAGTGGACAGGGGCTAGCACACACAGCAAGTGAGAAAGGGGGTGCCAAGTTAAGACCCTGAAGAGTAATTTGAACAGGAGCCTTTTCATCGATCTTCCAGTGAACCAGTGGCCTTTGCCGCATACACTGCAGCTACAGTAATTGTCCTCAGAATTGTGCATAGTTCGTAGTTGGAGTATCCCACTCATCCCTTCTCCAAACCCAGTTCAAAATAAAACACAAAGAACCAAATCCCCTGGACTGTTCATTGTCTGAGCCAAGAGTTAAAGTGATACGTTTTAACGAACTGTTCCTATGGGTAACCCAGGGGAATCCAATCTCAACAGCTTCCTTTTGCGGCGGACAGATCAGACCCCTGACATTTTTTACACTTTTGGGGGTACCAGTGACCTTACTACAAAAATCAGTGCTAAAAATATTCACTGTTACTGTAATAATGACACTGGCAAGGAAGGGGTTAACACAGTGGTGATCAAAGGTTTAAGTGTGAGCCTAGGGGAGTGTTTTCTAACTGTATGGGGGAGGGACTTGTAAAATGACTACAGAGACCTGTGATCCTATATAGGAGGATCACAAGTGCTCTGTGATCATTTCAGAGAGAACAATGGTTCACAACAGCTGAGCGTCCTTCTCTCTCAACGGGGAGCAATCGCGGGTGCCCGGCGGCAATCGTGGCCGCCGGCCCCATGGATCGGCATCTCCGCTGCCTAGTGGGGGCGGGAGCACGCCACCGGCAGCGTGCTCGCCCCCAGCACTGCTCCCACGAACCGAGGTACCCTTACATCGTTTTGCGCAGCCTAGCCAGCCTGCCGCAGTATATATATGCGGGTGGTCGGCAAGCGTTTAAAGTGATTATAAAAGTACATTTTTTTTAAACCGCTTCCTGACCACCCCATAGCAGATTTGCTGCTACAGGGCAGCCACTATATATCATGTATACAGTGCCTTGCGAAAGTATTTGGCCCCCTTGAACTTTGCGACCTTTTGCCACATTTCAGGCTTCAAACATAAAGATAGAAAACTGTATTTTTTTGTGAAGAATCAACAACAAGTGGGACACAATCATGAAGTGGAACGAAATTTATTGGATATTTCAAACTTTTTTAACAAATAAAAAACTGAAAAATTGGGCGTGCAAAATTATTCAGCCCCTTTACTTTCAGTGCAGCAAACTCTCTCCAGAAGTTCAGTGAGGGTCTCTGAATGATCCAATGTTGACCTAAATGACTAATGATGATAAATAGAATCCACCTGTGTGTAATCAAGTCTCCATATAAATGCACCTGCACTGTGATAGTCTCAGAGGTCCGTTTAAAGCACAGAGAGCATCTTGAAGAACAAGGAGCACACCAGGCAGGTCCGAGATACTGTTGTGGAAAAGTTCAAAGCCGGATTTGGATACAAAAAGATTTCCCAAGCTTTAAACATCCCAAGGAGCACTGTGCAAGTGATAATATTGAAATGGAAGGAGTATCAGACCACTGCATATCTACGAAGACCTGGCCCTTCCTCTAAACTTTCAGCTCATACAAGGAGAAGACTGATCAGAGATGCAGCCAAGAGGCCCATGATCACTCTGGATGAACTGCAGAGATCTACAGCTGAGGTGGGAGACTCTGTCCATAGGACAACAATCAGTCGTATACTGCACAAATCTGGCCTTTATGGAAGAGTGGCAAGCAGAAAGCCATTTCTTAAAGATATCCATAAAAAGTGTAGTTTAAAGTTTGCCACAAGCCACCTGGGAGACACACCAAACATGTGGAAGAAGGTGCTCTGGTCAGAGGAAACCAAAATCAAACTTTTTGGCATGTTTAGCGTACAAGCAACACAGCTCATCACCCTGAACACACCATCCCCACTGTCAAACATGGTGGTGGCAGCATCATGGTTTGGGCCTGCTTTTCTTCAGCAGGGACAGGGAAGATGGTTGAAATTGATGGGAAGATGGATGGAGCCAAATACAGGACCATTCTGGAAGAAAACCTGATGGAGTCTGCAAAAGACCTGAGACTGGGACGGAGATTTGTCTTCCAACAAGACAATGATCCAAAACAAAGCAAAATCTACAATGGAATGGTTCACAAATAAACATATCCAGGTGTTAGAATGGCCAAGTCAAAGTCCAGACCTGAATCCAATTGAGAATCTGTGGAAAGAACTGAAAACATCTGTTCACAAACGCTCTCCATCCAATCTCACGGAGCTCAAGCTGTTTTGTAAGGAGGAATGGGCAAAAAGTTAAGTCTCTCGATGTGCAAAACTGATAGAGACATACCCCAAGTGACTTACAGCTGTAATCTCAGCAAAAGGTGGCATTACAAAGTATTAACTTAAGGGGGCTGAATAATTTTGCACGCCCAATTTTTCCATTTATTATTTGTTAAAAAAGTTTGAAATATCCAATAAATTTCGTTCCACTTCATGATTGTGTCCCACTTGTTGTTGATTCTTCACAAAAAATTACAGTTTTATATTTTTATGTTTGAAGCCTGAAATGTGGCAAAAGGTCGCAAAGTTCAAGGGGGCCGAATACTTTTGCAAGGCACTGTATATGTGATTTTGTTGGGTGCAAGTGATTTTACATTGCGGGAGCCGATCAGCGGTTCCCGCAGGCCCAATGTCCGTCGGTACACTAACAGAATGACAGTCTGCTTATGTAAACAAGGCTGAATATCATTCTGTGAGTGCAGTAGACATGGATCCTTGTTTCTGTGAAGCAGAAACACTGATCCTTGTCTTCGTCCTTGTCTTCCAGTAGTAAAAGCACCTCCCCCACTACATTGAAACATTAGCTAGGCACACAGTTAACCCTTTGATCGACCCTGATGTTAAACCCTTCCCTGCCAGTGCCATAAGTACAGTGACAGTGCATATTTTTAGCACTGATCACTGTATTCGTGTCACTGATCCCCAAAAAAGTATCAGTTAGGTGTCTGATTTGTCCGCCACAGAATTGCAGTCCTGATATAAGTCGCTGATCGCCACCATTACTAGTAAAAAACATGAATTAATATATAAATAAAAAATATCCCCTAGTTAGTAGATGCTATAATTTTTGCGTAAACCAATCAATATACACTTATTGTGATTTTTTTTTTTTTACCAAAAATATGTAGCAGAATACATATTGGCTTAAATTGATGAATAGATTTTTTAAATTTTATTATTGGATATGTTTTAAAGCAGAAAGTAAAAAAAAAATATATATATTTTTTTCAAAATTGTTGGTCGTTCTTTGTTCCTAGCGCAAAAAATAAAAAAAGGCAGAGGTGATCAAATACCACCAAAAGAAGGGTCTATTTGTGGGAAATATCACACGACTGCGCAATTGTCAGTTAACCACTTGCCGACCGCTCTCACGTTGACCCTACTACGGCAAAGTGGTTTGTTATCGTCCAGCGACGTAGACCTACATCGCTGGGCTTCTCCCCTTGTGAGCGGCGCGCACGTGCCGCCGGAGGCTCGCTCCCGCTGTATTCAGTCACAGCGGGAGTCGGGCCAGGGGAGGAGCGGCGGTGATCACCACTGCTCTTCCCCGATCGTCGGGGATCGAGTGAGGAGATCCGCCCGCTTGTGTAAACAAAGCGGGCGGATCTCCTAAGTGACAGGCAGGGACAGATTGCAGGGTTCAGCATAGCTGAACCTGCGATCTGTGCCTGTGTCACACAATCCCCTCCCCCCACACACGTTAGTAAGCACCAGGCATACATTAACCCCTTGATCACCAATAAAAGTTAACCCCTTCCCTGCCAGTGTAATTTTTACAGTAACAGTGCATATTTATAGCACTGATTACTGTAGTAATGTCACTGGTACCCCCAAAAGTGTAAAAAATGTCAGTCAAGGGTCCGATCTGTCCGCCGCAATGTCGCAGTCCCGCAAAAAAAAAAAATCGCAGATCGCCGCCATTACTAGTTAAAAAAAAAACAATAAAAATGACATAAATTTTCCGTAGTTAGAAGCTACGATAACTTTTGCGCAAACCAATCAAAATACGCTTATTGCAATTTTTTTTTACCAAACATATGTAGCAGAAAACAAATTGGCCTAAAATGTAAAAAAAATTAGATTTTTACATTTTTTTGGGTACAGCATCGCATGACCGCGCAATTGTCCGTTAAAGTAACGCAGTGCCGAATCGCAAAATATGGTCTGGTCAGGAATGGGGTAAAATCTTCCGGTCTTAAAGCGGTTAAAAATACGCTCATTGAGAATTTTTTTGTCAAAGATATGTAGCTAAATACATTTTGGCCTAAATATATGACAAAAATTGAATATATTGGATATTTTTTAACTGTCAAAGTAGAAAAACATTGTTATTTTTCAAAATTGTCGCTTTTTTTTAATAATATTGCAAAAAATGAAAATCGCACAGGTGATCAAATACCACCAAAAGAAAGCTCTGTTTGTGGGGAAAAAAAGGACGTAAATTTTGTTTGGGTACAGTGTTGCATGACCGCGCAATTGTCAGTTAAAGTCGCACAGTGCCGAATCGCAAAAAGTGGCCTGGACGTAAAGCAGGAAAATCCTCCGGTCGTAAAGTGGTTAAAGCAACGCAGTGCAAAATTGCAAAAAAATGGCCTGGTCAGGAAGGGGAGTAAACCTTCTGGATTGAAGTCGTTAAAGTGACAAACATACTTAACTGCTCTTTGCAATAGTAGCACAGTGGTGTAATGGTTAGCACTTCCACCTAGCAGCATTAGGGTCGCTGGTTTGAAACCCAAGCACGACAATACCTACCTGGTGTTTGCATGTTCTCCCTGTGTCTGCTTGGGTTTTCTCAGAGTACTACGGTTTTCCACCCACACTCCAAAGACATGCCAGTAGGTTAAAACAAACATGTCAGTAGGTTAATTGGATGGATCCTGTCTAAATTGGCCACAGTATGTATAAGTGTGAGTTAGGGACTTTAGATTGTAAGCTCCTTGAGGGCAGGGACTGATGTGAATGTATAATATACATATGTATATTGACAGCTCTACAGTATTTAAGTACCTGTAATAATGGGTTTGAACAGAGCAGCCCCGATCTTCCTCTTCTTGAGTCCCCTGGCAGTGCTCCTGTCTTCCCCCCCCCCCCCCCCCCCGCTGAGTGCCCCCATAGTAAGTCCCTACAGTGTAGCTCAGCCCCACCTCCACTCCCTTCTCTCTGGCTGTGATTAACAGCAGCAGGAGCCAATAGCTTCCGCTGCCTCTGAGCCAGTGAGGAGAGAGAGAGCAGTGTTCTTGTGCACATTGCTGGGTCAAGATTGGGCTCAGGTAGGTATAAGGAGGGGCTGGGGGAGCTGCACACAGAATGCATTTCAGAACCATTTTAAGAATACATACTTGAATACAATTTTAGTATTTTTAACCAGAGTTTAGTGTCACTTTAAATGTGCAAATGCAGTGGGCTTGAGACTTTAGTTTGAGAGCCTTGAATTGAATTTACAATTTTTGTGACTTGTATTTGACCTGCTTCAAAATGCTTTTGCATTTTCAAAGATTTGTATTGGGGGAGAAGCAGTTCTGATGTGAACAAAAGCCCTTCAGTTCAAAGCCTAAATAACAGTAAGTTGAAAAAAAAAAAGTCTAACTCCAGCCCAAAACTATATTTTTTTGTTATATGACAAAGGGAGAGATGACCCCCCGTGGGAGCTGGGATTTTTTATGTGCAAATAAGATATGAAGAAAAAAGTAAAATGACATATTTTGTTGCATGTAGGGATAGACTGCTATGGTTTTTTCAGGGCCGATACCGATATTTTGGTCACAAGGTATCGGTATCGGCCGATATGGACCGATATTTTGTACATTTAAAGTTTTGAAAAATAAAGACAATCTTTGATACAAATCTGGTACTGAACATGTTAATTTTTGTTTAATGCTTAATGGCTGGCTTGCTGGCACCCTGTGGTGGGTGGCTGGCTGGCTGGCACCCTGTGGTGGATGGCTGGCTGGGTGGCACCCTGTGGTGGATGGCTGGCTGGCACCCTGTGGTGGATGGATGGCTGGCTGGCACCCTGTGGTGGGTGGCTGGCACCCTGTGGTAGGTGGGTGGCTGGCACAGGGGCTGTGGGTGGCTTGCTGGTACACGGCCTGTGGGCGGTTGGCTGGTACAGTGCCTTTGGCTGGCTGGTACAGGGCCTGTGGGTGACTGGCTGGTACAGGGCCTGTGGGTGGCTGGCTGGCTCGCTTGTAAAGTGCCTGTGGCTGGCTAAAACAGGGCCTGTGCCTGGCTGGCTGGTACAGGGCCTGTGGATGTGGTTGGCTGGCTGGCAACAGGCTGCTGTGGGTGGGTGTACGGCTGTGATATACTCCCGCAAGACTAGTCCAGACTCCAGACGAGGCTGTCCAAGGCGAGGGAGGCAGCCTAAGAAGGCAGAATGATGTCACAAAAATATCTGCAATATCGGCCAGTTCTGGGGCCGATACCGATATATCGGAGAAAGTGCATATCGGCCCTCGATATATCGGCCTTGCCGATAATCGGTCTATCCCTAATTTTAAGTCATTTAAAATATAAAGACAAGACAAACAACAATATTTACATTTTTCTAACATGGTAGTCTGGAGACTAATTGACATAATATAGAATTAGTAACACTTCTGGGATCATAATCCCAACATTTTTCGCCAATAGATTTGGCTTCTTCAGGGATAATGTAGTATCACACCACTGTGCATTAAAGCACAAAATGATCATCCAAATTTCCAATGTTTTGCAGGGAAACAGTGGCGTAGCGTGGGGGGTGCAGGGGGGGCCGGCCGCAATATCTGGGGGGGGGGGGGCGCATCCGCAGTGTCACTCTGTCTGTCTGACACTGACATACACAGTTCACACACTGTCTGCGGCTGCCTCCATCTTTAGTCTGGGAGATGTCCAGCGCAGGTCGGGTCGGCTCGGGACGGGGCTATGCAGTTTCTCAGTCAGTTTAGCAGCGAGTGAGTCAGCAGCCTGGCGCTGTCACAGAGTGGGCTTTTTTTTTAATCACCTGATTAGAGCCAGAGGCTCTAATAGGCTTAAAAAAAGGGTGGACCCGGGACGCAGAGAAGTGCGCCCCGAGCCCACCCATTGTGTGACAATAGCGAATTAAAATTCGCTATTGTCACACGGATCCTCCTCTTGGCCAATCAGGAAGCGGGTCTCTCTGCATTGACAGGGGGCACACAGGTCATTCTGCATTGAAAGGGGGCACGCTGGTCATTCTGCATTGAAAGGGGGCACACAGGTCATTCTGCATTGAATGGGGGAACGCTGGTCATTCTGCATTGAAAGGGGGCACGCTGGTCTCTCGGCAAGCTGGTCACTGCATTGAAAGGGGGCGTGCTGGTCATTCTGCATTGAAAGGGGGCACGCTGGTCTCTCAGCATTGAAAGGGGGCACGCTGGTCTCTCTGCATTGAAAGGGGGCACGCTGGTCATTCTGCATTGAAAGATGCATTTTACTTTAATTACATCAGTATTTTCATAACAAACAATACATGTGCTTAGGGGGTAAGGGTTTCTTTAACTAATCTAGTGGAAGAGACTCAAGTGCTAAAATCCCGCAGGTTAGAGGGCGCAAATTACTTGCCTTGCCCCGGGTGCTGACAACCCACCCTACGTCACTGCATGGAAAAATCAATTAGAAATCAATCAGATTGATTTAGGCAGAGATCCGATGGTAGACCATGGGGTAGGGCTCTCATGTGCTGGCTGCAGGAGGAATAAATCAGATCTGAAACAATGACTCTCAAAGCAAGCAGCAGGTAGCATCCGATATGGTCACCCTCCAGGTGTCTACTTCTATATTTACGAAGTCAGTACTCCACAGATATGCTATACAAATCGCCAATGAAAAAGTTTCAATTGGAACCTTAGGCATTTTTATTAGCGTAGCTCGCACGGCTTCCCGCCGATCATATATTTTTCGTTAGAAACAAGAAGGGTTAGAATCTCTGTCAGCTTTTTCCTGTGGTCTGTGTCCCTATTGAGATTTCCCCTCACCTCCTTCCGTGGGCAAGGGACAGAAATTCTAACAATGCTTTCATTGCTATCTTTGCCTTCCTATGCCAGTGACCGATGCTACCCCAATTTGTAATCCTGGTGTTATTGGGACAAGAATTGAAGGAAAATCTCTCTAAAAGGTGCACAGACAAATCTGAACTTTCTCCCACACTATCTGAAACTATTTAAAAAAATTAGGCTTTAACCACTTTAAGACCGGAAGATTTGACCCCCTTCCTGACCAGGCCCTATTTTGCAATTCAGCACTGCGTTACTTTAACGGACAATTGCGCGGTTGTGCGACACTGTACCTAAATAAAATTGATGTCCTTTTTTTCTCACAAATAGAGCTTTCTTTTGGTGGTATTTGATCACCTCTGCAATTTTTAATTTTTGCGCTATAAACAAAAAAACAGCGACAATTTTGAAAAAAAAAAAAAAACAATATTTTTCACATTCTGCTATATAACATTCCCATAAAAAATGTAAAAATCAAATTTTTTTAATATTTTAGGCCAATTTGTTTTCTGCTACATACTTTTGGTAAAACAAAAATTGCAATAAGCGTATTTGGATTGGTTTGCGCAAACGTTTACTAACTAGGGAAAGATTTATGTCATTTTTATTGTTTTTTTTTTTTACTAGTAATGGTGGCGATCTGCCTTTTTTTGCGGGACTGCGACATTGTGGCGGACAGATCGGACCCCTAACTGACATTTTTGACACTTTTGGGGGGACCAGTGACATTACTACAGTAATCAGTGCTAAAAATATGCACTGTTACTGTGATAATGACACTGGCAGGGAAGGGGTTAACCCTATGGGTGATTACATTGTTAAATGTGAGCCTCATGCTCACTGACGTGTGTGTGTGTGGGGGGGGGGGGGGGTTCTGTGACAGAGACAGAGATCGCAGGTTCAGCTATGCTGAATCCTGTGATCTCTCCCTGTCTGTCACTGAGAAGATCCGCCTGCTTTGTTTACATAAGCAGGCGGGTCTTCTCACACTTTCCCGGACGATCGGGCAAGAGAGGCAGCAACCGCCGCCTCTCCTCCTCCGGCCAGACTCCCACTGTGTCTAAACACAGTTGGAGCGCGACTCCGCCGGCGCGCGCACGCTGCCGATATCACTAGGAGTCCAGCGACGTAGGTCTACGTCGCTGGACCCAGGGGAGCCGCACTGCGGCAGTAGGATTACTGTCAGCGGGGTCGGCAAGTGGTTAAGGTTGCATGCATACAGCACTCGTTTCTTTGTTTTTTTCTGTAGTTGAACGTCAGTACACAGGACTGATGATACACCTGGACAACTGAAGCTTGTGCCTTCTGCCAAGTGCCCCCAGACTCAGACCACCACCCCCGAACTTTGGAAATAATCATTATCCCTGTCTTATAAGCTCCAGCTTATCACTGTCAGGGTATTGGAAAAAAAGTCAGGACTTAAGTCTATTAAACGCGGGCCGAATGTCGGGGCGACTAAAAACCAGGCGACACTCGGCCCATGTGTATGGCAGCAGGTCTGACAGAAGCCGGCTTTGGAAAACCAATGGCTAAGAGCGCTGATCTATGGGCTCTAGCGGGGAAGAAGGCAGTCCCCCTGTCAGACAGAAAAGCTCAGTGGGGGAGATTGCTGTACTAACATTGGATTGTTAGTACAGCGGCTCCAATCAGTTTTTTTCATTCAACACGCTTGGTACAAACTGTGCTGCTGCTGTGGGCATGGTCAATAAAGTGGGTATCACGTCACATTGTTTTGCTGGTATTGTTGCAATTTCCCCCTTAGCTTTGCTATGTTTTAGACAAAATAGGGCCCGGGGGCTACACTGAAGAGAAAGTGGGAATAAAGTGAGTCCCGTTATTGTCATTAGATGCAATAATTAACCCCAGCATTTGTGTCTTTGGCAACAATAAAACCCCCCAATATTGGTGTCAGGGGGTGCAGTAATAAACCCCAGTATTTTTTTACCACTGATCTCTACACTGCTCTCTTTAGCAGCCAAAACAACCTGCTTATAAAGGCCTGTTCTTGTATTTCACAATGGAAAATTATCATTGTAGGTCTAATTCACTTGGCTTGTTCACATTGTTGCCAGTGAAGCCCCAATGAAAGGGGTGCTTTGACCCCTGAAATGCATTTGCTATTTTTTTGGATTGTACCCCTGACTTTTATTGGAATGAATATTCAATTTCAATTCTCATTACATTACACTACAAGCCAAGGAGACTATGGAGATCCTCTGGAGTGTAGAAGCTGCCCGCCCAGGAACCAGATAATTTACACCACCATCAATACCTTAAAGTGGAACTTTACCCATAACAGCTTAAAAAAAAATAATGTTCTTTAGCAAGAAACATACATTCCACATTAATAATTATGCTACCAAAACTAGTGTGTACTGTAAATTGCCTCCAGAATTGCTCCTGTTTCTCATTGCCGGAGGCTGCCATTTTGTTGAAGCTCAAAGCCCCTGAGCAGCAGTAAATCATAAAGTAGAACTAAACCCACCGGGATTGCTAGCTGTCACATTTGATGTGTCCTCAAATAAACTGTCAAGTATCAAACCATCAAATGGGAAGCATATAGCACACCAAAAGGGGAGTGTGGTCCAAGTGTTTGTTAGATCACCCATAAAACATGGCGCAAAGATGTGATTACCATTGCTGGGAGTCATAAGTCTGTAGATAAAAATGGTATGGCAATGGGACGATAAAATAAGTCTTTGGGTGAGGATGGCTAGATCCTGCAGGGATAATGGACAGTCCAGAACTCAAGGAAAGCCTCTTGGGGGAAGCAGAAGCACACTCTGTATGTATAAAAAGCAGAAGATAGAGTTACCTTCTAAGTATAGACTGTAAAGCAATTAATGAAGGAAGGTATAAAACATTCACATTGAGGTAAGTAAAATCAGGCACATCAGCGTAGTCCTGCATGGGTTAGTCATCATGCACGCTGGTATAGGTACTGTTCCACCATGTGTCCTGTCTGGGCCATCCGCTGGCTCTGTGTGTTAATCAGACCAGGAAGAAGGTCTGAAATGCAAGTGGACCGCAGAGGCGGGCATGTGATGTCCCTGAAAATGATGCCAACGTGTTTCTGGCGATTACAAAGACAGGCGCGCTCCTTTCTCAAACCTGGCGCCTCTATCTTCTGCTTGTTAGATCATCCATAACAGGGGTCTCCAAACTTTTCGGTACAAGGGCCGTATATTATATTTTACAAATATTTTTGGCAAAAAAAAAAAAAAAACAATTTTATGAATAAATGAGTCCCCCTTTTTACCAAGGTCCCCATCAGAGGCCTCCATCAGCATCCCCCCTTACATCAGAGTCTCCATCAGAGTCCCTCTTACATCAGGATCCCCATTAGAGTCCCCCCTACAGTAGGGTCCCCATCAAAACCCCCAAATTACATCAGAGTCCACAATACATCGAAGTCCCCCTTTACTGTACATCAAGGTTTCCCCCCCTTACATCAAGTTTCTCATCACAGTTTCCCTTACATAAGAGTCATGTATCATGTGGTTGAAGCAGAGACCATAGGCAGATTCTGCAAACCTGAATCCTCAATCTGTGCACATAGGACTTACTTGGAAAATGCCACTAACCCTGGCCATGGGCTGAACAAAATCTTGTTGCGGGCAAGATCTGGCCCACTGGTTGCAGACTCCTGGTCTATATAATTGCAGTATGAGGTGCATGTAGCAAAGATGGCTTTCCTTCTCCTGTATTGCCACCCCCCCCCCCCCCCCCCATTCACATAAACCACATGGGATGTGTAGTATATCCCCATAACAACTACATTGCTGCTGTATGTACACATTGAATGACAATTACTCAGTCATGTACCCATATGAAAGTTTTATATTTTTTTTTTTTTAAAAACAGATAGAGCTTTGTTTTGGTGGTATTTAACTACTACTGGGTTTTTTATTTTTTTGCTAAATAAATGAAACGAGACCGAGAATTTTGGAGAAAAAAAAAGTGTTTTTCTTAGTTTCTGTTATTAGATTTTGCAAATAAATAATCTTTCTTCATAAAATTGGGCCAAAATGTATTCTGCTACATTTCTTTGGTAAGCATAACCTAAATCAGTGTATATTATTTAGTCTGTATGAAGGTTATAGAGTATACAATCTATTGTATATATTTGAAATTGATTAGTCGTGATGTGCTGACAGCCTCTCATTTCTTGAGATCCTAAAATGCTAGGACAGCACAAATACCCCCCAAATGACCCCTTTTGGAAAGTAGAGAGTCCAAAGAATTTAGTAAGAGGCATGGTTACTTTTCAAATTTTTTGTCACAATTTTTTGGAAAATAAAAAAAATTGAATAAAGTTTGTTTTTTTTTTTTACATTATTTTTGTTACCAGAGCAGTGCAGCATCACTGTATGACTGGTATGGTGATGATCAGGAACACTGACTGGTGACAGTATGTGAAAATATAAAAATATATACTTTTTTCAATTTAATTGTAACTTTATTTTTATTTTTTTACATATTGCAACCAAAGCAGTACATTGCTATCATACACACTATGATTGCTTAACAGTGATGATTACTGTTATAAGTGTAGCACTTGTAGGGCGGTAGAGGAAACCCAACCAAGGGACACATCCAGGCTTGTAACTACCCCACAAGGCAGATTGTGCTGCAAAGGACTCTGGGAGTGGGTATAAGTTTGGGGATGGCACATGACACAATGTCTTTGGCGGGAGCAGAGTCCCAGGAGGTTGAGAATGGCTGTCTCTCCTCCTGTCTGAGGAGGAGGATCTCGGGGTGCTGCCTGAAGATCCAGAGAGTGCTGAGCTAAGCTGAGGGGATCCGGTGTGCCGAGAACCTGTGGAGAGTCAGAGGGGTCCAGTCCCAGGAAAGCCTACACAGGTCGTGAGTACTGAGGATTGCCCCTGGGGGTCTGCCTGAAGTTAGAGGGTTAGGTTGAGGACCCTGAAGTGACAGAGGGGGTACATAGTCAGTGGACCCTGAAGAGCTTACAGTGTAAAGGGGGCACCTGTAGTTTGGGCCCTGAAGTGCTAGTGCACAGTGTGAAGTGTGCCAGTTGAGAGTTGCAGCAGTACAGGAACTTACAAGGAGGTTTCTCAGCCAGTGCAGTGCTGGAGGGAGCCATTCAGTGACTCTGAGCTATTGTAGTGTTACAAGTCAAGCAGTTCTACAGTCCTGGATCTTCTGGACTAAAGTTTCAGTAATTTCAATTTCATTACAGTTTCAGTAATTTCACAGTGTTCAAGCGTCAGGAAGCGCTGGCTAGCGTCGGCTGGCGTCAAGACAGCTCTAATAGGCATTTTTGCCAGAAAAGTCCCACAATTGTATCTAGTTGACCCTAAAGGAGTATACCAGTCATTCCCTTCTCCTATCCCCTTAAATCCAATAAAACAACAAAACAAAGATGCCGGAGTTATCAATGTCTCAGTGCTCACACCCAGGCTCGCAGCTCACAAGGGCTGGAGGGGTAACCGGTACTGATGGCAGACTCACATCAGGCCACAGGCCTGGAAAACCTGCTACATAAGCAATCATTTTTTTAAAATGTCATCCATTCCCTTCATTGTGTGCTATTGTGAAGCTGTGATTGGCCACAGCTATCACATGGTACAGATGCACTGAGATTGGCCCTGTCTGTACCATGTGATTACTGTGACCAGTCACAGTGATCAAACACAGCAGTAAAAAATTATTGCATATGTGTGCGATCACATGGTACTAGCACCGGACCTGTACAATGATCCGGTGGACACAGAAGGTGGCATATCACGCTGCAGGGACCCAGGACATCCATCTAGGATGGGAGAGATCCCGCTCAGCTGTCATTTGACAAAAGGGTCGCTGGGAAACCGTTAAAAAAGTTGTACACCTCCAAAATAAATAAATAAAAACCTCAAAGCAAAAGGCATAATGTGCCAGTATGCGCTTGAAGCTCCTGCAGCGGTGCCCGCACACCACTGACACGCCAACATGTTAAATTGTCTTCCTTCCAGGTCCATGTCCTCCAGCCATCTAAATGGTTGGAGCCACGATGACGTCACTCCTGCGCATGAGCAAGGGAGCTGCCGTTCATGGCACAGGGCTCTGAAGGAACAACATTGGCAGCCATTCCTTTGGAGCGCATGTGCCAGTGATGTCACTGGCTGCATTCAAAGTGAATATCTCCTAAACGGAGCATGTTTAGGAGATATATACAGTACCTATAAGTAAGCCTTATCATATTCATATTCTTAATTGTAGGTACAAGTTACAGAGGAAGCTTTATTTCCTCTTTAATTAGCAAAAGTGTGTCCATTCACCAAAAGGAGAGGAATTCCGAAGTTACAGCAGTACAAATAACTTCTATATGTTATTATGATCATACTCCATCTAAGAGAGCTGTCCACTGATATCAATAAGGGGGAAGGAATGGAGTACTTTTCGCACCTAAGTTCTTGCTTTCTTTCTCATTATAAATAAAATACTTTGAGGCGTAGGAGCACTGTACCTTATGGGGATATGTTATAACATGATGGGTGGTTTGCATTCCTAGAGGCTTCTCACCAGCAACTGTAGAGTTCTGCTGGACTATGGGAGATGTTTACTAAAGTTTTGAAAGGATGGGACCAGCACACCAGTTATAGTTCTTTGAATGATCAATGTAGGGATCCTCAAAGTATGTGTGTGAACCCAAGCTCAATTGCCAAGTATCAATGCTCCAGCAAAGACTAGACCGCATGAAAGAATTGCTGCTCTCTTTGTGAGAACAGTACTGTCCGTACAGCGGTCCAACATGTCCGCACACCAATCAGCAATGCTTGCATTGTATCCCTTGTACCCAGGTGTGGAGATTAGTCCTGACCACACCTGTTAATTTTACTGTTAGGTAACCCTTAAATCCCAAACAAGCAGGTCCGTTCATGTTTTCTATTGCAAAATTAGATAATGGTTCCAGGTGCAGAGTACATAGAAAAACAGCTACACCCAGCACTTCAGTCTTATTAGACTGTGACTGTGTAATTGGTTTTGAAAAGTTAATGAAATTATGTACATTTGGAGCTGATGATCTACATCAACATGGGTGAAATCTGAACAACATATATGACAGGTGTCAGATTCGCTTAGCATTCAAATTGAATGCCAACATTACTCACATACATTATTTGCAATTGTAGTAGTATTGCTTTCTTTACATAACATGACAGTAAAAAACAATCTATGGTATGGTGTGGTAAAGCAGATGTTGAGTTAAAAATCAAGGCCCGAATAACATATCAGGACTGCCCACCCCCCATCCCAATGCCCAAGCATTGCATTAATAGCTGTAAAGTATATCTATAAAGTGAAGAAAGTTAGAAAATGTTCTTATCACTCTTAAGCAGGCAGGGCACTAAAATAGAAATATATTTCTTTAGGACATTGGCGCCATCACTTGCCCTGGAGAGGCCCACGGCCTTTGAACTGCTGTGTGGTCGTGGTCCTCATCAGGGTCATTTGGTGTCCTCAATCTATAATATTTTACATGATGCTGCTCCACTGAGGATTTCCACTTTTACATGCGCAAGTGGTCTGGGATGCTGGATCGACCAATTACATTGTCTATGTGGAATAGAATTTGGACTTCCACCTTTAAATCATCTCGTTGTGTGGCGCAGAGAGAGACAGCTCTAAAGATTCTTCTGTTTTGGTATAGGACCCCGATCCGCCTTCACAGGATGAATCCCTCCTGTTCCACCCTGTGTTGGCGATGCAGGGAGGAGAGTGGTTCTCTTTATCATATTTTTTGGGCATGTTCCCTTGTACGGCCTTTTTGGTCCATGGTGATGGAAACACTCCAGGCTGTGGTGGGATTGGACTTGCCACTAGACCCCCTACATTGTCTTCTTGGTCTTCCATTTCCTAGGGTCTCTAAACCGGCAGCCAAGCTGATATCTTTCCTCCTCCTGGCAGCTAAGAGGGCAGTACCTTTGTGTTGGTTGCAACAATCCCCCCCTGATAAACCTCTTTTTTTGAGGCTGGTTTCGGACATTCGGGAAATGGAATCCCTGACGGCAAGGGTACATGATGAGCTCCTTAAGTTCAATGCTGTTTGGGATGACTGGGACTCCTATGCCTTGAGCGCCGGTTCACACTACCGCGACGCTACTTCCCGGGGCGACCTCCGAGATCGCGGTGCGAGCAGCGCGCCGCGACCTCGAAACGGCCGCCACGGACTTCATAACATTGAAGTCTATGGCGGTTGCCTCCTGGTCGCCCCAAAGAAGCTCCGGACACTTTTTCTAGGTCGGAGCGACTTGTGTCGCTCCTATTAGAACGGGTCCGCAGCTTCCCTATGGGAGACGACCTGCGGCGACCTGTGAGGCGACCAGGTCGCCTCACAGGTCGCCCTAGTGTGAACTGAGGCTGAACTCCACCTGATCCTACTGTTTTTGTCTTCAAAGCTATATACTATCTTTATGTTTGTATGCTATGGTATTGTTGCTAGTTGCTCATGGTTTTTGCAGCTCTGTACTGTTTGATTGCCTACTTTTGTAGCTACACTGTTTTTCACTTGTTTATGTTTATGGGGGCACCACTCCCTACTCTGTATGTTTTCTATCATTATATGGTCTCTGTAAAGAGCTTATTTTATGTGCAAATAAAAACATAATTTAAAAAAAAATAGAAATATACATGACATTTTAAGCAGTGCCGAAAAAGATCAAATGTTCAATTAATATACCTTCACAAAGAAAACCCTTGTATGAAGGTGTATGCTCACTGGGCACTAGTTTGCATACAACATACACAGTCTAGGTGGAATGTTTCCTCCTAGTTTCTGAGACAAATATTTGTATTTAATCCTGGAGTGTTTAGTAACCCATAACTCCCGCAATGTATAGTGCATCATTTTTAAATTTCTGCAACAGCCTGGTTGCACAGAGACAAGTTTCTAAAGCCCAGTACACACGATCAGATTATCGAACGATCTGTCGTCCGTTTTTTGTGGCATGCTAGTCTGATGTGGAAAGTGAAGAGGTTTTTTTCATACGAATTTTCCCGTACGACAGAATTCTACTTCAGAAGTGATGTCATGTGTTGGATTGCTTTTTATGTGTTTTTTTTTTCTCTGAGCATGCCTAGTCTTGCTCTTTAGATTTTTTTCCGTCTAAATCTGTACTAATGAGACGAAAATCGGACGTTGTATTACGGACAACAAAATTTTATAGCCTGCACGTCAGGATTTTGTCAGCCGAGAAGTCGGAGTCGGTTGTGGAAAGCACCATACTAACAATCCAAAAATCGGCAGATCGGTCGTCGGACGAAATTTACCTTCAGATTTTCTTATCGTGTGTACGGGCCTTTAGGCCCCAGTCAAACTTGTATGACTCCAAAGTTGGGCTGACGTTGGAGTGCAACTTTGACATAACTTTGGATGGGTGCCGCTTGGAATACGACTTTGGCTTTGACCTGTGACAATGGACTACTGTTGCAGGACAAGTCGCACAAGTGTGAATGGAGCCTAATGGGCCATACACACTATAAGGTTTTCTGAAGACTTTTTCCTTTAGACTTACCAAAACCATATAATATGAGGTCAAACCTAAACCCTTTCAATTTGTGTGCAATCTGGCATGCCCTTGCACTACATAGAAAAGGTAAATCTGAAGGAAATCTAACCACAAAAGTTGGATAGTGTGTATCCAGCTTAAGGCCCTTTTCACACATGCTGTCTGTTTGTCTGTTTTTCATCCATCTGCAGCACTGCCCCCTAGAGAGCTGCTGAGAATTAAACTTTCTTGGGTCCTCTGGGCTACCATTAGCAACTGACAGTAGATAAACAACAGTAACAGTTCTTGGCTCAGACAATAATCAGTCCAGGGGATTTGGTTTTTGTGTTTTTTTTTTTTAAGAACTGGGATAGGAGAAGGGATGAGTGGGATACTCCAACTATGAACTATGCACAAACTTGAGGACAACGATCTGTAGTGTGCGGCAATGCCACTGCTTCACCTTGCCACAGAACTGAAGATGAACAGTCTATTTATCTTCACAGAAGTGAAGATAAATAGACTGTTCCTGTTTGAATATTCTCTTCAGGGTTAACAACTTTTCACCCCCTTTACCATCACTGCCTGTGTGCTGATACCAGTCCGCTGACTCTAGCCACTGGAGTGGTCCCCTTCCTGGGCAGACCCTTTGGCAAGCTCCCCTGTACTCACGGACACTGTTTTCCAGAGTTGCTCTGCCTTCACCTCCACAGTCAGCTTCACTGGACCTCTGGGTTCAGCCACACCACTGGTTCACTAGGCTGACTGCCTGTGACCACCATCCACAGCAAACAGGAGGAGAGACAGCCGTCACCCTCCTCCTGGGACCTGGCTTCCCGCCCAAAGACCCCCTGTCACATGTGCCCTTGGATTTTATAATCTATCCCAGGATGCACCACTCTCTGTGCCAACCCACTGGGACAGTTACAAAGCCTGTGTGACACTGGCTGGGTTTCCTCCACTGTCCAACAGTCTCCCCTATTGGATACAGTGGAGACACTCCCTCAGACCAAATGAATCGCACATGGACACATGCAACAGGCAAATCTAACAATCAGGCTCCCCTGATAAGCAAAAGGAGCTGCTAAGCTTTTATCCACCTAGCACCTAACTAGGAGGGTGCTACACATCCGTTGACAGATAAAAAATGGACATCAATGCATTCCTATGGAAAAATGGATGTAAATTGATGATCATTTATTTACATATGTTTTCACCCGCTTCCATCAACATCCGTTTTTTTGAATAGATGAAAACCCTATTTTACATCCATTAAAAAAATGAATCGGATGAAAAACAGACGACAACGGATGACAACAGATGAAAAACGGATGACAAGGGATGAAAAACGGATGAAAAATGAATGAAAACGGGTGAAAACGGATGACAACGGATGAAAAACGGATGACAAAGGATGACAACGAATGAAAAACGGATGACAAATGATGAAAATGGGTAAAAACGGATGACAACGGATGAAAAACGGATGACAACAGATGAAAAATGGATGACAACGGATGAAGAATGGATGACAACGGATGAAAAATGGATGACAATGGATGAAAACGGATGACAACAGATGAAAAACGGATGAAAACCTGATGACAAAGGAGGAAAAACTGATGGCAAAGGATGAAAAACTGATAACGAAGGATGAAAAATGGATAAAAAAACTGATGACAAAGGATGAAAAACTGATATTGACAGAAAAAAAACTGATGACAAAAAAACATGACTGAACTTATGAAATGAATGGTCCGTATGTGTGAAAGGGGCTGAGGGGCTCTTTCACACGTGCGGTGCGCCCGATGGAGTCCGTTCTGCTTAGCGCGGGATTGATCCGCTGATCCCCGCTGAGCAGGCGGATGACAGCTCTGTCTCCAGGTTCTGTGTGCAGAGACGGAGCTGTCAGATCCCCTCTTTCCTCTATGGGAGATCAGATAACAGACCGCCTGTCCGTTCTCATCCAATCCTATCCGATCTGATCCTCCAAATGGATGGAAAATGGGGTTTCCATCCGTCCAGATTTCATGGACAGAATTGGATCGGATAGCAGCGGGTGTCAGCGTAGATGCCGCTGCTGACATCCGCCGCTCCATAGGGCTGCATAGAGCATCCGATCAGGTCCGCTTGCAAAACTGACAGGTGGATCAGATTGGAAAGCCCGTGTGAAAGGGGCCTTAATGTTCAATCATTGTAGAATATGGGAAATGTATTAATAATTTGGGTAATTTATGTAGGTATTGGCTTTGAAGGAAAAAAAGAAGAAAACTGTGCTAAATATCAAAAGAAAAAGGATAGCAGCAACTTAATATGTGACAAACATCCAGGAAAACAATATGTGAGGGAAGCTGCGCTAAATGACAAGAACCATATGTGATAAGTCCAAAAAAAGTCCCAAAAAATATATGTATGATATATATATATATATAGATATAAATGTAAATAAGTCAATAAAAAATCCAAAACTTCAACCGAAAATCCACAGGTGCAAACAATGGGTGTATATACTGCTTACCAGATGCAGCAGTATAATGAGCCTTGAGCATATATGGCCAAGCCGGATGGAAAACCTTGTGGAGGATTCCTCACCAACGATATCCAGCCCAGGAGCACAAATTGGTGGATATTGGAGTGAAAAACATATAGAAAAACATAGCGTGATACTGTATATTGAAAAATATAACCACTCCCGTGTGCATCAGAAGAAGAAAGTGCTGATAGGAACCACCACCATCACAGGCAGCTTACCAGAAGTAAAAATACAATAGGCAGATCAATCTATATAATCCCAAATGAATGGAAAATTATGCCATGGAGAGAGCCACCACCACATTCACAAACTAATTACCGGATTTGTGCAGGTAAGTCAGATGTAAAGTAACCACTCAAATCAACTCGTGACCCCGATTGGTTCTGAAGGGCTTAAATCATCAATTTTTGGTCTCTACACATAGAACAACGGCTGAAACCATTACTGTTAGGCCCTTTTCACACACATGGTCCATTCAGTTCATCAGTTCAGTCACGTCAAAATGTATCAGTTTTCCATCCGTTTTTCATCCGTTTTTCATCCGTTGTTATCCGTTTTCATCCGTTGTGAAACGGATGGATGAAAAACGGACAAACAGACAGCATGTGTGAAAGGGGCCTTACTTTTGTATTCATAATTCATAACTCAATACAGTGTTGAGGTTTAAAGATTTTAAGTACTAAAATCTTACCTGCACTAATTAGATAAAATTCAGTGGCTTGACACTTTTGGCCTATTAAAAAAAAAGCTGAGGGAATGGCACCCTCTCTGCTAGAAAAGGGGCAATAGGTACAGCGTTATCATAAATCACATCAACATGGAAAGCCGTTCAAAGAGAGCGCCTGTCAGCTCCTGCGGGGGAATTCCTCCCCCTCCCTCTCCTCATTGAGTCTATGCTTTTTGCGATCGCACAGACAGAGCTGCCTGCTCCGCTCCCTCTCCTGCATCCTCATTTTCAGGGAGAATGGAGCCAATCACCAGCCAGGAGGACTGCAGCAAGGCATCTTGGGACATGTAGTCCCCAGCTCAAGCAGCCCCATTGTGATTCCTGGTGCAAAGACCACAGATTCCAGAATGCTCTGGGGGAAAAGAAATGCCCCGTACACACGTGCAGATTATCTGCAGACTTACCTTTTCTATGTAGTGCAAGGGCCTGCCGGATTGCATACAAATTGAAAGTGTTTAGGTTTGACCTCATATTATATGGTTTTGGTAAGTCTGCAGATAATCTGCACGTGTGTATGGGGCAAAAAAGGACACCACTTTGTCTGCCTGGGATGAGTCAGATACCACAAAGCAGGGGAGCAGACTGGACCTAGGGGAGAAGTGATGCCTCCTGGGTCAGCGTGAGGTTCCTTCCAAGCATCCATGGCCATTCGGGTACATCCTGTCTGAGAGGGGATCCCACGTGCATCTCCAGAGGTACCTGTACTGACGGCGTGAAGTGTTCCAGTTGTGAGGTAGCCAGGACATGTCGCTTGGCCTTGACCGCAGGATTGGTGAGCTGGCACTTGCCCATTTGCAGGAAACAAGAACACTGCATTCAGATAATGTTACCAATTTGCTCACACTTGCCAGAACCTGGCTCATGCTTACCCCTTGTTAAGCAGTCACAGCGTTCGCCTTGTTACCCGAATATTGCCAGCACACTGCATTTACACTCTGCCAAACAGGATATCTAAGTGCACCAACTAAAGTGGCTAGCTGAAGGTTCAAGGCTTTCTTCTCCATTGGGACGGAAGTTACTGGGACCATATAGGCACACACCCAGGGTTTCGCATATATAGTGTATGAGCGGGATCATTTGAACTTGGGAGTTACATTATTAAATGCTGCATTAGGTACAGTGTTATGGTTTTCTGGGCCTGTGGTGTCAGGGGACAGAAGAGAGGCCTGACATAAGAAAGGGTCATTCTTCTGCTCTTCTCCTACCTGGACTCATAGAGCCCAATTTAAATAGAACGGTGACCAATCCCTTATAGTGCTTTCCATCTTCTGATCTCTCATTGTTAAAGTGTTTGCCTCTGCTCTCGGGGTTATTCATTGTTGAAGAATCCCCTGAAAGCAGCCTGACGGTACCATTGAGTTATATTGTTCTTGATCCTCAGTCATTACTATACAGGTAATTTACTTGAGATATACTTCCCTCCTGTTCAGATATACTGCTACTGTTTGTTGCCATTATAAAGAAACTTCACAGTATAGACTATATCTGTGTTTTATGCTAACGTGTGTCTTTTATTGGTGGTGTTGGCACCAACAATTACTCCAGTTGTGCCAGAGGGGCTGAGACTGTTCTTGGGGTTGAGAGGCAGAGTACACAGGGCCAGGACAAGGGGTGGGCAGGAGGGCGGTTTCCCTGGGTGCAATGGTTTATTGCAGGGATGGGGGTGCTCCTTGATCCTAACCCTAAGGGAAGGAGGGGGCGCTATTTGGCATCCTTGCCCTGGGCGCTGGATGACCTTGTCCCGGCACTGAGAGTACAGAACCAAATATACTCAAGAGGCTCCTACAGGGTTAGCGCTACAAAAGGTACAGAGCTATCATAAAATCACATCAACATGGATAGCCGTTCAAAGAAGACACATATATAAAGTATGTATGTGTAAAAAACTGAACACATATCCAAACTCAAAAGGTGTATCAATGTGGATCTACCATTTCCTCTTAGTGCTAACATTGATAAGACATATACAGCAGTCTCTATGCACAATTACAAGTCCCAAAGTAAGTGACCATATAAATATTGTCATATGCCTGTCTGGTTTTGAACCTGAGACCTTCCAGTTTTGTGCTTCAGCTCTATCCACTTTGCCAATGCAGGGTCTAATGCCTCGTACACACGCAACGATTATCGGCCGACCGATCGGCCGACTTTTGTCCAGTGTTGTTGTGTTGGTTGAAATGTGCTCTAGACTGCACACAAATTTTCTCGGCCAACAAAAATCTACTTCAGAAGTGATGTCATGTGCTGGTTAACTTTCCGTGTGTTTTTTCTTCTCTGAGCATGCCCAGTCTTGCTCATCTGCTGTTTGTCGGCCGAATTCTGTACTGACTGACAAACAATCGGCCGTTCTGTTGACGGCCAACAAAAATTTTATAGCATGCACACCAGATTTTGTTCGGCCGAAAAGTCACAGTCGGTTGTCGGAAGCATCATACTAACAAGCCGACAATCAGCCGATCGGACGTTGGCCGAAAATTCACGGCCAACAATCGTTGCGTGTGTACGAGGCATTAAGCCCCGTACACATGTAGCGATTGTCGGCCGTAAATATTCGGCCGCCGAACGATCGGCCGATTGTCGGCTTGTTAGTATGATGCTTCCCACAACCGACTCCGACTTTTCGGCCGTCGGGTGTGCAGGCATTAAAAATTTTGTTGGCCAACACCAGAACGGCCGATTTTTCGCCAGTCAGTACAGAATTCGGCTGACAAACAGCAGATTTGCAAGACTGGGCATGCTTAGAAAAGAAAAAACACAAGGAAAGTTAACCATCACATGACATCACTTCTGCAGTCGGCTGTTGTTGGCCGACAAAATTCGTGTGCAGTCTTTAGCAGTTTTCAACAGACACGACAGCCCTGGACAAAAGACGGCCGATCGTTCGGCCGACGATCAGTACGTGTGTACGAGGCATTAGTCTCTGCAGCACATACTCTGCTTGGTGCTTCTATCCCTGGGACTTTTTAGCTCCACCTGACTTCCAGCTGCAGTAAATCTGTAATCAGCTCTTCTTGTAAGGCCTCATGGATACTGGAAAGCTAAAAACTGCTGTAAAAACACCAGACAAAATGTTTTAGCGGGTTCTTTTTGCCAGCATTTAGCAGTGTTTAGTCTAATGTGTAAGCTATGTTTATCAGCTGCAGCGGGTGTCCTTAACAACCAGTGAATAGCTGGTTGTTAAGAAACAATCTAGGAAGCCCGCCGCCGCCCTAACAACAGCTGAACTATTAGCTGTCAGCAGGCATTTACTGCTGACAATTGAATTTAAAAAAGCATTGTTGGCAATACAAAATGTAAAAAAAAAAACGGTTTGGGGTCCCCCCAAAATCCATACCAGACCCTTATCCAAGCATGCAGCCTGGCAGGCGAGGAAAGGGGGGGATGAATCTACATCCAGACTCCCGTAGACCTACTTTGACCTTTCAATCAGGTCGGCATTAAAAACTGACAGGCAGACCTAATTGGAAAGCTTGGGTTAAAGGTTCTTAAAGGGGAATGGTAAAAACACAGCTCAAATGCTTGTTTTTACTGCCCCTGCAAACAGAAATGTAAACTAGCATCTCGCTGTGCTTGCTTATGATCACCATCTCTATGATGATCACAGTCTCTAACACACAATACAGACATAAGTTAACAGTAGAGATGGCCTTGCGTTTCGCCCGGCGGTCGTTTCGCGGCGAACTTTGCCTGTTCGCTACCCTCCAAATTTTCGGACACATGGCATCGTTCGCAGCGGCCATATTTGTTTACATTGGGGAGAACTTTGACCCATGACACAGCCGTCAGGTGGAACAGGACAGCCAATTGAAACATTCCAGCACATGGACAGTCCCCCTACCCTATAAATAGACCTGACCTGGCGGCCATTTCACATTCTGCTTTCTGCCAGTGTAGGGAGAGGTCTGTTGTGCTCGTCAGGGAGAGTTTGCTAGACACATATAGTGCTGTGAAGATCCACAAAAGTCCTTTCCAGGGCTGGTATTTCGGTATAGGCCTTCTACAGTCTCTTTTCAGGTTAGGGACAGGTATCCTGTGGTTGCTTTAGGGGCAGTTAGAGATCAGCTGCAGTCACAAATCGCTCTGTCAATGTCCACAAAAGTCCTTCTCAGGGCTGGTATTTCGGTATAGGTCTAGTATCTTTAGAGCTTAGGGAGAGGTGTCCTGTGGTTGCTGTAGGGACAGTTAGATATCGGCTGCAGTCGCACAGAAATCACACAGAAATCGCTTTGTCAATGTCCACAAAAGTAATTTAAAATGCTTCAATGTCGTTTTAGGGTCTATTACAGTCTCTTTAACACAAGGGCCAGGTATCCTGTGGTTGCTTTAGGGACAGTTAGATATCGGCTGCAGTCGCACAGAAATCGCTTGGTCAATGTCCACAAAAGTCATTTAAAATGCTCCAATGTGTTTTAGGGTCTATTACAGTCTCTTTAACACGAGGGCCAGGTATCCTTGGTTGCTTTAGGGACAGTTAGATATCGGCTGCAGTCGCACAGAAATCGCTTTGTTAATGTCCACAAAAGTCATTTAAAATGCTCCAATGTCGTTTTAGGGTCTATTACAGTCTCTTTAACATGAGGGTGAGGTATCCTGTGGTTGCTTTAGGGGCAGTTAGATATCGGCTGCAGTCGCACAGAAATCGCTTTGTTAATGTCCACAAAAGTCATTTAAAATGCTCCAATGTCGTTTTAGGGTCTATTACAGTCTCTTTAACATGAGGGTGAGGTATCCTGTGGTTGCTTTAGGGGCAGTTAGATATCGGCTGCAGTCGCACAGAAATCGCTTTGTCAATGTCCACAAAAGTCATGTAAAGGGCTGCAAATTTTTTGGTATTGCTGTGCAGTGCACTAAAAAGGGGTGGGGGTGGGGGAGGGGGTTAATCCACAGTATAATATACTTTGTAAAAAGCATATTATAGTGTACTAGTACAATTATTGTGCACTGTGCAGCATTGTGACAGGTGTGGTGGTGAGACTGAGCGTTTCTGCAGCACCACTACACACAGTGACAAAAGCACTTATAATGTATTATAACTGGTGTGATAGACCATTTGCCCCCCCCCCCCCCCCCCACCGCCACATATTGAAGTGGGGTGTTATCTGAGTAAACTTTTTCAAGTGTATTTGTGTCATGCAACAATATTGCCTAGTTTGCTGAGTGAAGTCTGGTAGACACTGCGCCAAACTCACTGGCCAATTTTTTGAACTGGTGTGCTACACCAATGCCACATATTGAAGTGGGGTGTTATTTAACAGTATAATTTTCTAAGAGTGTATTTTAGTCCTGCAAATATTTGGCCTCTTCTGCTGTGTTAACTCTGCTACACAAAGTGACAACAGATACTGGCCAATTATTTGTAGAACTGGTGTAATAAACCTGTGCCCCCTCCCCCCCCCCCCAATGCCACATATTGAAGTGGGGTGTTCTCTGAGTAAGCTTTTTCAAGTGTATTTGTGTCATGCAACAATATTGCCTAGTTCGCTGAGTGAAGTCTGGTCCACACAGCGCCAAACTCACTGGCCAATTTTTTGAACTGGTGTGCTACACCAATGCTCCCCCCCAATGCCACATATTGAAGTGGGGTGTTATTTAACAGTATAAATTTCTAAGAGTGTATTTTAGTCCTGCAAACATTTGGCCTCTTTTGCTGTGTTAACTCTGCTACACACAGTGACAACAGTTACTGGCCAATTATTTGTAGAACTAGTGTAATAAACCTGTGCCCCCCCCCCCCCCCAATGCCACATTTTGAATTGAGGTGTTATTTAACAGTATACTTTTCTAAGATTGTATTTTAGTCCTGCAAACATTTGGCCTCTTTTGCTTTGTTAACTCTGCTACACACAGTGACAACAGTTACTGGCCAATTATTTGTAGAACTGGCGGACTTTTTGGAGCCTATACAGGCTGACACTTACGGTACTATGAACGCCTACCATACCTCTAGCCATCAAAAACAAAGTTTTTTTGCTGTCAGTTCAAACCATGTGAGCTAATTTTTGGAGCCTATACAGGCCGACACTTACGGTTCTGTGTACTGTGAACGCCTACCATTCCTCTAGCCATCAAAAACTATGTTTTTTGCTGTCAGTTCAAACCCTGTGAGCTAATTTTTGGAGCCTATACAGGCCGACACTTCTGTATACTGTGTGAATGCCTAATGTACCTTCAGCCACAGAATACTACGTACTTAGCTGTCAGGTAAACCCATGTGGGCTAATTTTTGGGGCCTGGAATGGCCGACACTTCTTTATCCTGTGAATGCCTAATTTTTCAGACTGGAAATGAAAAACAATGGGTCTGTAAAGGTTCCCCCAAATTGTGGAATGGATGCGGACCCATTTTACAGATGTGTGAATGGACCCTATATGTATTAGACAATGTATTTACCGGCTGCTGTCAGTTCTGGCTGATTTATGAAAAAAAAAACATTTAGGGCAACATTTTCAATTGCAATACTTCTGTTATGACATTGTCCATTTGCTGGGACTATTTGTGCACAGCTAGTACGTCTTTTGTGGCTGCAAATATGACCTAAAGGTTTTTAAAGTTCGCCTCCCATTAAAGTAAATGGGGCCCGCCGCAAACACGCGGTTCACGGTCTTTTGAGAAAATTTGCGGCTTGCGTTCGCGAACCGCCCTGGCGATGTTCAACCATCACCAGTTAACAGTCAGCATCCAACAACCATATTACACACTGTGACAGAGCCATACAGCACCTGCTGTGCTGTGATCATCATAGTGATGGTGATCATAGGCACACAGCAGGTAGTCTAAGGACTGTACCTTAATTATAGAGTAGCCTGTGTCAGTGTGTCACTGTGCGCGCAGGGGGTTGCTTGCCTGTGCACCTCCACCCCCCATCAGTCTCTGCCTCACATCAGTCTGTCCGGCTTCCTTCAGCGCTGGCACATGACTGGTGCACTGTTCACTTCTCCTTAAGATTACCTTAAATAATCACACCGACAACAAAATTCTTTTGACTAGGTTGATTACTTATGTATCGGCTACAGCTTGACAACTGTATTGAACAATCAAACCAGTAAACATGTATAGCCAGGACCAGATCTCTTTAGCAGTGCTGAGTGCCGCATCTCAACTTTTCTTATTAGGAACCAATTCAGCCCCCAGCCATCCAGGTTAGGCTCAGGGGCTTACTAAGGGCTTCCTGCTCCCCATTCTACTGACTCCATCAGCCACCTGCCATCTCAGCCTGCAAAAAAGGATAACCGCCACCGTCAGGAGATCAATGATTCCCTTACCACCACACAGCCAGGGCCCATTCAATACGATTCTGTAGTAATAGATTGAACATGTCAAGGCCCACCTCATTTAGATGAACACCATGAACACCATCCACACGAAAATAACACCTACCCTCCAAATCCAAATGATGACCGACGGGCCATTCCTTGACGCAGTAAACATAGACATAGCCCTATTCACTTTAATATGTGCCCTGTCAAGGGCTCTGAAATCCCTAGCCTGATGCCAGAAAGAACGGGGGAGGATCTCAGACCAGACCAGAAGAACATGAGTACATTCATCCAAAAAGGCCATCAAGTCGTGTCGCATCGCAAAAATAAGTGCTCGGAAGGGAACAACCCCAAGATCGTTACCTCCAATATGCAGAAGCAAAACGTCCAGAGGGCCTTCCACTATAACAGGATTGCTAATTAAGGGTGGGACCTCGGACCACAGCATACCCTGGGTCCCCAGCCAAACCAATTTCACTTAGGATGCTGGGAAGCCCAGTTGCAGACCACTGTTCCGAAGGTCTGCTCTACAATCTGCCCAGAAAACAAAGAAAGGGCCCACGATCCAGACCACGAGTTGCCACTGACCTAAAAGAAATAAACAAATACAACATAGCACTGTAATAATTTGAAGTATGGAACCCGTAAGGCAGCAGTCAAAAAAGAAAAGCTCCCAACACACCCTGATTGCACCAAGTTTCCCTCCGAACTGGTCATATTTCCATTCCGTGAGGCCTCACATATGTGTGATAGTGAGTAGACTCCCACCGGCCGATCCTCTGAACTGCCTCCCTGTACATGACCTACCTGGAAGCCTCCATGGCAGCCCCAATGCGGAAGGAGTGTGTTCCATAGTCAGACGCGGACAGATCCAATTCAGGTAAACCATGTCGAAGGATACGCGTAAACTGGAAACATGAGAGGAACAGTCCATCCTCATGCAAAAGAAGGGGCCCCGAACATTAGGTCGAATTGCTAAAAAGGACGACAAACAAGAAACGGGGCACGCCACACAAGCGGGCAGTGCAAATAAAGAAATAGACACACCCCGGTGAAGCTGATCAGTCTTTGAAGAACATAGTGTGATGTTGATACAATCGCCCCTCTGTTGGACATCTTCCACTGAGAGCCCCCTGCCATCCACTTGTTGGGGCTAAATAATTTTAACTGTTTATGCAAAAGGCACCAAAAAATGCCAAGTAAAAAGCCAACGTGAAAAGAGTAGCTTTCTAGGAGGAATTACATAACTTAGGTAGAACCCGCATCATGTTACGCAAAATGTCCCATAAAACCAGCCTTCGGTGATCAACACGTGTTAGCATTCTCCTCCACCCCTTCAATGTCTGAACTACAAAAGACTTTGTGCAGTCAGGACATCCCAGCAGTTTAAACAGAAAGGCCAGCACGACCAGCTTCCTGTCAATCACTGCAGGTGATTCACCCCGGGCTAATAAGTCACCCACAAACCACAGAAGCAGATCCTGTCGGCTAGTGCAAGAGCGCAACTTTCCAGCCAAACTTTCCATCTGAAACCATTGCAGCCACACCTTGACATACGCCGACCAGGTAGATGGGTCTAATGAACAGTAAATGAATGTCCAGTTGTCCACATACCTGTTAGATGAGGGTCCATAACTAGTCCGGACATGGGTCGCCCTCCTCTCGCGCCTCCGGCACCAACTTCCTGAAGCGGTCCCACTGGAAGCAGGAAAGAGAGTTGGCTATGTCATTGAACAACCCAGGAACATAAGTTGCCTTAAAAAGCGAATTAAATCGCAAGCAAGAAAGAACAAATTGTCTTAATAGCGTAACCACAGCAAGAGAAGAGGAAGACAAGGTATTGACAGAGAACCCCCCCCCATGTTGTCAGAATGAAATAGCACCAATTTATTGTAGAGAAGAGGACCCCAAATCTCGACCGCCACCACCAACAGAAAGAGCTCCAGAAGAGTTAGCTTCTTTGTACAACCCCCATCAGTCCAAAGCTGAGGCCATGCAGCCACACACCACCTACCTGCAAAAAAGCCTCAAAACCCAAATACCTGCCGCATCAGTGAACAAATGATAGTCCGCATTTGTCTGGGGTGTCTCCAGTCAATAGGAAGTACCGTCAAAAGTGCCCAAAAATTTACGGCAGATCTATAAATCATCCCTATGCTGAGATGTTAAACAAATAAAGCGGTGCAGCTCCTGAACCCCTGCCATGGCCAAAGAAACGTTGTGAGAAAATTCGGCCCACCGGCAACACTCTGCAAGCAAAGTTGAGTTTTACAAACATCGATTGTAACTGCCGTAGGGTGACCTTCTTAACCTGTAGGGTAACTTGATGCTGATGATCAGTTCCAAAATTCTCACAAACGTCATGAGAAGATTCGGCCCACCGGCAACACTCTGCAGGCAAAGTTTTTCAAGCAGCAATTGTAACTGCCGTAGGGTGACCTTATTAACCTGTAAGGTTAACTTGATGCAGGCAATCTACAGACACCCTTGACTGAATCAATTTCAATGCCTAAAAATCTAATGACAGTAGAGGGCCCCTCAGTCTTGTCGGGGGCAATGGGCACCCCAAATTGTCTAAAAATGCGCATGAGACTTTGTAGAAGGAGCTCACAAACCGGAGAACTGCATGGTCCGACACAAAGGAAGTCATCAAGATAACGGACTACCTAATCTAAGCCAGTGTGAAACCAGGAATGAGCTGAATAACTCAAAATACGCACAAGAGATAGAGCAGCCTATCAGAAGGCACCTATCAACAAAATAGGCACCGTCAAAGCAACAACCCAAAAGGAACAAGCTGTCCAGTTGAACTGACAAAAGTCGAAAGGCCGCTTCAATATCTGTCTTTGCCATAAGTGCACCCGGTCCCAATAATTTAACTAAAGAGAGGGCAGCATCGAAGGATGTGTATGAAACCGAACCCCCTTTAAGAAACGATAAATGATGGATCATACAAAATTTGCCTGCTTTCTTTTTGGGGAGCACCCCTAAAGATGATACTACTAAATTTGGAAGAGGAGGCTCTGAAAAGGCGCCTGCCATATGGCCTAAAGCAACCTCCTTGGCCAACTTCTCCCTGAGAACCTCAGGGTGTTGTCTAGTAAATTTCAAATTATGGAATGCCGGTAACATGGGAGGGAGATCACAAGGGATAACAAAACCATGATCAAAACCACGTCCCAATAGCACAGCAGACCACCTGTCAGGATACCTATCGAGCCAGGGTCAAATCGCCTTGATGTTACCAGCAACCCCTTTTCCAGAGCTTTCTCCTGGTTTACAGAACAAGCCTTTGCCTTTCTTGAGACAGAGGCTAACGGGGTGGCTACCCCCACACCCTGAGCATTCCTGCTGGAAATGGCAAGTAGAACCTCACTTGCAGTGGGAATCGTAAAAAGACCAGCAGACGCCCCTTTTAACGGTTGCATGGGCCACTGCTCCTGCAGAGGCAGAGCCAGACTGAAAGGGAGAATGAGCAGATGTATTGGTATACACACCCCCTTTGGAATTCATGACCTGCATCCAAACACCAATATCCCTATGATCCCAGCTAAGGCAAACAAACATGCGTTGTCGGAACTGCTCATTGTACCTAAGCCTTGCTGTTCCCCCCATAAACCCCATGGGCCTCCCAAATGGAATCAAGATAGAAAACAGCGCAGAACAGAGCTCCGGCTGTTTTTCACCCATGACGCTCCCCAAGATTGTAAAAGCCTGAAGCCAATTCCCAAAGGTGTGAGGAATCAAGCCATAGTGCCGCCTGTCATCATCCTCTTCCTTGAAGTGCTTCTTACCCTTCTCCCATTTTTCTAAAGGGAAACGTTCCAAAGGAGTAATGTGAAAATTTTGAAATATTCCCTTCTCCAGATTTTTTCCTTAACCTCCTGTTTAAGGTGAGCACCCAGAGGGCCCTCATAACAGACATAGGAGTGCCCTTTTGCCACATAAGAAAAAGGGACAGGCTTGTCAGGTTGCTTGGCACCACCTGACACCACCGTATCAGCCGCCATTGAGGAAGAAACCCCCACCACTGTGGCCTGGGCAGCCCCACTGTAGTACCCATAGGCACAGACACATGTGATAAGCAACTAGCCATGTGGGATCCCATACCACGTTGGGGTTTGTAGTTCCACCGCTAGACCCCGCCTCAAAACTCTCCAGCAGGGCCCGGATACCCTGCACAAACCTGTGAACCTCCCCGTCCTGTGTGGTGGGAATGCATGTGCAAGCAATGGAATGTGAGATCTCACCTGTTGGAGGCGCAGGCACTTTGGTCCTGCCGAACGTATGAACTGGATTTCTCCCATTGGTTCCCGATGAATTGGAGGCCACTGTCACCTTGCTCTGGATGCGCTGTGGAGAAGCCGTCAGAGGTGTAAATTGAGGCCTGATCCCATCATGGATACTTGTAGAGAAAAAGAAGAGGGTGGGACAACTGGGGGGCTCCTGTAACCCCCCAAATTTGACAGCCCCAATGTCCCTTTTGGAAGGTGGGTTGGGGGTGAGATTAAGCCATCAGGAGCCTAATAGGAAGGAAGCTGGGGCACAGGAAGCAAGAGAGAACTGTCTTGCATAGGTAAAACAATAGTAGCTAGTGGTTGCTGGTCTGGAACCAGCCACAAGGGGGAGACAAAGGGAAGCACAGGAGACAACCCAGGCAAAGTGGAGGAGAGGGGAGAGGATGAGAAAATGTCAACTTTACTAATTTGCTGACATGCAGGGGACACCATAGGAGTATGAGGTGCGGCTCTCCTCTCGCCCCGCAGCCTGGGCTGTTCAGAGCCAGCAGCCCTGAACTGAGTGAGGGTGGGAGCTCTGCCCCCTGATACTCGGGTCGGCTCCTGGGACACATGTAGGCCATCAGAAGCATCTCCCTGGGTGGTGGCACTCCTCTTGCAGCTGAAGCCTGAGTGGGAAACCTTGGAATGCCAAATGCTGTACAGCCCCAGGTGGCAAGGGGCTGAGACGTGAAGCAGAGCACCGGACCTGGCATGATCATGTCTCAGTAGCCGAGGAGGGGGAGTCCTGTGACCAGATGCTGCAGCCAGTCCTCTCCCCGCTGCACAGCTTCCTGCGAGATTGATTAGTTGATCCATGGTGCGGTAGGTCTGTACCGAGTGTGGGGGGAGATGTGTGTGCAAGATGTGAAACCACGTGGAGGGGAGAAGTGCAGGAGAAGAGAGAAGGGGGGGGGGGTGACTTGTTCCCTGGTGAAAATTGTACAGACTGAGGAACCAGTAAGTGACGTGATTTGCCATGACACAAAAGTCTCCTCCGTTTTACTATTCCCCACCAATAACCCGCCAGCAAATTTACAGGTGTGAAAAAGTGAAACCATGTGATAACATAAAGCTGCAACCAAAAGTGCAAGACAAACAATAAAAATTAAATATCAAAAAGGTTATATCAAGGGCCCCTTGTATTGCTGATGGAGGCATGTTTGTACTGCCTTATCAGCGGTCTTGCGAGCGAGCACCCCCCCACCTCCTGAACCATGCCAGGCCATATGCCCTCAACAGGGGGGGGGGTTGGGGCAGGGGGGCTCTGGAAAGCATGTGGTCTGATAAAGACTAGGTGCTAGTCTGCTTGAGAGCAGAGTGTACTGAGGGGGAGTGTCAGGAGCAAGATTTCCCATGGTAATTTGCTAGCATGCGGATCCATTTCTGAGAACATGTGACAGACCGATACCGTGTGCATTGCCCAGCCTTCCTTGTCCCTTTACCCACCGTACCCCATTCCATGACAGTGATTTCAAGAACCTTTCGGCAATATGCTGGCAATGAGTGAGGGATAGGAAGTGGATATGACACTGCTTTGAGTGGGTATAGCACTAAAACCTTTTTTCACACATATATATTTACAGTCAGGTCCATAAACATTGGGACAGCGACACAATTCTAATCTTTTTGGCTCTATACACCACCACAATGGATTTGAAATGAAACAAACAAGATGTGCTTTAACTGCAGACTTCCAGCTTTAATTTGAGGGTATTTACATCCAAATCAGGTAAACGGTGTAGGAATTACAACGGTTTGTATATGTGCCTCCCACTTTTTAACCACTTCCATACAGAGCAGTTACACCCCCTTCCTGCCCAGACCAATTTTCAGCTTTCAGCGCTCTCAAACTTTGAATAATTACTCAGTCATGCAACGCTGTACCCAATCAAATATTTTATCATTTTTTTTCACACAAATAGAGCTTTCTTTTGGTAGTATTTAATCACCACTGGGTTTTTTATTTTTCGCGATATAAGTGAAAAAAGAGTGAAAATTTGGAAAAAAAAAAACAAACATTTTGTTTTAGTTTCTATTATAAAATTTTGCAAATAAGTGATTTTTTTCATAAATTTGGGCCAAAATTTATACTGCTACATATCTTTGGTAAAAACAACCAAAATTAGTGGTTATTATTTAGTCTGTGGGAAAGTTATAGAGTCTACAAGCTATGATGCCAATCATTGAAAATTGAACACACCTAAACACACCTGATGTACCGATGGCCTATCTAATTTCTTGAGGCCCTGAAATGTCAGGACAGTACAAATACCCCCCCCCCCCCCCCCAAATGACCCCTTTTTGGAAAGTAGACATTCCAGGGTATTTAGTAAGAGGCATGGTGAGTTTTTTTAAGTTGTAATTTTTTCCCACAATTCTTGGGAAAATTAAGATATACATTATTTTTTTTACACAAAATTTGTCATAATGACAAGTTATTTCTTACACACAGTATATGCATACTTGCAATTACACCCCAAAATACTTTCTGCTACTCCTCCTGAGTATGGCAATACCACATGTGTAAGACTTTTACCCAGCCTGGCCACATACAGAGGCCCAACATTCAAGGAGTACCATCAGGTGTTCTAGGAGCATAAATTACACATATAATTTCCTTATTATCGCACTTTTGAAGGCCCTGGAGAACCAGGACAATGGAATTACCCACAAAATGACCCCATTTTGGAAAACAAACACCCCAAAGTATATTCTATGAGGTATAATGAGTCTTTTGAACATGTCATTTTTGGAAAATGTGGAAAGAAAATTAAAACTTTTTTTTTTTTTTTTTTTACACAAAGTTGTCAATTTATAAGATATTTCTAACACATAGCATGTACATAGCAAAAATTACACCCCAAAATACATTCTGCTACTCCTCCTGAGTAGGGCGATACCACATATATCACGTGACAGACCTAAAGGCACTTCACAAAAAGGTATTTAGAGGCATTGTTTCTTACAAGCAGTTATACAGTGCAGGATAGCAGCTTATCAGAGAGGGGCTGGCAGTGACATTTGACTGATTTATTATTATCAGCAGCGGGGGTGGGGGGGGGGTGGCAGAGACAGAGACACAGACACATGGAGCTGACAGGTAGGGAGGGGAGGAGGGAGAGCAGAGAGGAGACACAGCGGATGACAGAGGCACGCAGACCACAGTGGTCAGGGCTCATTAGCCATGATTATCGTAGTCAGCACAGGGAGGGGGACACAGGAAGTGGCAGGATCAGCCAGGTTTTTTTACCGTTTCCAGAGAGGCAGGTTAGACAGCACAAGCACTGTTAACAAAAAGCATCATGAAGGCCAAGGAACACACCAGACAGGTCAGGGATAAGGTTGTGGAGACTTTTACAGCAGGGTTAGGTTATAAAATAATATATCAAGCTTTGAACAGCTCACGGAGTACTGTTCAATCCATCATCCGAAAATGGAAAGAGTATGGCACAACTGCAAACTTACCAAGACATGGCCGTCCCCCCTAAAATGACAGGTCAGGCCAGGAGAGCATTAATCAGAGAAGCAGCCAAGAGGCCCATAGTAACTCTTGAGGAGCGGCAGAGATCCAGAGCTCAGGTGGGAGAATCTGTCCATAGAACAACTAATAATTTTGCACTCCACAAATCAGTTTTTTATGGAAAAGTGGCAAGAAGAAAGCCATTGTTGAAAGAAAGCCATAAAAAGTACCGTGTGCAGTTTGCGAGAATCCATGTGGTGGTCAGATGAGACCAAAATGTAACTTTTTGGACTAAAATCAAAATGCTATGTGTGGCAGAAAACTAACACTGAATATTACCTTGAACACACCATCCCCACCGTGAAACATGGTGGCGACAGCATCATGTCGTGGGGATCTTTTTTTCAGCAGGGACAGGGAAGCTGTTTAGAGTTGATGGGAAGATGGATGGAGCCAAATACAGGGCAATTGTAGTAGAAAACCTGTTAGAGTCTGCAAAAGACTTGAGACTGGGGTTCACCTTCCAGCAGGACAACAAACCTAAATATACAGCCAGAGCTACAATGGAATGGTTTCGATCAAAGCATATGCATGTGTTAGAATAGCACAGTCAAAGTCCAGACCTAAATCCAATTGGGAATCTGATCTGAATCTTGAAACTTGAACATTCCTGTTCACAGATGCTCTCCATCCAATCTGGCAGAGCTTGAGCTGTATTGCAAAGAAGAATTGGCAAAAAATTCACTCTGTAGATGTGCAAAGCTGGTAAAGACATACCCAAAAATACTTGAAGCTGTAATTGCAGTGAAAAGCGGTGCTACAAAGTATGGACAGATGCACACCACACTTTTCAGATATTTATTTGTAAAAAGTTTGAAAATCATTTATCATTTTCCTTCCACTTCACATTTATGTACCACTTTGCGTTGGTCTATCACATAAAATCCCAATAAAATACCTTTACGTTTTTGGTTGTAACATGACAAAATGTGGAAAATTCTAAGGAGTATGAATACTTTTTCAAGGCACTGTATGCACACACTTTCAAAATTCATATACTGTGAATTGCAGGTGGCTTGTGTATACATATTTGTATTCCACCCTTGTTTTTCCACGGGTCCCTTTGGGGCTACTTTCATTCCCAAATACACCTGATCCATTCTCGTATGTGTCCATCCACCCTGGATTAGGTATGCCTTACAAAATTATTACCGGTATTTTTACTTAGTACTATCATGCAAAACTCTCATGGATCTGGTATTTAATATTAGTGACTTACATTACATAATCTTATTCTATTTCAGCACAAAAAAATATTTTCGTCTACATATCCACTTACCACTGACTGGATATGTACTATATAGAACTTTATGGATCCATTATAATTATCTTATTAAATCCATGTTATACTAGTGTTATATTTATGCTCTAAGACCTACTGGTGTATGGTAGGAGTTGCACTACTTGCCTACTGGTGTATGGTAGGAGTTGCACTACTTGCCTCCATCTGACCATTCTTGATCCCTTGTGGGTTGCTTGAACTTACCTTCCAGAGACTGCAAACATGATACGGAAAATGGTCAGAGACTGCAGACATGATGCAGGAGATGGTCAGAGACTGCAGGCGTGATAGAAGAGATGGTCAGAGACTACAGACATGATACAAGAGATGGTTAGAGAAGTCGGACATGATATAACAGATGGTCAGAGACTGCAGACATGATAGAAGAGCACTAGGGCGCCAGATAGCACAGGGGAAGCAGAGAGCATTGGAGGAGCTGAAGGAAGGGCAATGGGGGGGGGGTGGAGAGCATTAAGGGGGGAGGGTTTGGAAAGCATTGCAGGGAGGTTGGAGAGCGCAGGGGGTGGAGAGCACTGGGGGAAGCAGGGAAAATGAGGGGGACGGAGAGCACAGGGGGAACTGGAGAGCACTGGGGGGGTTCACTGAGGGGGAGCCAGGGAGCACAGGGGGGTAGGAAGCACTGGGGGAGCCAGAGAGCATGGGGGAGGAGCTGAAAAGCACTGGGGGGGCTGAAGAGCACTGGGGGGGGCTAAAGAGCACTCGGGGGACTGGAGAGGGGGGGGGCTAAAGAGCACTGTGGAGGCTGAAAGGGTAGGGGGGACTGGACAGCACTGGGGGGGGCCAGCAAAAGAAGTTGGATAGGAGGAGTGGCGAGGCAGCTGCATATCTTTCCATATTCCTCCGGCAGCCGATGAATGCCTGCAGAAGGGAGAGGAGGAGAATTAGGCATTCAGCGGCTGGCCGGCCTGCACCCCAGACAGTGACAAATGAAGTGCAGTTCTATAAACCATATACTGCATATATGCACAATAATGTCTTCTAAAACATGATGTGGTATTACTGATATAAAGAGTTATGCAGTTGATATACAGTAAAAGCGATTCCAGCAATATAATAAATTCATAAACAAATACTTATTTAAAAAGTGACAAGAGCTTAAAATGTTCACATGTTATAAGTCCATATTAAAGTGCTAGTTTAGGTGCTTTAATATCAGTGCGTGTTTTCAGGACATGCGGTGTGCCAGTGTCTCCACTCATGCTCCTCCTCCTTTTCTGCACTCATCGGAAACGATTTCCCCACCAGGGGGTAAACAGCGTCCACAGCCCACAATGGCTGAAAATCCCAGGTACAGTAATAATTTGCCTCTCCTTCCTTCTTAGTTCCTCTCCACCAGTGACCTTATATATATACAGTATGTTATAATGACTTAGTAACCACACAATATATACACCAGGAAGTGTAGCAAGATGGCGCCGCTCCTGATTATGTCATTCTGACAAAACACATAGGGCGGAGCTTTGAGTGTCATCGCGTTACTTCACATTGGTTTCGGTCCGTGGAGCGTATCACGTCCCGGGCTTACCGATTTTTTTTTCTCATTATTGTCTGATACAATGTAAGTGCATTTTAATCACTTTTTTATTTAAATAAAATTGTCAAACAGAATTATACTGTGGGGTTCGTTTTTGTCATTTTAACATATGTGTTGTCCTCCTATTAGGACATGTGGATGCAGCAGTTGTCAAGTAAAGAATAACCCTGGTGAGGTTTTGCTACCATTCTACTTACTTTGTTGGGTTTGAGGTGAAACAAAGTAACTTTCTTGGGTAATCTGATGAATACAAAATGAGCTCATTGATGTAAAGTCATTTAGAACCATTTGATGTGTTCTGTAATATAGGTTTAGGTTTTGAAGGAACCACCAATGTGGTTATCACTTTTTCCTGGTAACATGAGCTGCGTTCTTATTTCCTGTTTGATTTCTTACACTGTTCACAAAGTGTCTAATCCTATACAATTCCTTAGATGTCACAATTTCTGTGTATCATCACTGGTGAGATTTCTACAAAATTGATTTTACTGCAACATTAACAATTTCACTGTTAGGGAAATTCCACCAGTAAACTCCTATTTTTGCTAACCGAGTTGCTTACTCAAATTATTTGGAAAAATAACCTTCTTCCTTTTTTTCATTTAGAGTGTGTGTTTTTGTAAAATAATGTTTTTTTTCCATAGAAGACAATACAGGAATAAAATAGGAAAAATATGAGAAGACAAAAAAGCAATAATCTCTACATATATACTGATCACACAGCGATAGCAGATGTACATCAAGGTAAAAAAGAGGGTTAATAAAGGTAAACAAAAAAAATAAAATAAAATAAAAAACAATATTTCAAAAACAAATTTTTTTAACATTTTAGGCCAATTTGTTTTCTGCTACATATTTTTGGTAAAAACAATCATAATAAGCGTATTTTGATTGGTTTACGCAAAAGTTATCACGTCTGCTAACTACGGGAAAGATTTATGTATTTTTCAATGTTTTTTTTTTTTACTAGCAATGGCAGCGATCTGCGATTTTTTGCGGGGCTGCAACATTGTGGCAGACAGATCAGACCCCCTAACTGACATTTTTGGGGGTACCAGTGACATTACTACAGTAATCAGTGCTATAAATATGCACTGTTACTGTAGTAATGACACTGGCAGGGAAGGGGTTAACAGTATAGGTGATCAATGAGTTAACTGTGGCCCTAGGGGAGTGATTCTAACTGTATGGGGGTTGGACTTGTGAAATGATCACAGAGATATGCGATCCTATATAGAAAGATCACATGAACTCTGATCATTGCAGGGAGAAGGACGGTCGGCTGTGTTTACAATAGCCGACCGTCCTCTCTCAGCGGGGAGAGATCACCGGTTTCAGGCGGCAATCGGAGCCACCTGACACCCGCAGGGGCTTCCCCGCTGACGATCAGGGGCGGGAGCGTGCCGCCGGCGGCATGCGTGCGCCCCCTAGCTGCCTTCAGGCGATGACGTATCCCTACGTCACTTTGCCTGTAGGAGCCAGACTGCCGCAGTAAATATACTGTAGGCGGTCGGCAACTGGTTAAAGTGATATGTTTTACAGACTGTTGCTATGGGTAACCCAGGGGAATCCACACTCAGCAGCTCCCTAGGGGGCAGTGCTACAGTGGTTTACATTGAGTACATGTGGGATTATAAGGTAAAATGTTAAGGACTAAATTTAGTTACAGGCTACTGTATTTGCAATGATGTTGTTCAAAAGCGAGGAAGGAAAAAGTCGGTGTGTACCCCAAAAAAAAGTTTTGTATATTTTTTGCATTAGGGGGTCCTATAAGACCAAAACTTTGTTTAGTTTATTATGTCATAGAGCATGAGGAGGTTGTCAAGCAACTTCCCAGTCATGGAGGGGAGCGAAAAGCACACAGGCACTGTGACAGGGCTGCATTCGTAGCCACTGCCACTAAAGGAGAGTTTGGCCACTGCTTGGGATACAGAAGACACTGATTGGCTGAAGGTCTGGCATACCCTCAGAGCACCGTGCCTGTAACTGAGAGCTCCCGCTCGCATGCGCTGGAGTGATGTCATAGTGGCTTTGGCCACTCAAACAGCCGGAGTCTGCGAACCTGAAAGGAAAACTGGGGGAAGTTTAAGCCCTCTTAGCAGTAACAGCATGCCATTGGAGGGCTTCGTTTTAAGGTACGGTAAGTATTTCATAATGTGCTAGTCTATTTTGCAGTGGAAAGTTTTTTTTTTTTATTGCAGCGGTTTACTACCTCTAAGGCAGCTTCATTTGTTTAGGGTTCTTGGTTTGTTTTTTGTTTATTTGAATTTTTTGTATGTATTTTCACTTTCATTTTTTATTTTATTGTTTATTGTCTGTTTTTTGTCTCACAAATCTACTGAGGGGCGGTTTTTGGCACAGGAACAAGTCCAAAGCAGATCAAATGAGCTTCAATTTAATATAATCGAATAAAGGGAAAAAAAAAACACCTATGTACCACAACTATTATACAATAAAATATTCTAAGAGGACAAACATAGTCTGACTTTACTGGTACAGAGGAAACCACATACATATTTAATGGACAATAAAGCTTTATTTATACATAGTTATTTGTAAACTAATATGGATCAAAATGATCCTAAAAACCATATTGACCATCACATGAGAAGTTCCTCTCTTTATAAAATTAACTGCTAGCTATCGCCTACAAGTTGGGCTTAATAATGATTAGGGACTCTTATAGGCTTAGTGTCTACATAGTGCAAAGGCCTTTTCTCCCACGAAGACCATTGGTTTTGCCTATTCAGTTTTCCTGGTATAGGCTAATTGGGTGGTAGATCAAGTTTTTTCACAAAGAAAGAATGTGATAAAATTCTGGAGTCAAAGCTACTGCCATGAGAGCCACAGAACTTGAAGTCCATACACCTAAAGGTAGTTTGCATCAAAAGCAGCTTTAACAGCCTTTAACACAATAGAAAAAATATTTTTTATAGCTGAGGAACTTGCTCCACTCTCAAGTTAAGTATATGCTTTCTGTTGATTGCACCAATGCAGTTAAAGAATTGTCAACATTCCCAAAGAACTTTGGCCTCTTTTTTTTTTTAGTTGTCTCATTATTTCATCACTAAGCACCTTACGAATAGCAAAGCAGGTGGGATGCACTCCAGTAGATGCAGTTGATATTTCCTATTAGAAAATAGTAGTGTTGACTAGAAATTAATTATAATTAGATGCAACTCTGCAAACAACAAAGAGCACTGCTGGGCCCAGTGTCGAATATTTCCATGCATGGGAACTGGAAGTCCTGAATACTTTACTGATGAAGCAGATGTAACCTATAAAATTCTAATATAATCAGGCTCTTAACTATTAAAAACACATACTATGATGCATCTTGAGGTTTTCTTTTGCTCAGCACTAAAGGGGTCAAATATGAGAAAAAGGAAGGATCGGGAAGACCAAGATCAGCAGGATGAAACAGGGAAAGGAGGCTATTGCTGCTGTTCAACCTATAAACCATCCATAACCATCCCTCTGACTGCAGAGGAAGGGGCCAGGTTGAAGGACCTGGGTAATATATTGGATCCTAAGATGTCCAATGCTATAGTATGAGCCTGGCCCCAATAGTTCAGAACATTTTAGAGGATTACCAAATACCAATGAGATTTAAAGACTTCAACTGTCACAGTTTAACCTGCAGATTTCTGTTTATGAAATATTTACTTTCTTGCTGCAATGGTTCTGCTAGATCTGTGACTCCATTCACATGTGCTGCCAGCTTCTCTGTTCACCTATGAGTATCGCCTGCTCTTCTGCGGATTTATATCCTTTTACCTTCTTGAGTAGCATCCCAGTCTACTTCCCTAAATAAATTATATGTACATGTATGCTCAGTGCAGCCTGTGTTGCCTGAGCAACTTCACAGTTCTCTGAGTTCCTGTTTCCTTACTATCTTGTGTATTCTGTGTGTAACTTCCCATGTACAGACCCTGGCTTCATCTTCCGTTTGTGCTTGTCTGCTGCCCGCCCTGACCTTGGCTCGTTTCCCGGATACTCTTCTGTCTCTTGCCATCTGTGGTCTCTGTATTTTCAACCTGGTGTACCTGGGGGCCTAGTTCCAGCTTGCTGCAAGTCCATCCCCACCATCAGGGGCCCTGGTGAATAAGCAGGCTGGGGCTTAGACTCCGTGGTCTGGGGACCCTGGGTTGGTGTTCTACAAAGTAGAAAGGTAGGGGTGACCAGCGCTATGGAGTAAAGACCTTAGACAGTGGTGAAGGTGTAAGCTGCCAACAACCAAACCCACAAGGGGTTAAAGTGTGAAATATATATAAAAGGAGGTTGTAACGGCGCTACCTTAAAGTGAATAAGTGCTTGTTATATGTGCCAACTTAAAATAAAGTGCCAATAAGGAAAAAATGTGTCATAAAAAACGTTGGTTTAAAATAAAGTGCACTAGTGGTTTGACCAAGTTAGCTGATTATTAACCTGGGCCCATAAGGTGCAACTCTGTAAAGTGCAAGTGCTGTGCTGCATATACTCAATGAGTATGAAACAATGGGTTCCCAATGAGCATTTATTTTGTGATGACAGTTGATGATTTCAGCAAATTAAGTTAAAATTCATAAATAAACCAGTGATTAAAATACATGAAAACAGTGAACATAAATTTATCCGTGCTGTGCGTGGAGTTTTTTTTACTACCACTTATGTGAAAAAGTACCAAATTAAATGAGAGAAAGAAATAGATAAAAAATGGGGTTGCAATTCTATTGTACATCCACTAGATGTCGCCCCTAAGTATACGACCTGTGCTTGAGGAAAAATGGTCGGTTTCTTCCGGGGTCCTCCAGTGAGCCAAACTTGGCTTTTAGTACCTCAAATTGGAAGAGAAAGACCCCATGATGCAATGTATATCTGTGGCGTGGAAAAGAGCAGAAAACTCACGTTTGAGGCTGCCTAGGATCAGCGGTGACGGCCGGGAAGCTTCCGCGTTCCACGGCCCAGGCTCCGAAACCGGAAGTGACGTATTGACGTTGCGACTCCGCCCTACGCGTTTCATCATGTGACGTCTGCTGGGGCAGCGATTGACACCGCTCCAGCAGACGTCACATGACGAAACGCGTAGGGCGGAGTCGCAACATCAATACGTCACTTCCGGTTTCGGAGCCTGGGCCGTGGAACGCGGAAGCTTCCCGGCCGTCACCGCTGATCCTAGGCAGCCTCAAACGTGAGTTTTCTGCTCTCTTTTCCACGCCACAGATATACATTGCATCATGGGGTCTTTCTCTTCCAATTTGAGGTACTAAAAGCCAAGTTTGGCTCACTGGAGGACCCCAGAAGAAACCGACCATTTTTCCTCAAGCACAGGTCGTATACTTAGGGGCGACATCTAGTGGATGTACAATAGAATTGCAACCCCATTTATCTATTTCTTTCTCTCATTTAATTTGGTACTTTTTCACATAAGTGGTAATATAAACTCCACGCACAGCACGGATAAATTTATGTTCACTGGTTTATTTATGAATTTTAACTTAATTTGCTGAAATCATCAACTGTCATCACAAAATAAATGCACATTGGGAACCCATTGTTTCATACTCATTCAGTATATGCAGCACAGCACTTGCACTTTACAGAGTTGCACCTTATGGGCCCAGGTTAATAATCAGCTAACTTGGTCAAACCACTAGTGCACTTTATTTTAAACCAACGTTTTTTATGACACATTTTTTCCTTATTGGCACTTTATTTTAAGTTGGCACATATAACAAGCACTTATTCACTTTAAGGTAGCGCCGTTACAACCTCCTTTTATATATATTTCACGGTGTTCTACAAAGGCTCACTACTACTGAAACCTGAGATAAATGCTATCTCCTCCTTGGTCCCAGCCACCCTACTTTTCCACCTGCACGACCGCAATCAACCCTTATACCTGCCCCGACACTCACATCTCTAGCATACCTCCCTCAGCCTTGCAGGGAATATATCCAACCCCACCTAGTACTTACTGCTTAGTGCCTACCCAACACTTACTCCTACCCAGCCCATCAACATCAGATTCCAATGGCTGTACTCTAACTACTGTTCCAACAAGCAGCAGGGCTATGGTAAATCTCCAAGTTAGTTTGTTTACACAAACTCCACATACCACAAGTTTTAATATCTGGTAGTTGTTCCATGGTCATATCTTAACTACCCTTTTCTGCTTGGTATTTGCCAAATGCTGCCATTCCTTGTCTGTTTTGTTATAGATAATAGGATAATAGAATCTACATTTCATATTATAGTGGTAACACATGAAATACTATTTGTCTGCAAATCACAAGCTTGTCTCAAGAATAAGTTTTCTTAGTATCAAACATATGGGTAATCTAATGAAGAAAATTAAGACTTTATGCAAGGCGATAGGAAAAATAAATAGGCTCCTTGGCAAACAAATACTCTGCTTTATTAATAAATCAGCCATTACGGGGTCTACTTAAAAGACAGCGGATCGGCCTTTACAAGTAATAATTTACAAATGTTAAGGTAGTGTAACCTATCAAAATCACATGGTGTTTATTAAGCATAACAAATTTATAGGATAACACAGGCTAGCCGCTGACGGTGTTTTGGAGTCGTGTTGCAAAGGATAATAAGAGTGAATAGCAATATCAGTTCTCGGTTATAAGTGGACCCCTATATGTAACACTAGCCCCACAGGAGTCGCTAGTGTCCCAGGTCCCCACTGCTGCACAGCTAGTCACATAGCATTTCCTTTACATGACTTCAATGCAGAAATCCATCCTTGGCTTGTTTTTGAGGTTTTATTAAGGGTTAACAACTTGGATGGGGTGGGGGATTATGGGATGCCCAACTTGAAAAATGTCCGAACTATGAGCAGAGGGAGACTTCCTCCCCATTTACAAAAAACACACTTTTCCTTCCTCCTGCACAAACTTGGTTTTCTCAGTACAGCTCCTGCTGCTCAGTCTTGGGGAACTAACAGTCTTTTTGTGTCAACTCAGCAAAGGCCCATTACAGGCAGGAACTCTCAGTCCCTTGGCAAGGCAGCGCGGTGAGCAAAAACTTAACTTTCCTCCTGCTTCCCTGTAGCCACTTATCCCAGCTCCACTTGCAGAATACTGCTAGCCCACCTAGCTGCCACCAGCTATGCCTGGCTGCTCATTCTCCCAGTCCTCCTGACTGTACTTTTCAGCCCCAGCCCTGCCCGACTGGCACACACACATTGGGTCCTCCCAGGGCAAGGTTAGATGAAGACTATGTGGTCTTCAGGAGAGGCCTGCTGCAGATGAAAGCCTCACTCCTTGTCTGTCCCTGCTCTGTGCTGAACTACTCACTGTCTCTCCTTGCTCCTTCCGGCGTGGATACTTTCACTGCCTCTTGTGTTAGGATCCTGCTAGGCCAGCTTTTCTGAGCACCCCGGCCTGCGGTACCAGCCAGCAGGGGTTTCCTGAAGGGCCACTGACAGCCTCTCCTTGGCACTCCATCTCCATATTCCACCTGACTCTCTTGCTGGCGTGACCCCCTATAAATATTTATGGCAGCTCCTCCTAACCCCCACCCTCTAGTTCTAAAAGGTTCTCCAACCTTTCAGACACCAGGGGAAGGCACTAGAGAGCTGCCAGGATGAGTCAGCCCAGAAGTTGCCCAGCTGCCGGGACAATTCCATCTGCCAACCAGCCATTCGCTTCCGCATTTAGTGCTCATCTGTGCCACATCCATATCACATCAGTGCTCCTTTGTGCCATATCAGTGCCACTAGAGTGCTTATCAGTGCCCTAAAGTAACTCATAAAAGTGTAATGGATAGTCAGGAAATTAGATTTGTAATTTTATGTCCCTAGAGCACCCGGCACTGCTCCCTGAATGTTGGGCCTCTGTATGTGGCTGACTGTGTAAAAGTCTTACACATGTGGTATCACCATACTCAGGAGGAGTAGCAGAATGTATTTTAGGTATATGTACATGCTGTGTATTGAAATATCTTATAAATGGACAACTTTGTGTAAAATTCTCTTTTTCCACATTTTCCAAAAATTTTGCGGAAAAAACACTTGTTCAAAAGACTCATAATGCCATATATGTTGGGGGTTTGCATTCCAAAATAGGGTAATTTTGTGGGTGTTTCCATTGTCCTGGTGCTCCAGGGCCTTCAAAAGTGTGATAGGTTGTCAGGAAATGAGATGTGTAATTTATGCTCCTAGAACGCCTGGAGGTGCTACTTGGATGTTGGGCCTCTGTATGTGGTCAGGCTATGTAAAAGTCTCACACATGTGGTATTGCCATACTCAGGAGGAGTAGCAGAATGTATTTTGGGGTGTAGCTTCAAGTATGCCTATACAGTGTGTGAGAAATAACTTGGTAATATGACAATTTTGTGAAGAAAAAAAAGAATATTTATTTTGCAAAGAATTGTGTGAAAAAATTACAACTTCAAAAAACTCACTATGCCTCTTACCAAATACATTGGAATATCTACTTTCCAAAAGGGGTAATTTGGGGGGTAGTTATACTTTCCAGGCTTGTTAGTGTCTCAAGAATTGAGAAAGGCCGGCAGTACATCAGGTGTGATCAATTTTAAATGATTGGCACCATAACTTGTAGACTCTATACCCTTCACAAAGACATAATAATATATATATATATATATATATATATATATATATATATATATATATATATATATATATATATAAAAATAATACACTTATTTGGGTTATTTTTACCAAAATATTTGTAGCAGTATAACTTTTGGCCAAAGTTCATGAAGAAAAATTGCTAAACTTGCAAAATATTAAAACCGAAACGAAAAAAATGCATTTTTTTTACAATGTTTTCGGTCTTTACTCATTTATAGTTCAAAAAATAAAAAACCCAGTGATACCACCAAAAGTAAGCTCTATTTGTGTGAGAAAAAGAGGACACAAATTTCATATGGGTACAGTGTTGCATGACAATTGTCATTCAAAATGTGAGAGCACTGAAAGGTAAAAATTGGTCTGGTTAGGAAGGGGGTATAAGTGCCAAGTGGGTAAGTGGTTAAATAGCTGTAATGTGGTCTATGCATTCAGGCACGAAGGAAAACAGTAAAAAAAAATATAGTGAGCGCTAGATAAATTGGTGTGTATGGCAGATGGCACAAAAAAAGGTAAATATACAACCCTCAGAAAACAATATAAAATAAAGTGTGTGCAGCACTGATAAGTGATACGTTTAGTGCTTCAACAGATACATGTCCAAACAAAGAAGATAAACCATCAGGTAGTGATCAAAAATGGAGCATGAATCACTATAAACATAAAGTTCAAATAGTGAGCCAAAATAAAAATTAACAGTCAAACACCAGCTGGGTTATCCTCTGTATCTGAAAGACTCCTTCGATGATAAACGTGGAGTGTCAAAACACTCACCAGATAAAAACCAAGAAACGGCAGTAAGAACAAAAGTCAATACACCCCATGCTCCTTCACCACCAATCTATGCACTCACCAGAAGATAAAGTAAGATGAGCCTTGTACTGCTGTTAAGCGGTTTGGTGGAGATGCAATTTGTTGTATTGGTTCTGCGGTCATTTCCCATGCAATATGCACTGTGTAAAGAAGCTCACCAACAGGAGCTTTCCCATTTTTACCAGTCACCATTACGTCAGATCTGTTGAAGCACTAAATGTATCAATTATGGGTGCTGCACACACTTTATTTTATAATGGAGGGAAACAGGACTGGCCTGTTACCGGTCAGTTTATTCCCCTTATATCCTGAAATCACAGGCCCAGGCAATAAACAAACACGTGATGCAACAGGCAATAATAAGAATTGTCAACTTTAGGCTTAACGTTAGAGTTCCTCCTTAGGAGTATGACTATAATCACTGAGTCCCTGCTAGATAAGGAAGGAACAGGAGAGTCCTTGCAATAGAAATGTCCCATATCTTCAAAGAAGGGCCCTGCGTTGGTGCACTTGGTGTTCTGTTTGACAGGATGTGCAAAGTGTATTTAAAGATACCCTGACAGACAAGAGTGATGTGCCGTATGCTGGCTGTATCCTAGCTGGTGAGCAAGATGGAGGCTGCGTCTGTAGTATAATGCAGGTTCCACAGGTGTAGGCACAGATAAAGCAACGCTGTCTGTCTAGTGTTTGTGTCTTTATAGTGGGCAAGTGCCTGCTCACCAAATCCTGCGACCAAGGCCCAAAAGGAGACCATCATAGTAGGCAGGTTCTTCAGGTGGCCCGACTGGCTACCTCACAATCTGAACACTTTACACCATCTGTACAGGGGTGCCTGATGATGCCCCTGGAATCTCCCTCACAGTCAGGATGTCCCAGACCGGCCTTAGATTTGTGGAAGGAACAGCACACCGACCTAGGAAGGTCCAGTCTTCGCCCTTGCCACATGGTGTCTGGCTAGCTCCCAGTCAGCCCCTGGTGTCCTTTCCTTCTTTTCTCCTAAGGACAGCTGGTCTGTGTAGTTTTTATCCCCAGAAACTGCTATGGCGGGGTTTGTGTTGGAGACTACATGTCCCATGATGCTTCGTTCCTCCTGTGCTGGAGTACCATTGGTTCCCTCCCCTGCCAATGAAGAAGCAGGGGAAGAAAGAGTGAGCAGTTCTGTCTGTGTGTGTCTTGAGGGAGAAGGGAAGGAGAAAATTGCCCCGCCGCTGCTGACAGGCTGTGTGTGTGTCCCTGCCAGCAGGTGTGGGTCGCGGTTGGGCTGACCAGCACCTGCTACACCTACACTATTTATCACACTCCCTATAGCGGTCACTGACAGACAAAGTATACCTCTTCTCTACTCCATCCATGACATTGAGATATCAGTTCCAGAGGACTGACCTTTAAGTTGTTATTTTGAAGTACGTTATACATGCAATATGTAAGAATATGTAAGCCTATGCAGATATAATAATGTGTGTGTTGTGGATCAGCTATCTTTCCTTTTTATTTAGGAAACAAATACCTGGATCTATAGTACATGTAAACTTTACATGTTTTGGCAACATTAAATGGAAAAACATACTTACCAAGGTTCTAAATCCTTTACTAATAATTATTAACTATACTTTGCATACTTCTCTAACCACTTCAGCATCAAAATTTTTTACCCCCTTCAGGGCCAGGCCATTTTTTGCTATGGGGCACTGCGCCAATTTAACTGACAATTACGCGGTCATGCAACTCTGTACCCAAACAAAATTTATCATTTTGTTTAACGCAAATATAGCTTTCTTTTGGTGGTATTTGATCATCTCTGGGTTTTTTAGTTTTTTATTATATAAATAGAAAAAAAAAAAAAAAAAAAAAAAAAAAAAAGGACAGACAATTAAAAAAAAAAAAATATATATATATATATATATATATATATATATATATATATATATATATATATATATATATATATAAAATTTTTTTTTACTCTGCTATAAAACAAAACATCCCATAAAAATATTTAAAAAATAAAAATGTATTAATAAATTTTGGCCAAAATGTATTCTGCTACATGTCCTTTGGTACAAAATATCCTAATAAGCTTATATTTGCGTGAAAGTTATAGAATCTACACACTATGTGATGTACATACAATTTCTTTATACTAGTAATGGCAGCGATTAGCGACTTATAACAGGACTGCGACATTGCGGTGAGCAATCTGACACTAACTGACACAGGGGGGGGGGGGGGACTGGGGGATAACTTACTGCCACTGAAATCGCTAGTGCCATTATTACAGTGATCAGTGCTAATATGATGCCCTGCTACTGTACTAATGAGGACACTGGGCAGGAAGTGGTTAACATCTAGGGGTTAAATATGTGCCAAGTGTTTGTGTGCTTTTTTTTTTACTGGGGATTTATTTATTTTTATCCCCGCTTAGCAGGCAACCAGATCCCCTGTCACTGAGCGCAGCTCGGTGCTCTTTACACTGTTTGGGAAAAGATCAGAGTCGAATGCCGGGTGTCGACGGTCAATCATTAGCTGGCAACCGGTGAGCAGCACAGCAGTAAACCTACAGTGTGCGGTTGGCAAGTGGCTAAATTCTTACCTATTACTAAAGAAGTGTGACCACGTTAACACTGAAAATTATGAATGAACCCTTTCCACGCTGCTTGTCACCCTTACCTATGTAGCGGACTGCCATAAGCTAATAAGGCAGATTTACCCCCCTGGTTTCTTCAGGCTGTGTGTGTGGGCCTTTAAGACTGCTTCCAGCAGAGGTCAGCCTCTCACAGGAAATAGAAGAACAGGATTGTGTGAAATGTAGTTCTGAACTGTGAGCAGACTGTTGTTTGGACTGCAGAAGAAACTACAATCCCATGATGCAATGGGGGAAAGGGAGGATCATGGTAGAGCTAGATACTGGCCTGCTTCAAGCATATCTCTCTCTTAGCTTCCTGCACTCGAGGATAGATCAGCCTGCAGGTGTGCTGAGACACAGACTGTATTTGAGGCCTAGTGCATGAGGCTTCAGCAGCGCGGATGCTGGTGACCGCACAGCGGGGGAGGTTACAGCGGAGTAACCGGCCTGGTGTGGAGGATTGCTGAACAAGGACACTGACGGATTGGGGGAGAGACATCTGAATTCAGCACACACTGTAGTTGATAGAAACAAAGCAAGGAAATGCCTGTGACACAGTTTAGCTTAAGCAGAGAACTGCACTGGTCATAGGACGGTTGCCACAGGACACTGTAGTGCTGATTAGTGCGTGGCAGATTATCATACCTCACAACTTTTGAACTTCGCAATGAGGGACACTGAAAGAGAAACAAGACCTGCGGCGCGCGGCCAATTGCTTAGCAGTGTGTCACGGAGCTTACCTTTGTCGGAGTCTGTAACGCAGAGATGTACGCTCACCCTTGCAGATATCCACAGTCCAAGGTGACCAGGTAAGAAAGCCACCTGGCCTGTGAATTTGTGCACGGGGGCTTGGCAGGGAAGGTGCTCCAATAAGTAGGACCGGCAGTAATACAATGGGAAGGAAAGTCCAGGAATAACTGTAGTCACTGGATGACACAAGTCCGGATAAGGATGACACAAGTCCGGATAAGGATCGCAGGAACAAGGAGCGAAGGTAAGGATGGAAGCCAGGGTCAGTCTGGACCACACACTTAGGAAACAGGAACTATCTGGAACATAGATCAGCAATGAACTGACAATGCTCTAACTGAGAAACAGTGTTTTATAGCTTGCTTAATTGAGCAATTAGCTTCACGTGGACATTGATAGACAAGAGCACACTCAGGTGAAGTCCAGCCCCCTAGTGCTGCAGGCAATACTAGATTAACAAGAGTGGATCCATATGAGCTGAAGTGTGGCTCAGAGGTAGGATAACAGGACAGAATGTCAAAGCACACAGGTTCAAATCCCATGTCAGTCACTCAAGGGCGGCCACGCCTGACCGTCTGAAAGCCACGGTGAGAACCGTGACACAGTGTGAGGGGCTTAAGGGATAGGGTAAACAAAACCCAGACTTCCTAGTACTCCTAAAATATGCTTTGATTGCTCAGCCTACCTTAAAGAAGAACTTCATTAAAATAGTCAGAGACTGCATAGCAACCAGCAACTGTTGAGACAATGAAGACTTTGGTGAGAAGTATATAATGTACAGTATTGTGTATATAGTGCAGGAGAGTGTAATGTACAGAATGCAGGGGTCGGACTCTGCACCATCCACCCCCCCAGCTCTATACACCCCAAATGCCCACCCAGCTCCATACACCCCCCCCCCCATGCACCCCAAATGCCCCCAGCAGCTCCATCCACCTCAAATGCCCACCCTAGCTCCATCCACCCCAAATGGCCACCCTAGCACTATCTATCCCAAACACCCTTAATGCCCACCCCAGCTCCAAACACCCCCAGCTCCATCCAACCCAAATGCCCCCTTTTGGGGGGCTCAAACAGAAAAATGTAATAGGCATTGCTTTGCAGCAAAAAACGCTGTAAAAAAATTGCGTGAGGTCACAAAAGTGTGAAAGGGGCCTTCAGTAATCAAGGTAGAGTGTGCCCCCTTCAATGCAGAGTGACCAGCGTGCCCCCTTTCAATGCAGAGAGACCAGTGTGCCCCCTTTCAATGCAGAGAGACCAGCGTGCCCCCTTCAATGCAGAATGACCAGCGTGACCCCTTTCAATGCAGAATGGCCAGCGTGACCCCTTTAATGCAGAATAACCAGCGTGACCCCTTTAATACAGAATAACCAGCGTGACCCCTTTAATGCTGAATAACCAGCGTGACCCCTTTCAATGCAGAATGGCCAGCGTGACCCCTTTCAATGCAGAATAACCAGCGTGACCCCTTTCAATGCAGAATGACCAGCGTGACCCCTTTCAATGCAGAATAACCAGCGTGACCCCTTTTAATGCCGAATGACCAGCGTGACCCCTTTAATGCAGAATAACCAGCGTGACCCCTTTCAATGCAGAATGACCAGCATGACCCCTTTAATTCAGAATGACCAGCGTGACCCCTTTCAATGCAGAATAACCAGCGTGACCCCTTTAATGCACCCACTTCCTGATTGGCCAGAAGGAGGATCTGTGTGACAATAGCGAATTTTCATTCGCTATTGTCACACAATGGGTGGACTCGGGCGCACTGCTCTGCACCCCGGGTCCACCCTTCTGATCGGGAGCCGAAGATGAGGGCGGAGCTGGGAGGAGGAGGGGGTGGGCAGCAGAGATGGACGGGAGGCATTATCGGAGACATTATCTGACAGGACACCGGCGGCCAGATTTTCCGGGACTTCAGCCCAGCTCCGCGGGACCCCGGGTCCCCCTTTAAATTGCGGGACAGTCCCGTGGTTTCTGGGATGGTTGGGAGGTATGGGGGGCAGTGTGACAGGAAGGGGCAGTATGGTAGACAGCATGAAGGAAGGGGGGCAGTGGAGGGCAGTATGGGGGGACAGCATGATGGGAGGGGGGCAGTGGAGGGCAGTATAGGGGGACAGTTTGCCAGGAGGGGGCAGTATGGGGGGACAGCATGATTGGAGGGGGACAGTGGAGGGCAGTAAGGGGGGACAGCATAATGGGAGGGGGACAGTGGAGGGCAGTATGGGGGGACAGCATGATGGGAGGGGGACAGTGGAGGGCAGTATAGGGGGACAGTTTGCCAGCAGGGGGCAGTATGGGGGGACAGAATGATGGGAGGGGGACAGTGGAGGGCAGTATGGGGGGGCAGCATGATGGGAGGGGGACAGTGGAGGGCAGTATGGGGGGGCAGCATGATGGGAGGGGGACAGTGGAGGGCAGTATGGGGGGCAGCATGATGGGAGGGGGACAGTGGAGGGCAGTATGGGGGGACAGCATGATGGGAGGGGACAGTGGAGGGCAGTATGGGGGGACAGCATAATGGGAGGGGACAGTGGAGGGCAGTATGGGGGGACAGCATGATGGGAGGGGACAGTGGAGGGAAGTATAGGGGGAGGGGGGGCAGTATGAGGCGGGGGAAGCAGAGTGACAGTCAGTAGGACACCTGGAACACTATACTCACTGGGCAGTGTATTTCCTTACACTCTGCTGTGGCAGAGATTGTGTTTGGATCTACCGAGGCATGAGCGGCCTCTGAGCAGGGAGCATTTCTCCTACCTGACCAGCAGCAAAAGCTTTGAGACATAGTGGGAGTCGAAGCCAGAGTCGGGGGGCGGAGCTGGGAGGCGGTCCTAGGTACGGTCAACATCGTGAATACAGCTAGCACCAGGCTGGATAGGAGGTGGGGCAGCATGTTGTAGAACTGATCCCGCCTCTGCCAGGAGGAGAATGGAGGAGATGATTACGCCACTGAGTCTGTGTCAGGTGGCCGCTGCAGCGATCCCTGCGCTGAGAGGCAGGATCCGGAGCCGAAGACGGGGGCGGAGCTGGGAGGAGGAGGGGGGAGCAGAGATGGCTGGGCAGATTTTGCGGGACTTCAGCCCGGCTCCGCGGGACTCATGCCAAATTGCGGGACAGTGCCGCGGATTCCGGGACGGTTGGGAGGTATGGATTATAAGGCCTCACCTCATACATTCAACTTTCCCAGATGGTACATCTATTTAACTGAGTACAGAAGCCTATTTTTCCTTATAGTTTGGATTACAGTTAATCGTTACTTTGCAGTGGATTACAATGGATTGTTACCTCTAAAGTGGATTACAAGTGATGGTTACCTTTACAGTGGATTACAATTGATCGTTACCTTTACAGTAGATTACAAATACTATTCCTTGGATGACCAATGATCCCTTGGCTGGCGAAGACTAGCAAGGCCTTGCTCATTCAGGAGACTCTTGCAATCTAAAGTAAAGGGGGCCCCCATAGGGTACAGAGTGCACTCTGACAGATAGCCTAGCATTGGGTTAATAGAGTCACCGATAAGTTAGATAAATTGCAGTGCTGTTCTCAGGTGGTTCTTACATTGTCTTCACCCGGCGCATCCAGGGGGTCATGGGATAGATCGATAAATGGCGCATAGGTCGCACTCTGTCCTTTGTTTCACCTTTCTCCCTGTTCTCAGTGTTGACTAGGCAGTTCTCTCATCTAGCGCCGCCCATTTGACCTAGTTGCTGCGTCGGAGACCGTGGAGCGAATTGCGCGGCCCCTACCTCCTTGGGGGCGGCGCCATGCGCTCCACGGTCTGCAAGTTCCCTTTTGGCTGCCTGCTACGCGCATGCCGTGCGGTGATTGGTGCGTGTCCTGGCCTTTGGCGGCTTTATTAGAATCTCCATGTCTCGCTAGTCGGCTGGTCACTTTGACCCAGATGACCTCTCCAAGCAGCTTCTCCTGACAAGGTAACGCTTTTCCCCATTTATCTATATGGAAACCTAGTTTGGATGTCATTCATTGCTTGCACCGTTTGCCTCCATTGGCACTAAGCAGTGTCCTGTTCTAGTACTAGAAGCATTATATTTTTTTGCTTATACATCCATTCATGATTGTTTTCCTGCAGCTCATGTGTGCAATACCTGGGCTTTCAGGATTGGATCATCTGTACTTTCCTCAGGAATTGACCAACTGCCATGATTGAACACTGCCTCTTGCTGCTGGGCTTGAATAAGATTGCTCCAGTCTGATACATTTACCCACTACCAGGAATTTGCTGCAAGTGAGCTTACCGACCCCTGCATGACTGGTATTTAGGTGCAATATAGGTTATATATACCTCTATACACTTTTCTATTTATGTGAGATTACTACAGACATAATTTTCTAGTTGATACATGCACTTTTTATCCCACACATGGACTCTCTAGGGACTTATGTTTGGAGACATTTTTTGGCCACTTCCTTTTCATCATTTCATCTCCACATCTGACGCTCCTCCTACCCCCCCCTTAGTCGACTTTCTTCAACATCGTCTCTCCATCTTGATTTGGTAATTTCTTCAGGGTACATCATCTATTTTGAATTTATTTTCATGTTTACAATATTGCAGTATTGTGTTAATTGATATTTTGGTTTTCTGGCATATTATGTATTTTTCAGAAACTCTATTGGTCATATACCTATTGCCTGTATACTATTATTGTGTACTTTCTATTGCAGAAATACATTTACATCAGCACTTTGAACTTCATCACTCACCTCCCTGATGAAGGGTTTCCCTCAACGCGTAGGGTGATGGGTGTTCTTTGGAAATCTGTGCTCCACCCTATTCTTGTCTGATCTGACAAGTATTTTATCATGTTATGTATCTGCATTTCATATTTGTTGTTTTTTCTATTCAGTTTATTTTATGTCTACTTAATAAACATATGATTTAATTTATATTTGGGGTTATTTGGGCCATAAAAGTCCCATTCCTTTTAGGGGGGTTTTCTTTCTATCCAATTTTCCAGGTATGTCGGCCTTATAACACCTTGCCCTGCTTAGATGAGTGATCTTTTGTATTTTCGTGCTAGGAGGGGTATTTGTGGAAGTGAATTTGTGCGAGCAGATTTGTGCTAGGAGGGGGAATTTGTAGGAGAGGATTCGTGCTAGAAGGGGAGATTTGTGGGAACAGAATTGTGTTAGGAGGGGGGATTTGTGGGAGATGATTTGTGCTAGGAGGGGGGATTTGTGCAAGTGGATTTGTGCGAGCAGATTTGTGCTAGGAGGGGGGATTTGTGGTAGAGGATTCATGCTAGGAGGGGAGATTTGTGGGAACAGATTTGTGTTAGGAGGGGGGATTTGTGGAAGAGGATTTGTGCAAGGAGGGGGGGGGTTGTGGAAGTGGATTTGTGCTAGGAGGGGGGAATTTGTGGGACAGGATTTTTGCTAGGAGGGGAGATTTGTGGGAACAGATTTGTGTTAGAAGGGGGGGTTTGTGGGAGGGGATTTGTGCAAGGAGGGGGGATTTGTGGAAGAGGATTTGTGCAAGGAGGGGGGATTAGTGGGAGAGGATTTGTGCTAGGAGGGGAGATTTGTCGTAACAGACTTGTGTTAGAAGGGGGATTTGTGGGAGAGGATTTGTGAAAGGAGGGGGCATTTGTGGAAGTGGATGTGTGCTAGGATGGGAGATTTGTGGGAACAGATTTGTGTTAGAAGGGGGGATTTGTGGGAGAGGATTTGTGCTAGGAGGGGGTTTTGTGGGAGAGGATTTTTGCTAGGTGGGGGAATTTGGGGGAGGGGATTAGTGGGAGCGGATGTGTGCTAGGAAAGGTGATTTGTGGGAAATTGAGGGGGGTGGGATTTGAGCTGGAAAGTGGGATTGGGGGGGGGGCTATGTGCTGGGAGGGGGATTTGAACTGTGGGAATGGGGAATTCCTGCATTTTTGTTTGAGGAGAATTTTAACTCGCAGAAGAAATTTATGCTTAGGGTTGAGCGTGTTGATTGGTGCGTTTTTTTGGGGGGTGCTTCCGAATTCTCTGCCTATAGGCTCCTGAGATGTAAATCTGGCCCTGCTGCCAATCATACTGTGGAGATCCTAAAGTAATCCACGTGCCTTTAAGGTTAATGATGAGGCTCCTATTTTCTCCAATTACATCATACCTGTAAATTGTATGATAAGTTTATGGATGTCAGTATGCTAACAAGTACCCCATCCTGTTCATCGTATTTTTCTATAGCACTCTCAATGATCAGCTAAAGCTGAAGTTTAGGTATTATTTTATATTAAACCATGCTTTTTACAGGTTTTTTTTTTCTTTTTTTTTCTAAGTTCAACTGTGGGTATAGCAATGTGTATTAAGGTTTTCTATTTATTTATTCATTTTTTTTTCTATTGGTTGAACTAGATAAACTATTGTCTTTTTTCAGCATAACCATGTAACTATGTGACTGCTTGCAATGGTCTTTGTATATTAACCACTTCCTGACCACCCGCCGCCTTTTTACTGTGGCAGGGTGGCTCTCCTGGGCAAACCGACGTAGACCTATGTCGGTTGCGCGCGGGAAGCTAGGGGGGCGAGGGCGCATCGCGAAGCCGATGCACGGATCAGGCGGCTCTGATTACTGCCTGACACCCGCGATCGCTCCCCGCTGAGAGAGAAGGACGGTCGGCTGTTGTAAACACAGCTGACCGTTCTTCTCCCTGGAATGATAATAGGGCTCATGTGATCCTTCTATAAAGGGTCACATGTCTCTATGGTCATTTCACAAGTCACACCCCCCACAGTTAGAATCACTCCCCTAGGCTCACATTTAATCCATTGATCACCCATAGAGTTAACCCCTTCCCTGCCAGTGTCATTATTACAGTAACAGTGCATATTTTTTAGCACTGATTACTGTAGTAATGTCACTGGTACCCCCAAAAGTGTCAAAAATGTCAGCTAGGGGTCCGATCTGCCCGCCGCAATGTCGCAGTCCCGCAAAAAAATCGCAGATCGCTGCCATTATTAGTAAAAAAAAAAAAAAAAAAAACAATAAAAATGACATAAATCTTTCCCGTAGTAAGTATAGACGCGATAACTTTTGTGCAAATCAATCAAAATAGGCTTATTGCGATTTTTTTTTTTTTTACCAAAAATATGTAGCAGAAAACAAATTGGCCTAAAATGTTAAAAAACATTGATTTTTTTTTTTTTTTGAGAATGTCATATAGCAGAATATGAAAAATATTGTTATTTTTTTTTTTTTCAAAATTGTCGCTCTTTTTTTGATTATAGCGGAAAAAAACAAAATCGAACAGGTGATCAAATACCACCAAAAGAAAGCTCTGTTTGTGGGGAAAAAAGGACATCAATTTTATTTGGGTACAACATCGCATGACCGCGCAATTGTCCGTTAAAGTAACGCAGTGCTGAATCGCAAAATAGGGCCTGTGTGTTTTATTGTGACCTTGATTTCCGATGTAAAATAATTTGCATACAGTTTGAGGAAATCACCTAAAACCAAAAAGCCTGTAACCTAGAAAACGATAAAAAAAGAGAGAGAGATTGTAGAAGATCTGAAAATAGAACGTTTACTAGAACAATCAGACAGGATGTCTGTCTTAAGATGGAGCAGATAGGTTCCTTTCATATCTACACCACAAGCAACCGTGGCCAGATAGAGACCATAGAGGTCTTTGAACTGTAAAAAAAAAAAAAAGATTTCTTTGTAAGCCTTATGAAAAAAGAGCAGAAGTTTATCGATAGGATATTTGTTCTGTGGAAATAACGTTTCCGTAGTATTCTGCTTACAGCCTATAAAGTCTTTCATAATACAACTGAATCTTGTATGAGTCATTTGTACTATTAAAGAAGAATGCTGGCTGCAGGCTTACAGTAGCCCAGCCTGCTGACTAATGTTCTGTGTTCAGATAATACTCATTTCCTCCACATGGTTACTAACAGTTCTAGCATACTGTACAATTTAAAATGGTAAAACATCGAAGTGAACCTGACATTTTGCCCATTCAGAACAACATACTTTACCACTTAAGCCCTGGAAGATTTTACCCCCTTCCTGACCAGGGCCTATTTTGCGATTCGGCACTGCGTAACTTTAACGGACAATTGCGCGGTCGTGCGACGCTGTACATAAACAAATTTGACGTCCTTTTTTTCCCACAAACAGAGCTTTCTTTTGGTGGTATTTGATTACCTGTGCGATTTTTTGATCATGCGCTATAAACAAAAAAAGAGCGTCAATTTTTCAAAAATTACAATATTTTTCCAATTTTTTATATGAAATTCCCCCCCAAAAAAATGTAAAAATTAAAATTTTTTAACTTTTTAACATTTTAGGCCAATTTGTTTTATGCTACATATTTTTGGTAAAAAGAATCGCAAAAAGCGTATTTTGATTGGTTTGCGCAAAAGTTATTGCGTTTACTAACTAAGGGAAAGATTTTTGTCATTTTTGTTGTTTTTTTTTTTAACGCGTAATGGCGGCGATCTGCGATTATTTTTGCGGGACTGCGACATTGCGGCGGACTGACATTTTTGACACTTTTGGGGTTACCAGTGACATTACTACAGTAATCAGTGCTATACATATGCACTGTTACTGTAAAATGACACTGGCAGTGAAGGGGTTTTTTGAGAGGGAGGGGTTGTGTGTGTCCCTAGGGGCGTGATTCTAACTGCGATTGGCTGTGGCTTGAGGTGTAGGAACAGTGATCAACGGTCCTACATAGTAGAACCGTATGATCACTGTTCTTACCCAGAGGAGAATGACAGGCGGCTTGTTTATATAAGCCGCCTGTCTTTCTCCCGCTCGAACGGACGATCGCGAGGGCCCGGCGGACATCGGGTCCGCCGGGCACACGCGCGGGGGGTTCCGTGACAGAGCGGGAGCGCGCCTCCAGCGGCGCGCGCTCGCTCCCCAGAGCCTCACAGGCTAGTGACGTACCCATACGTCACTTTGCCTGTGAGGGGCTGACCGCCGCAGTATATGTACTTGCGGCAGTCGGCAAGTGGGTAAAGTGTTAGTATACTCAGCACTTCGATATCTTTAAATCCAATCTAAGCCAGTAACATGTAATTTGCAATCATATAGCATGTAATCAATCTATTATAAATTTTCCTTACAATTGTAATTTCTTCCGTTCCGGTCTGTATTTTCTCGTGTTGTGCTCCGCCATCCTTGCTGTGGTTTCCGTCTGCTGAGCATTGCAGTATTTCCGCCCACATTATGTGAAGTGTTCGGAAATCCCGCGCATGCGCAGTAGACGCCGAAACCAAGTTCATTAACCATTTTGACAGCCAATAGGAGGCTGTCCACTATCGCCCTTCTGCACAATTGCTCACCTCCCTTCTCCACTCATGGGGACGGTCAGAGTCTCGCGTGAGCACGGGGCTGACGTCCAGCAGAGAAAATGACGCATCCCCAGCATAGACTCTGCATTATTCCGGCAGCATCATTAGCTTGCAGGAAAATCAGTGTAAAATGAGCATGTGCGGGTGACGTCATTGACCCGAATGAACGAAATATAAAGAGAACGGCAGAAGTGACAGGCAGGAGAAAAGGTTAGTGATGTCATACGGACAAATATGATTTATATTGTGCAAATTACCGAAAATGAGTATACTACCGCTTTAAAGTGGAGTTGCAGTCCCCCAAATACTTTTTTTTTTTTTACTTGTTTAAACATATCTAGCAACATTTAGAACAAGTCCTATGTGTAGTCCCTATTTGAAGACTGACCAGATCCCGGAAGCAGGCAGGTTCCATGTCATCTGTGGGCATCTGAAGCCCTCTTCCCCTGATTTCCGGGATTCTGTGCAGCTGGCTACCCAGCATGCACCCCTCAATCTCACGCCTGTGCACTGAGCGGCTCTCTATCTTCCCGACAGGTTGCCATTACAATGGCAGCGTCGGCGAAAGTTCCCTCCCCATTGCTATAGCAACCTGTCAATAATGACATCCCGATCCTCCCGTTTGCGCCATTTCCGGTCCTGAAATAACGCAAGATTTCATCATTAGGAGATTCGCAAGGACTCCTGGGATACATGACGCCGCTATGCCAGGAGCCCGCTGTGTGCTCGGCCGATGCCGGCACCTGTCTTGCGTTTCCCTTTCCTGAGAGCGTTGCGACACAGGGGGGTGGAACCGGCGGCAATTTAAAAAATGTAAATACACTAAATGACATGATACAAAGCTGTGATCCTAACGGATTACATTGTATCATGCCATTTCACCACAGGATTGCCCCTGGTGACTTTTCCAGTGCCCTGCCTTTGCTTTTCCAGTTCTTTGTGCCTGGAAAATTGAGAACGACCACTGCATCCAAAAAGCGTTCTTTTTGCGCAAAAGCGCTTTTAGATGAACTGGAAAACAGCAACAGCGAAACTGAGTTACTTGAAGAACTGAGCGATAGCGATTCGTGGGAAAATTCGTCATCAGGTACGGAAAGTGACGTCAGCGACAATTCTGATGTCTCTTTCTGGCACAGCGCTCCGTTGGAAATTCTGAAGAATCATTTGATATACTTCCCAAATTCCACAAGGGATGTGGCAGAAAACCCCAAACTTTTCCAGGCACGAAACACTGGAAAAGCACAGGCAGGGCACTGGAAAAATCACCAGGTGAAATCCTGTGCTGAAATGGCATGATACAGTGTAATCTGTTAGGATCACAGCTTTGTATCATGTCATTTTTGTATTTACACTTTTGAATTTGCCGCCGGTTCCACCCCCTGCGTCGCAACACTCGGCAATCGGCCGTGCACAGAGCGGGGAGAGATGCCAGGGAGGACGGCGGGTGATCACAGGGAAGGTGAGTAACATTGCGGGGTAATCCCAAGTGTGGCTTGTGGTTACCGCTTTTGGTACTGAAAGTTAACCCTGAGCAACACTTGGGAAAACTGCCAGGGAGGTTAAGGACCAAACCCATTTCTGACACTTGTTGTTTACAAGTTAAAATCAGTGTTTTTTTGCTAGACAATTACTTAGAACCCGCAAACAGTATGTATATTTTTTTTAGCAAAGACTCTGGAGAACAAAATAGCGGTCTAATTTCTTGGCACGCGGCATTTGCGCAGCGGCCTTTCAAACTCAATGTTTTTGGAAAAAAACATTTCACTGCATTTAAAAAAACTAAATAATAAAGATAGCCCAATTTTGTGAAAGATGTTACACTGAGTAACAGTTAGATACCCAACATGTCATGCTTCAAAATTGGGTACACTCGTGGAATGGCGACAAACACTGGTACTTAAAAATCTCTATAGGCGACGCTTTAAAAATTTCTACAGGTTACCAGTTTAGAGTTACAGAGAAGGTCTAGGGCTAGAATGATTTTTCTCACTCGAACGATCGCGGCGATACCTCACATGTGTGGTTTATACACCGTTTACATATGTGGGTGCGACTTGCGTATGCATTCGCTTCTGCACGGAAGCTCAGAGGGACGGGGGGTGCTTTAAAACATTTTTTTCTTATTTATTTTACCTTTTATTTTTACTGTCCCTTTAAAAAAAAAATGTTTTTTGATCATTTTTTATTCCAATTACAAGGAATGTAAACATCTCTTGTAAAATAAATAAGCAGGACAGGTTCTCTTTAATGTGAGATGTGGGGTCAAAAAGACCTCAGATCTCACATCGACACTAAAATGCAAAAAAAAAAAAAAAAGCAATTTTTCTTCATCATAAAAAAGATTTCTGGACCGGAAGGATTTGCCCCCTTAATGACCAGGTCATTTTTTGCGATTCAGCACTGAATTATTTTAACACATTATTTTTACACTGTCCTTTTTTTCCCATAAATAGAGCTTTCTTTTGGTGGTATTTGATCCCCTGTGTAATTTTTATTTTTTGCACTATAAATAAAAATCAACTTTTTTAACATTTGAGGCCAATTTGTTAACACTGATCAAGGGGTTAAATGTGAACCTAGGGGAGTGATTCTAACTGTATGGGGGTGGGGCTTATGGAATTACCATAGAGACCTGTGTTCCTATATAGAAGGATCACAGGCACTCTGTGATCATTCCAGAGAGAAGAATGGTCAGCTGTGTTGGGGAGCGGTCACGGGTGCCAGGCCGCAATCGGAGCCCCCAGCCCCGTGCATTGGCTTTCCCGCTGCCGAGTGGGAGTAGGAGCATGCACAAGGGCCAGCTGCAGACGCGCCAGCAATGTAGCCCTACATCGGTTCGCGCACAAGGGCCAGCCTGCCGCAGTATATCTGCGGTGGGCGGTCCAGAAGCGGTTAAGGCTGTTGGGAGGAAGCAACGTATGACATTTCTCCGGTCCTCCAAGGCCATAGAGTTGAGTGGGGGCCAGCTTGCCCTCACTCGACTTCCTGCCTAAGAGGAGAGAGGACCAGATCATTTTTCTGGTAAGTGGAGAAAACGTTTGTGAAGCGCAGAGGGGGGGTCACCTCCCCCGCCACCCATAAAAGTGATCCTGTTGTGAATCTGCCACTGGGACCACTTTTATGAGAAAGAGGTCTGCCTGCCGAGGAAAATAATACCAGGGTTATGCCAGCTATCTGCTGCCATAACCCCAGTATTTACCATCAAAGTAGTGACATATAACTGCGGTGGGCAGTCTGGAAGTTGTTAAAGGAAATTCTAGACTTGCATGTGTATTCAGATGAAGGAAAACTTAAATAATCTCAATTGCACTGGGGCGGCAGCTCCCCCATGGCAAGGCTTCCGATGACAGGCACCCAACAGTAGCTCAAACAATTAAAATACAGAAAGGAACGCCAGACAAAAAAATCTGAATAAAAGAGTCCAAGATCATTTTAATTGTTCTCGTTCAAATGATTTTTATTGCAAATTTTCAAACAAACAGGAGTAAAGAAACAAGCAGGTGAAAATCAACAGTGCAACACGTAAACATAACCAATATCAGCAGGATTCAAACAGCGTGTACAGCAGGTTCAAGCCGAGAAACATTACAATAATTTCAAATGTATAGAATGTCAAATGCATGGAATGCCCTCTAGCGGCGCAAATTGGTAATGCTTGCAGTAAATTTCACAAATTACAGATTATCTCTGGGAGGTACACTATGGCCATCTAGTGTTCAAATCCAAAAGTACAGGGTCTGATGTTATCAGATGAGATTATTTGGGGAAATGTGTATTATACCAATGTGTCCATTGTTGCCATTTGGATTTCTCCCTTTGATAGAGCTCATGAGTAGGGGTCATAAGCAGTTCAAAGGTACTGTGGGTTTGGGTAGTGTTGATAATCTCTAGGAGGGAAGGGGGTTGTGCGTCCTTCCATTTTCTGGTAATGCTGATTCTAGTTGCGAGAAGCATATTTATTACCATTTTACGGGATTGAAACAGAATGTTTTCGATTGATAGGTTCAGCAGAGCTAGTTTGGGGGAAGGAGGCATTGGAATTCCTATAATCTTAGAGATCAAGTCAAACACTGCCGCCCATAGGGTGGATATGGGGGGACATGCCCACATAATGTGTTTAAGCGTGCCCAGTTGACCACAACCTCTCCAACAGGTGGAAGGGGCTGTGGGGGCAAATTGCGCAATCACGGATGGAGTGAGGTACCACCGGAGGGTTAGTTTCAAGTGCAGTTCCCTAAGCAGGGCCGCTGATAGGGGGGGACCACCAGCCCTCTTGTAGGGGGCCCCAGCACACAGGGGGCCCACACAGGGAGGGGGATTAGTGATGGACAACAAATACAGAAATCTTCCTCCAGCACCTGAATCTGATCTGTCCCTCTCCCTGCTATCAGCTTTTATCTGCTGAGAAAGAGACAGTGGTCTCTCACTAATCTCCCTCCCTGTGTGGGCCCCCCTCCCAGCACAGGCTCTAATGTTATCTCTGCTCAGGAGTTTATTTGTAACTTTGTTTCTCTCTCTCTTTCTCTCTGATCACTGAGCTCCAACTGCCCAGCCTGTATATTTTTCTTATCTCATCTTCATTTTTATTTAACATAGTTTTTATTTATTAGATTTAGCAGGAATTGTGCGAGTTATGTTATATTTGTGTCTGCTAATAGTGATTTTGTTGTAATTTTAGCAAAATATATCTTTAATATTTTCTTGGGGGGGGGCCCTGCCAGGTAGTCTGTACGGGGCCCTGCGATTTCTAACAGCAGCCCTGTCCCTAAGTGATGCGCTTAGTGTGGCTTTATAGCCCAATGTCAGTGCTGTCTTCCATTGGGACGGAGTGAATGTAACCCCTAGGTCCTGTTCCTATTTAATGAGAGGGGGGGGTCTTGGTGAATGCGTACTTTTCTCCAAGTAAGGAGTATATAAGCGATATGCCCCTAGTCATTGGCAAGGGAGATGTTAGCTATCTCCATATTTTAGTGGGTACTTTGGCTCTAAGCTGAGGGTTGCGATGCAGATCATATTAATTGTTAATAGAAAAGTCATATAAAAACAGCCAACACATTTCAGGGGCAACACCACTTCATCAGGGCTCAACACAAGATAAAACTTGAATGCTCCATTGCTGCTCAGCAACTGGGGTTATTCCATGTGAAGAATTTAATACTGGTTCTTATATAGATCTGTGAAGTCCTTGCTTCTTTAAGTTCATCCTAGTTTTATCCTTGTTCAGCCCTGATACAGTGGGGAGTGGTGTTACCCTCGAAACACACTGGGTATTTTTATAACTTTTTTTAACAGCAATTAAAATTACAGTATCTTTGGCTCTTTTATCCAGTTTTAGTCTGGTACTCTTTTTTTATTTCCATGATTTTGCCCATTCAGGGCACTGTAACATGATTTCCTGACAGCCCAATTTATGTATATGCTACAAAGGGCCGCTAGACCACAACTTTGTGGTTTAGGTGTGGTGTGGTGTGTTTTATATGCATTATAATCTGTGTGTCAGGATCTGAATGATCTGCTGGTGGCACTGTGCTTCCCAGAGCGGGAGGTTGCAGTTTCAGAGTCCACCAGTGGGTGTCCCACAGTAGCCAGCAATCTCCAGTAATCAGTCTACACTTGTTGCTGGAAGAATACACAACTATATACATCCAGTATACATACACTTCTCCTCTTCTACCTCCAGCACAATCTTGCTTGTAGAACTACAACTCCCAGGACCAGCTAGCACTGACAAATTGATCCAAAACAAACTCAGTCAGATCCAGAGCAAATGCCCTTTGCATGCAGGGACCAGCCTCCCTGAGTTACTTACCCAACCCAGATTAACCGCTTGCCGACCAGCCGCCGTAGTTCTACTGTGGCAGGTTGGCTCTGTCCCGTGAAACGACGTACATGTATGTCGCTTCGCAGGACTGCTAATGGGGGCACACGCTGATTGGCCACAGGGTTAGCCAATCAGTGGGTCCAACAGCCGCAATGTCCGCCAGGCACCCGCATTCGCTCCCGGTGGAGACAGAACAGCGGTCTGCTGTTGTAAACAAGGTAGACTGCTGTTCTGTCAATAATGAACACAGGGATCCTATTTAGGACCACAGCTCTGTGTTCATTCAGCAAGCCCATCCCCAACACAGTTAGAAAGCACCCCCTAGGCACACATTTAACCCTTTGATCGTCCCTGGTGTTAACCTCTTCCCTGCCAGTGTCATTAGTACAGTAACAGTGCATGTGGTTAACACCGATTACTGTAATAATGTCACTGGTCCCCCCAAAAGTTTTAATTGTCAGTTAGGTGTCCGATCTGTCTGCCACAATGCCGAAGTGCCGCTAAAAATCGCAGATCACCACCATTACTAGTAAAAAAAAAAAATATATATATAAATATTTCCCCTAGTTTGTAGACGCGATAACTTTTGCGCAAACCAATCAAAATACACTTATTGGCTTCCACAGGCACAGCGTGCTCCCTTTTAGGGGTGCCTGGGTGTTGGCTGCACCCGACGAGTCTCCCATCTCGGTCACCAACTTTGCTAACCCTATACCTGATTATTGGAATGGCCTGTCACATTTACAGTAACCAGTTTAACTTTGTTATTGGTATTATGCTAGTTCTCTCTCCTCTGTCAGTTGTACTATGTACGTTGTATTTACTCATATTCTTGAATAACATGTTTGAACAAGAAAATACACTTATTGGCATTTTTCTTACCAAAAATATGTAGTAGAATACAAATTGGCCTAAAATAATGAAAATTTTTTTTTTTTTTTTATTTTATTTGTTTTCGTATTGGGAATGTTATATAGCAGAAAGTAAAAAATATTGCTTTTTTTTTTAAGAATTGTCGCTCTTTTTTTTGTTTCTAGGGCAAAAAATAAAAATCACAAAGGTGATCAAATACCACCAAAAGAAATCTCTATTTGTGGGGAAAAAATACATCAATTTTAATTGGGTACAGCTTCGCATTTGTCAGTTAAAGTAACGCAGTGCCATATCACAAAAAATGTCCTGGTCATTAAGGGGGCAAATCCTTCTGGTCCAAAAGTGGTTAAAAAACACAGGCCTGGCTGCCAGCCAAACCAGAATTTATCTACACTAACAAAAATCCTAACACTAGCACTCTAGCAACACTAGGGGGTGCTACACTCACCTCCCCCTCTAACGTCCAGCCTGTCCCCATGACTTGGAACTTCCCAAAAAGTTGCTCCTGGGTCCAGGAGCAAGGGCATCTCAAAAATATAATATTGGAAAGGGAACAAACTGGGTCTTGGGCTATAGTACAAATAAATAGCAGTAGAAAAATATACAGATATTTTGAAAAACTATATATATATATATTAGGCCTGCACGATATTGGAAAAAAAATATATTGCGATATTTTTTTTTCAACGATATATATTGCGATATTGAGGGACCCGTCAATCCAGCCTTTCTGACCATAATGTATGTTACTGTAGGGAATGGGATTCAGTGCACACTGCAGCCTTCTACCATAGGGTTAATGTTACTGACACTGTAGGGATTGGGAAGGATTCTGGGAATGGAAATCAGGAAGCATGCAGGCAGCCTTCTAAATTTTAATTGCAGATACAGGGCACTGGGCAGGTCAGGGTTAATATGGTAACATCAATTAGTGACATGTCAGTGAGGCGGAGGGGCGCTATGGCTGATCCAGCGGTATTATAAGACTTAGCTAATATAATGTCATTCTACACACCATAAAGCCATCCCGTCTGGATCTGTGTTTTTCTTTTAACAAAAAACGTATGGCTTCTTTCTCTGCTCACTTAAGTAGATTACGGCATAAATTTTTTGTTTTGGTTATACTACTTGGCCGTAACATTAATTGCAGGCTTCCCAGCAGCTGTAGGGTTAAGCCAAAGACATAAATTCTTAATAAAGTACCTCTTCTTATCTCGATCAGATTAGACAGTGGTGGTTGTAGGAGGCTGGAGCTAGGAGCCGGGAAAGGATCACAGCACAGCAGCATACATTTACTCACTCGTGCGCTGCAGCCAGCCCCACACGTTCAGTGAGTCTCACTCTCCGCCCTAGTTTTCTCAATGGCACAGTCAGAGAGCCAATCACGCCGTGAGAAGCGGCACAGCGGAACCAATCAGGTGTGCAGGCACGCGTGATTGGTTAGCTGTGCAGCTAATCACGGCGTGATTGGCTCCCTGAATGTGCCATTGAGAAAACTAGGGCGGAGAGTGAGACTCACTGAACGTGTGGGGCGGGGTGCAGTTCACGAGTGAGTCAGTGTATGCTCACCGCTGAAGCGTCCCGACTTCACCCCCTGCCTAACACGGAAGTCTGTGAGTCCTCCGAGTCCCTCCCCCTGCCTATGCAAATATCGTGACCTCGGCGATATGAATATCGCCTACGGCCACAGAACGATAGTCGATATCATATGGACTATCGTTCAGCCCTAATATATATATATATACTTGGATAGGAGAAGGGATGAGTGGGACACTCCAACTGTATACACTATGAACAATTGCTGGGACTTCTATATAACAAAAACAACTGGTTACTGTCCACACCTGTAACTGGTCTCTGCAGCAAGGAGCATTGGAAGGGCAATGCATATAACAAGACAAAAAGATTTCCAAGCTCTCCTTACCGACCAATCTGCGACCAACCGAATTGACCTGTCCAACAGTACGTGTTAAAAACAGGGGTTTAGTTGCACACATTTGCAAATACATGCGTAAGCCACAGAGCCCCGTCAAGGCACCCCATTATCCGTGGTCCTAACTCTAAATTCTGTGAGTCTCCAACAATGGAAGCACATGCATTTAATGGACAGGTGTAGGACAGATATACCTGAAGGAAGCCCACCCCTTCTTAAAGGCACAGGGGCACACTGAACACCCAGCATATAGCACAATGACAGCAAAGATGCCATATCACAAAAAATGTCCTGGTCATTAAGGGGGCAAATACTTCTGGTCCAAAACTGGTTGAAAAACACAGGCCTGGCTGCCAGCCAAACCAGAATTTATCTACACTAACAAAAATCCTAACACTAGCACTCTAGCAACACTAGGGGGTGCTACACTTACCTCCCCCTGTAACGTCCAGCCTGTCCCCATGACTTGGAACTTCCCAAAAAGTTGTTCCTGGGTCCAGGAGCAAGGGCATCTCAAAAATATAATATTGGAAGGGGAAAGGGAACAAACTGGGTCTTGGGCTATAGTACAAATAAATAGCAGTAGAAAAATATACAGATATTTTGAAAAACTATATATATATATATATATATATATATATATATATACTTGGATAGGAAAAGGGATGAGTGGGACACTCCAACTGTATACACTATGAACAATTGCTGGGACTTCTATATAACGCTTAATGCTGCAAGGCCGCTGCTTCACCTTGCCACTTTAGTGAAGAAGAATTACTGAACTGTACTGCACTATGAATCACTCTTCAGGGTCCTACTTGGCACCCCCTTTCTCCCTACTCTTCAGGGTTCTGAAACTGGCACCCCCTTTACTCTGACACTCTGTGTGAGCTGGCCCATTGATCCTCTGACTTCACTGGAGTGGTCTCCCTTCCTGGGCAGACGCTTTGGCAAGTCCCCTGGTACTCACGGACACCGTTTTTCCCGGAAGACTCTGCCAGCAGCTCCACTGTCAGATGTACAGGATCCTCTGTGACTCAGCTCCACACCTGGTTCACTAGACCGACTGCCTAAGACCACTTTCCTCATGCAGCAGGAGGAGAGACAAGCCGTCACCCAAAGACGCCCTGTCACATGTCCTCCCGGCTTTTATGAGCAATCCCAGGATGCAAGAGTGCCCTCCCACTGGGACTCTCACAAAAGCCAATGTGTCACTGGCCAGGTTTCCTCCACTGTCCAGACCTAGTGAATCACACCTGGGAACATGCAACCTAATAGATCAAGCTCCCCTGGTAGGCAGAAGGAGCATGCAATGCTTTGAACCTAGCATCTACCTAGGAGGGTGCTACATTCACCCGCCACCAAAAATGAGCCAAGTCCCATTGGCTCTGGGGCAGTCGCCCCTACCAAAAATTCTACAAAAATCAGGAGTATCCCACAAACCTGGAAAGGGGGAAAAGGGAAGAAAACAAATTTACGTAGCAAAAATATAAATATTTTGTCTGTACATTATGATACAAGTTCAGGCGCATTTAAGGCAATGCACCCCCCACCAAGCAAAGCCTATACCATCCTAACTAACTATCGCTAAGGTCTGTACCATCTGAAAAGAGAAGAAAAAGGTTAGGCACTTCACAAATATACAGTTTCACAATAACTATCTGGATTTCAAGATGATAAGAAGACCCTAACCACAAGGGCGACCTTCTCATCCTACATACCTGACTAACATAGTCAGCTTCTTCTGTAGTTTTGACACGAAGATCAGTCCACTCCTCCAAGGTGGTCCCGAACCTGTCACTAACTACCTACGTGGTAGTCGTACCGCGCAACCACAGGAGGTCGGTTGCTGGAGCCTGAGCAACCCAACTATCCCATGGAGGAGAAAAGAGTCTCTTCAGGAGCCCCTAATGACACATGGGCACCCCCCACTAAACTCTCGGCTTGCTGCTGCCCATTCATCCTAGGCAGCTGTTGTCAAAGTTCCAGGTCTGGCTGTTGGCCCAAGAAGTCCATCTGGAATCTTGAGGTAGAAATCTATTTCTCTCTCTTTTCTTTGTATCCGTGACCCCAGCCCGATGGCCCAAAGGGTCTATGAAACAACAATTTGAAAGTTCCTTTTAAAAAGTTCTCCTAAGAGGGCTAACCCTCTAATGGTGAGTCCATAGGCTGTTAGTGTATTTTAATCTTCCCAACTCCTTCTGCAAGGATAGAAGGGGAAGGGGAAGGGGTAGTGGAAAGGAACATACGCCCCAACAGTATCTGTACTCAAAGAAGCTTCATTCTTGCTCTGTCCAATTCCGAACATAGGCTAGCCAGCCATTTTTTTTCTTTGAAAGTTCTCTTTAGATATAGAAGTCAGGATGGGGAATCCTTCCTAACTTCTCGTTATCATCTCTGATACGGACCGACCAGGCCTGGCCCGATCCATCTGGACGGCGGACCTCCACTCAGTCCAGGTAGATGCACCACCCATGGTTCCACTAGGTCTTGGATGACAAAAAGTTCTTCCAGAGATCCATCCTGGAGGAATCTCTATATGGTTTGGGGACAAACAGGAAGTCCCATATGGCTTTGTCACACCAGGACTCTCTTTTTACCTCGATCTCTAACATGACCTCCCGTGGAGCATAAGAGTAATCATACCCATATTCCATAGCCATTTTCTTCTGCAGCCACCGCTGCATCCTTGAGAACCTGGGAAGGGTTTTCCGGTTCCCTCTCCCAGCTGGAGAAAATGGGGTCTCTTCCTGCCTGATCAAAGAGCCATAGGCCTCATTTTGGTCCTGAGCCCGGGCATAGTTCTTGGGTGGGGTTAGGTCTGGGACCCGACTGGCATAGGCCTCACAGAACCCCAGAATCTTGGCACGCTCTCCCCGCACCACAGAGTCCCCAGTCTCTTCATCCAGCATTTCAGGTAGGTCAGGACAGGGTGGACTGTTCCGCTCCTCGAAACCCCAGTCCCACTCAGTCTCATCTTCACATCTCCAGACAACTATTCCTTCTTCTAGGGCCCAAACTGATTCTGGAAACTAGGAGACCCCACATCGATGACCCCGGCTTCCTCCTCACTGCTTACACTGATTTTAGCAGTCCAGGTTACCGCCGGCCATCTTTCCTTCTCAATTTTTATGGAAGCAAACTTTGCTTTCACTGCTGTGGTTTACAATGCATCAGGTGGCCACTCCCCAGCCTGTACTACCTGCATGCATCCTGGCTCAGACATTCAGGTCTCCTTCCATGAGCGAACTGGACCACTGACAGATTGCATGGCCTCAAGCTGCACCATTACTTTCAGCACTCCTCTCCCACGACCCTGGAGAGGCCCCGATTCTGCAGCTGACAATGCCTGAGTGACTCCGGTCTCCCATAGCACACACAGCTTCTTGGGCCGACCTTCACTCCTCTCCGCCCGCAGCAGCAGATGGCCGCATTGCCCACACTGACTCCAAGCTTTCACTCACATGGTCACATTCAAACACTGGGGACATACCAGGCTCAAATGCTCCACGCCTCCTCCGGTGCACAACGCCAGTCCTCCATCGGGCACCATCCGCACCCCTGTATCCCACAGGGTGGATGTCTTCGGCTCTCCGGTCTGCTCCCAGGTCTGCCCAGCAGGTTCTCCGCCAACACGTGAGTCAATCGCTGATGCGCTCCGACTTGCTCCGACATTCGCCATCTTGCTACTCAACACACGTCTTTCTCTCTCAGCCAAACCCGGAGGTGGAAGTAATGACAAGTGACTGTGAGTCTCTCTCAAAAATCAAATTGCTATTGTGACAGGAAGTCTGGTAAATCTGTGGATGTAGTCACAGACAGGAGATACATTTCCACCTGGTTTAGAGAATTCACTAACTACTATAGGGTGTCGGCTGCAAAGGTAGCCAGAACTGTCTAAGGAAGTTGAAAGGCCTTCAGCTGTTCGGAATGAGGAAGTTAAGGCCTCTATAATTTGTCCAAAGGAAGTCTAAGGATGGCTGCCTCCTGACGCTGTGTGAGCTGGGGAGAGGAGGACAGTCAGATGTATGCCTTCCGACGCCGTGTGGGCATGGGAGAAGGATTGCTGCCTCCTGACGCCGTGTGGGTAGAGGAGGTCAGTCAGATGTGTGCCCCCTGAAAGCTGTGTGAGCATGGGGAAGACCTCCTGAAGCGATGTGCGCTGAGGAGGGTAACAAGTGTGAAGACTACTCAAGGATTGTTTCTATGTGAAAAGAAACCAATGGACATTTCCTGTGTGAAGGGGAAATGAATTAAGACTGAAGACTTCTCAAGGTGAGAAAATGAACTATTTCTATGTGGAAGAAATAAATGAACTGTTTGCTATGTGAAGAGACAAGCAAAGGGACATGTTCAATGTGAAGAGGAAAAGGGACATGTTCAATGTGAAGAGGAAAAGGGACATGTTCAATGTAAAGAGGAAAAGGGACATGTTCAATGGACATTGTGCTGTGTGAAGAGATTATAAATGGACTATTGAGTGTCTGCTGTAGGATCAGCAAAGTTTGCCCAACAGTAGGTTGGAGACAGACTTCATTAGATAGGTTCCTGTGTGTGAGAAGGTAGCCACCCACAGTGGCAAGGATTTATTTTGTGTTTTATTTTATTTTGGATGTTTTTGCTGCATGCACTTGTTTGAAGAAAATTGCATGAATAAAAAAAAACTGTTTGCAACCACTTCTCGGCTATCTACCAAGGGGTCATCCACGCCGCCACCGAGCTAATCTCCCACACTATGTATTGAAGTTCAGTTCATATGTGGGAAACTTTTCCTTTTTTCCTCTGTGCTGAATCACCAGTGTTTAGGAAAAAGAGTGTAGCCTCCACCAGGTATCCTTCACCAGGGCCTTAAACCACACTAGCTGCTTACCAGATCGATTTGACCCCTATTACAGGCAGTCAAATCAGGCATCAGTGGCAAAGAACAGCGATCCTCCTTAGGGTTTTTCTCACCAGGTATATACAGATGTATCAGGCATCAGGCAAGCATTAGATGGGCGGAAGAGACAACGAGAAACTCCTCATGGTGTAGTATATTAAAAGTGACGTTTATTAAACAAAAGTAGAGACTTACAATTCAGTTATCTGCATTTAGCCGGTCAAAAGTAATGTTCTGGAGCGATAGGTGATCAGGTGACGCGGTTCCGTGTTCCACCTGCGTTCCAGGGACCGGAAGTGACGTATGGCATTCCCACGTCCCAGCGCGTTTAGTCAGTATGCAACTGACGTCATCAGGGGTCACATGAAGGAAGGTAACCAGCAGTACGTCAGTTGGTGCTCACAAGCATCGCATAAATGAAGCCAATCCTAATGATAGTAATAAAGGTATTATAGAAAAAATGGGTATAGGATATATATATATGAATGTGTATGTGTATTATTATAACAGCAGTAGGGGTAGGGAGGGGAATAGAGTAAGAAAAGAATGGGGGGAGGGAACAAATACATGGAGGGGAGAAGGAGGAGGAAGGGGACAGGGTGGGAAGGAACAGAGAGGAAAGGGGGAGATAGAAAGGAAGAGGGGGACAGAGTAAGGGAAGAGAAAAGTAAGGGATATGACCCAAATGCCTAGGTAACACATATAGGGGTACAAGGTGGCTGTGAACAGCTCTAAAAGTTAAAGGAAGATGCCCTTGGCATCCATACTTACAAGGGTGAGTAGCCATGCTGAGTAGCGTGGTGTCAATAGTGGGCAACAACACAGCGAGAACACCTGGTGGCAAAGTGGAGAAAATGCACGGAGGCACAATCAGAGGGCTAGACAACAGATGAAAAATGAATGCACAAGGTTAAAATGTGTACATGGGCAAACCAATAAAATAAATGTATAAATGGTGTCTCTAGGTAGAAAAGGACATAAAAATAGCAAAGGTAATAATACATCAGAGATATACACAGGTAAAGGAAGAGGGGAAATTATTTTATTTACAAAGGCAGATAGATGAAAGCCAAGAAAGTATCAGAGTGTATAGGGGGGCCGTCAAGGATATACTATAGGCAGTCTACTCCTAAGTTACCCTGATGTTGGGGTTGTATTGGAAGCCCTATATATCTATATACCGGATGTAAAGGCCACATTCTAAAGCAATATGTATATAGGTCAAAGATCTCTTTTAAAACATTGAGGCCTGGGGGCGAAGTGGTATTTAGATCAGAAATCCACCGCAGTTCACGCTGGGGAAGGGACTTGTTGAAGTCCCCACCCCGGGGATTAGGGTGGACACGGTCCAAGGCCATAAAGACACTTGGGGAAAACAACCAGCATGTACACATGCCACATGTCTCCCAAGAGGGAGTTCAGGATCACTTTGTCACATACTTTGTATGTGGCATTAAAAACATTGCCAGAATTTTTGGATAGTCTTGCCCACGTAGAAGCAACCACATTCACATTGCAGGACGTATACTACCTCTGCAGGTTTGACAGTTGACAAAATGTTTAGTCGCATGTGTCTTCTTCTGTTGATGAAATGACAGTTTAAACAGGAGCCAAAGGAAAAGGTACCAAGAAGTTTGCATACATTACCACGTGTTTATCCCCAGTATTCACTCTGGACCAACTGGTTACCCACAGACGGCGTCTGTCTGTAGGTGATCAGGGGGGCCAGAGAGACAAAAGGACCCACTGTGGGATCCGAGGTTAGCAAGTGCCAATATTTGCTTATAACCCTTCTAACCTTGTTATGTTCAGTCAAATATTTAGTGATGATCCTGGAAGTGTCAACATTTTGTGCTTTTCTTTTAGTAAAAAGGAGACTGTCCGGTGGTTGAGCTGCTCGCTTGATAGCTTTTTTCAAAAACTTGTGGCTATATCCTCTCTCTTAGTACAGGAAGTGTTGTCTAAGTTGATTGGCCTCCCTGATATAGGCTTCGTCACTCGAGCAATTACCCTTGGCTCGAAGGTACTGACTATAAGGAATAGACCCTACCAGGGGTTGGGGATGAAAACTTGTGGCATGTAGGATATTGTTGCCCGCAGTAGGTTTGCAGGACAGTTCACAATACAACGTATCTTCCTTGTTTCTCAAAATATTTACTTCCCAAAAGCTAACATTGGATTCACTATAGGACATGGTGAACCTAAGGCTAAACATATTACAATTCAGAGTGGCAAGACAGGCCTGAAGCAAATCCTCAGGACCATACCAGAGAACAGAAAAGAGAAAACATATCATCTATGTAGCAGGATCACATACTGTAAGTATGTGGTCTGCATACATAGAAAAGTTGTCATCCATAAACAAAGAATCCTCCCACTCCCCCATGTACAGGTTTGCATAGGCTGGGGCACAGGAAGTGCCCAAAGCTACATCCTGCACCTGGAGGAAGGGGGAGCCATTTATTGCGGATACATTGTGCTTGAGGATGTAATCAAGTGACATCAAAATAAACATTTGCTCAAGATGACTGGTCTGGGATAAGGTCCATCCCGTTCTAGATAGTCCTTTCTCATGAGGTATCGAGCTGTATAGGGCCTCCATGTCTATGGTGGCTGGGATAATGCCACCAGAGACGTGGATCCCATCCAGCACCTGTAAAAGGTGGGTAGTGTCCCGGATATAGGATGGCAAACTAATGACAAAAGGTCTAAGATGTTCATCTACTACCTGACTAACATTTTTCATAGGGGATTGGTCTCCCGGGGGGTTAGTGTATTTTTGGGAGAGAGTAGAATGTGGCCGGGGAAACTAGACCTTACACATTCCGACATTTGTTTGGAAATTATATTTTCGTAATAGGTACGGTCGACCAATATGTAGAATTCCTGGTTGAATATGTAGCACCCTCGTCCTAAACAGGGCTGCTAATAAATTTAGCTGTGCTAGGTGGTAGCTAGCCTGGCTAGTTTGAAATCTCTGATCATTGGATTTTCCTCCTAAGCCAGGTTTAGCTGTGGTTTCTCCCTTTTGTCAATAGGTGACACTGTTTCCTTTGGTATTAGTGTGATGAATTACAGTGAGTCTAGGTAATGAATATGTATACTTTTCTCAGCCAATCACACTGGTCGCTGAGCATGCTGGGAGAAAGTATTCGGAGGAAGTCAGGTGATCTTTGTCCTTTTTCACCCAGACTATGGTCTAGTTGTATGTGTGAGGAACAGCTGCTGCTGGGTAGGCCTGAAGCCTGAGGCCTACCCTTGTGCTCAAGGCTCTGCAAGGGAGAGCCTGCTCACTACCTGGAAGCATGAAGGAAAGGATGGAGACCTGAGATGAAGTACCAGAGGTGACTATTGCATGGACCGGGGATCCATGGAGAGCCTGGGAAAGCATTAAGTTGAGATCATCCACAGAGTTCCTGCACCTTCTGTGAGTTGAATATTGTTGCCATAGGAGACAGCTTATGCTACATAGTACAGATTGCTCATACCAGCTTAAAGGCTCTTTTTCTGTACTGCTGTCTACCTTTTCTACATTTTTGTCTAAGGAGTCTGCCGATCTGCAAGTCTGCTGCTGTTTTTGACTAAGGGTGTCCTGTGCCCTACCCCTATCTTCCACATCTTTCCTTTTGTAAGAAATAAACATCTTGTTCAAGCACAAAAGTAACTGGCGCCCATCTTTCTACATTGTACACCACCCACCATGCCTAGTAACCTGCACCCTGAGGAGGAATGTCAGCCCCTGTCTCTGGAGGTCACTGGAGGTTGGGATGCAACAAGTATATCAACCACTGATCTACCTCTTGGTCAATATCATTCAGTGTTATCCAAAATCCAGGTGCACATGAGGACAATATTCTCTCCCTCGTCTGAAGGTTTGATAGCGATTGAGCGATTGTTAGAGGGTGTTTGTAATAACAGCCTTTTATTGGGGGGTCAGATTCCTAGCCTTGCTTGGGCCAACCTTTAAGGCTTGGCTTTCCTGGCATGCCAGTTTGAGAAAAGTGGCAATGCCATGATTTGAGTTAGCAGACAGATAAACATTAAACTTCTTTTTGAGTTTGGACAAACTATTGGAGGGAGTTGCTACAGGCTGAATATCATCTGCTTGTACCAGCAGGGATTCAACATCAACCATGACGATTAAATCGGTGAAATCCTTTTCCTTCAATAGGACAACTATGTTTTCTAGAGCTTGACTTTAACTTGAGGTGCGTGCTTCATCTGAACTCTGTGTTCTTAGTGTATAAACTTTTCAATAAAAGTTTCAGAGTGTATACCTGCAAATACTTATTAACCTCAAGTTTGACTAAGTTCCGATTAGCAATTGATATTACATTGATTTCATCACTAGTGTGAGTAGGGATGGGCCGAACAACCACCTGTTGGGTTTGCAGCAGAACTCCCGAACAGGGGAAATAATCTAACCCAAACGGTGAACCCTATTGAAGGGGGGGATCTGGGGGCTCCATTGTTAAAGGGGGCTTTCAGATTTTGATAAGCTCCCCTGCCTGCAGACCCTGACAACCACAGCCCAGGGTGTTCAGGAAGAGCTCCCCTGTCCTAAAGCCCCCACCCCCCATGTTGAGGACATGTGGCCTAGTATGGTTCAGGAGGGGGGGGGGGTAACACTCGCTCATCCTCCCCCCTTTCCTGACCTGCCAGGCTGCATGCCTGGATAAGGGTGTGGTATGGATTTTGGGGGGGCTCCACGCCATTTTTTTTCTTATTTTGGTGTGGGGTTCCCTTCTTTTTTTTTACCAGCACTTTTTTTATTTTTTTATTCAGCTTTTAGTGGGGAAATCCATTGACAGCTGATGACTCACGTGTTAAGCCGGCTTCCCGGACCCACTTCTTAACAACCAGCTTACACTACTCCCTGATTGGGCAAAGCTTTGCCCATTCAGGGCGCAGAATGCACTGTGCAGCGCACATGTGACGTCAGAAGGGGGCGGTGCCACCAGGTGATGTAACTGGGTGGCCCCGCCCCTTGCCCATAAAACAGCTGTCAAAGCTGAAGAACGGCATACGGTGGGATGCCTCAGAAGAGGCAGAAGCGATTTTAATTTTTTTTCTATTTTTTGGGTCGGTAAGCGTCGATGATGGATTTACATAGAGGGACACCTTTTTTTTTTTTTAATAAAGGACTTGACAAAAACTGTGTTCTGTGTTTTTTTTTTTCCTTTTTTAAACCTTTTTGGTGAATAGGTAGGGGTATGATGTACCTGATACCCATTCACATAGGGTGGGCGGGATCTGGAGGCCCCCTTGTTAAAGGGGGCTTCCACATTCTGATAAGCCCCCCACCCCCAGACCCCCACAACCACAGCCCAGGGTTGTCGGGAAGAGGCCCTTGTCCCCATCAACATGGGGACAAGGTGCCTTGCACCCCAAAGCACCCTGTTGAGGACAAGCGGCCTGGTATGGTTCAGGAGGGGGGCACACACTTGTTCCCCCCCCCCCCCCCCCCATCCTGGCCTGCCAGGCTTCATGCTCGGATTAGGGTCTGGAATGAGCTTTGGGGGGGCCCACGCTGGGTTTTTTTTTTTAATTGTGGCACGGAGTTCCCCTTAAAATCTGTACCAGATGGATTGGATTTGGGGGGGGGGGCACGTCGCTTTTTTTTTATTTTTTGGCATGGAGTTCCCCTTAAAATCTATACCAGACCCAAAGGGCCAGGTATAGATTTTGGGGGGGACCTCATGTCGTTTTTTTTTTTTTTTTATTCGTTCATAGGGTTCCCCTTAACCACCTAAATACAGGGCACTTTCACCCCCTTCCTGCCCAGACTTATTTTTAGCTTTCAGTGCTCATTGGCGTTTATGGGAAATATTGGACAGCTTGGCATGGCACTGCTCCCCGTCTTTATAATTGGCGTCTATGGGAAATATTGGACAGCTTGGCATGGCACTGCTACCCGTCTTTAAAGCGGGAGTATACTCAAAAAAAAAAAAAACCCTGCAAGACAAAGGCATAATGAGCTAGTATGCATCGCATACTAGCTCATTATTAAAGACTTACCTTAGAACGAACCCCCGACATGGACCCCTGGACACAGCTGTGGGAGCGGATATGATCCCTCGGCGTCTCTTCCGGGTTCGGCGGCTCTGGCACTGTGATTGGTCAGAGCCGCGATGACGTCACTCCCGCGCATGCGAGTGGGAGTAATTTTCCGGCAACTTCTCGGCAAGCAGCTCTGAAGGTCCGTTCGGACCTTCAGAGCGCATGCGCCGCTCGCGTGAGCGGCTGCATGCAGTGCAAATATCTCCTAAACCGTGCAGGTTTAGGAGATATTAATTGTACCTACAGGTATAGGCTTACCTGTAGGTAAAAGTCACAAAAAGCGGTATACTACCGCTTTAACATTGGCATCTATGGGAAATATTGGACAGCTTGGCATGGCACTGCTCACAAACTATAAGTGACAGGGACACAAGACTTGGGGAGCACAGAGAGAGGACTACAACATATCTATACATTTTAAAAGTCGGGTATGCCTGTACACTACACTGACTGCACTAAACTAACTCAACACTATCCACTAACTACCTGCCTAATCTCTATTGTCACACACTTTAAAATGCTGCCGTGTAAGCAGCAGCCTTATATAGTGTGTGGTGTGGACTTAGCCCCTGAACCATGATTGGCTAAAGGCACCCTGCCTTTAGCCAATCATGGCTCTGACAGGACTTTGTGCTGTGATTAGCCAAAGCATACAGGTCAGGTGCATGCTTTGTCCAATCAGCACCTAATGCACTGCAATCACGCAGTGCATTATGAGGCTCTCATCGGCGAGCGAACTTCCCGCGGAGCGCCCCTGATGTTCGTGTGTTCAGCGAGTTGACAGACGGGAGTAAAAGAAGATATAGATAAATTATCAGAGACGCGTGACTGTGCATGTGCAAAACCTGGATTGTGTTGATTGTTTCTATTGGTGGGCCTGTAGTGCCATCTATAGGCCTTTCTGTTCTGAAATGCCTGTTTGTCCCAAAGGAATTTTTTTCTCTTTTTTTAAAAGTATATCTTCATTGTATTGTTCCAAATGTATTTTAGAGTTCATCATTCAGCTCTGAGCAGGAGGAATGGGATTTTAGTGGAGTTAATTGGTTGTAAATTTTGTGAATTATTTTATCAATCTCAACCATACCTTTTTGATACTCCTAAACGAGAAGAGTCATCATATTGTTGACACACTCTTTTAAGTTATTTTCCCAAGCTTCCTTGAATCCCGGATCTATGTCCTCAAAGGAGGAAAAAATTTGGACTCAAAGTCCTAAAAGATTTAGGTTCTTCTTCATATAGTCTTCAAATGATTTAATGTGCCATCAGTCATTCCCCAAGCAGTAGTGATGTTTGTCCCCATTCTAACTAATACACAAACCATAAAAATTCTTGCTAAAATACCTGTAAACATACGTTCATATGTACAAAGACTGACATCAGGATGAATATCAGGCCATGTATTTTATCTGGCATGGCAGAAGATACACACAAACAAGTAAAAAAAACTGATTGAACACTGGCATATACTAAAAGCTGAACCTCCTCTTTTCAGGTCCCCCACCAGTGCTCCTGGCCCCTCCACTCATCCGTGCTCGCATCCGATTCCCACTGCTGTGTCCATTGACACAGACAATAGGACTCAGCCCCGCCTCCCGCTCCCTCGTCACTGGCTTTGATTAACAGCACTGGGAGCCAATGCTCTTGATGCCCCAGTAAAGCCCCAGTGAGGCCTGGAAGTGAGGGGAGAGAAGAGCAGAGGGGAGGTTATGAGGGCTGGTGCCTAAACGTGTTTTACCTTAGAAAAAATAAACATAAGAAAAAATGTTTGGGCTTTAGAAACACTTTAAGCACATTGTGTTAATCTATTGCTGCGACTTAATTGAGGATCAGAGCACATTTTATGGCAAATTACTGCATGGATTGGGGTTGATCTGAGGTCTAAATTGTATAGATTGGGGCTGATCTGAGATATGAAGTGTATGGATTGGGGCTGATCTGAGATCTGAATGGTATATATATTTATATATACAACTGTACCCTGCCGGCTCTACACAAAAAACAGAGTGATCGCTCAGTTCTCAGGTCCACTCTGAGCAGAGAGCAGTGACTGTCAATCACAGCTCTCTGCTTTGCACCTCTAGTGCAGACTGGAGCACTGGACTGTAGAGTCAGTTGCCAGTCACCGACTCTGTGATGTCAACGGCTTTAGCCCACTGTCGGCTGAATATGAGTCACAGGAGTGCAGAACTAAGTGCACTCTCTGATCCACAGGGAAAAAAGTGTGTGGCCAAATGAGCTTTGGCCGTAATTCTTCACATAATTCTTCTTTTACACAGACAGGGTTAGCTCTGTCTCAACTACCTGCACAAAGTCTCATGTATCAAGCAACATATCTAGTCTCAGTCCCTGACTAGCCACTGACCAATGGAGTATAACTATTACTCTTACCAGCGTTGGGTCCCTTAGATCTCGCTGAAGCACACGCTCCCCAAATGGAAGATTTGTAAGGTGATAAACGCAACAGTCTCCTGGAAAAATGTATCTACGGACAGCAACAATGGCAACAGCCAAACACTTTGAAGTGGCCAAAGGCCTCTCACCTTTCCTACACTTGGGTGAAGTCTTTCCAGGGACAGTCTATTCTGGTGATTGTGATTCTCACACACAGGATGGATGAAAATTAATGCTAGCTTGCAATTCCTAAGGGGAGTTAGCGAAAGGTAGCATGTCAGGTTTTGGGACTACCTCTCCAGCCTGCAACTCATGGCATCTCTGCAGCAAAACTGGAAAAGTAGCACAGTATACAGCAGCAGAGTCCCAAGTCTTCTCACACACACGGCAGCATGAGACTATGATACAGCAGCAGTTCTTCTCCACACCAGATTCCTTGTGGTGAGGTCCTTCAATCAGCTCTTAGCACAGCCCATCCAGGCCCTCAACACTGACTCTGATGAGGCCTATATTATACAGCTACATAGTCCACAGGTTGCCTAAGGGCAGCAGTCCCTCTCCAGAACCTTCCTGGGGAGAAGGAACTCCCCTCCCCAATGCCCCAGACTATTTATCACCCTTCCAGCCCCTTTCCAGACACCCCTCTCTAGGGACTGGGTGGAGCATGATAAATGTAGCTCCCAACTGCCCCTGATTTCGGGGGACTGTCAATGATTTGTAACAAAGTCCCTCTGTCCCTCTTTCCTCCTCGTTTGTCCCTCATTTTGGTCTGGTCTATATACTGTGGTTGTATATAAAATGCACTATAATCTTTCAAAGGGAGTTTCCCAGTGCTAAACCTTTCATCCAGTTTCTAAATTTCTGCATTGTAAATTTTAAAAGCCAATATAAATGTAGCACCCTCCTAGGGAGGTGCTAGAGGACAGTATAGTTTTTGGGTCTTTCTGCTTACCAGGAAGATTGCCAGGTAAATTTATAATGCTCTCTGCCTACCAGGAAGCAGGATTTACGGGTAGGGTCTGCTCTTGGCGTTTAGGTGCAGCTTAGCTTGTCTGAATGCTTCACACTGGTCCAATAGGGAGGCATATTGGACAGTGGAAGGAAAACGGAAAAAGTGAGGGCACAGGCATTGTTACAGCCCCGGTGATTGGCAGAGGAAAGTACCCCAGTGCATGCTGGGTGACTGTATAAATGACAAGGGCACATGTGCTCGGGGTCTTCGGCTGGAGAGTGGGGTCCCGGAGGAAGGAGTTGGCTGCCCCTCCTCTGTAGAAGTAACAACAAGGAGGCTGCCCCTCCTCTGTAGAAGTTGCCATGCGGCCTTGGGTAGTCGACCTAAGGGCCTTAAAGTCAGATAGGAGCTGAACTTAGAGGTCCTGCAGAGCTGACTAGAAGGGAGACACCAGGAAGGATCTTATTCTGCCTACTGTGAGTACAGATCTGTGTCATGGTGCCTGTCCTGTAAGGGCCATCCCTTCAAGTAGAAGAGTCAGTGGACGGGTGTCAGTCAAGGGGATGCTAGAGAGTGTCCTGAAGATAAAGTAGTTGCATCAAGTTTGCTACTAGAGAGAGCACAAGAAGACTTAACTCTTCCATTCAATTGGCAGTATGGTTAAAGCAGTGTGTCTGCTTCCACAAGTAATCGGTAGAGATGTCCCAAACTATTCGCCGGCGAACATCGCTTGTTTGCGTTCGCCGCGGCGAGCGAACATATGCGATGTTCTGTCCGCCCCCTATACACCATCATTGAGCAAACTTTGACCCTGTACCACACAGTCAGCAGACACATTCCAGCCAATCAGCATACCCTCCCTCCCAGACCCTCCCACCTCCTATAAAAAAGCAAGGACAGCATCCATCTTAGATTCATTCTGAAGCTGCAGAGTTAGTTAGAGCAGGGAGAGTGCTGCTGCTGCTGAATTAATAGTTAAATCATTAGCTAGGCCAGTGTTTTGTGTCCACTCCTGCTGTAAGGACAGCGTCCTGACAGCACCCCAGAAAGCCCTTTTTAGGGCTGCCTGGTACATCAGTCTGCTTTTATTTATTTTTTTTTCTATATATATACAGATTGTACTGTGTACACACCACTCATATCGGGTGGCACAGTACCTTGCAGATAAAAGTCATTTAATTTTTACCCTTTAATATAATTGCAGTTGCCTGCCAGTGTGTGTCAGGCCCACTGACTGAACTGTGCCCACTGCCAGTGCCCACCACTCATATAGGGTGGCACAGCACCTTGCAGATAAAAAAATAATTACATTTTTCCTCTGTAATATAATTGCAGTTGCCTGCCAATGAGTGTCAGGTCCACAGACTGTACTGTGCCCACTGCCCACCACTCATATAGGGTGGCACAGCACCTTGCAGATGAAAAAAGTAATTTCATGTTTTCTCTGTAATATAATTGCAGTTGCCTGACAGTGAGTGTCAGGCCCACAGACTGTACTGTGCCCACTGCCCACCACTCATATAGGGTGGCACAGAACCTTGCAGATAAAACATTCATTTCATTTTTCCTCTGTAATATAATTGCAGTTGCCTACCAGTGAGTGTCTGGTCCACAGACTGTACTGTGCCCACTGCCCACCACTAATTTAGGGTGGCACAGCACCTTGAAGATAACAAATGCATTTAAAAATAAATGCATATAAAATTCATCCAGAAAAAATAGGAACTGGCTTTTTCATTCGAATTTCAGTAGCGCAGGGATGGTGATAACCTCTTACCAAATAAATAGGATGATAACATATACCAAAATATATGAATCCGATGTGATAAATATAAGCATAAAATCATAAATACATAAAAGCATGAAATCACATCAATAGGAGTCCATAAAGTCCATAGGCATAAAGTGCATAGAGCAATGAAAGTGCAAACATGAAGGATCACAGGTGCGACATATGGGGACCACCCTTGCTTGCCACCACCACACAGTGCCGGGAGAAGTATCTGAAATTCAGACTCACTATAAATTTACCAGGAAATCTTCCAGAGGAGTCTTTGCAGCACAAATCAGAGATCTGGAGGAAACCTGATTTTACTATATGCTGTTGTTGCCTAGTCCATGAGAGTGGTTAGGCATAGGCGTCTGGTGAGTCTGAATTTCAGATACTTCTCCCTGCACTGTGTGGTGGTGGCAAGCAAGGGTGGTCCCCACAAGTCGCACCTGTGATCCTTCATGTTTGCACTTTCATTGCTCTATGCACTTTATACCTATGGACTTTATGGACTCCTATTGATGTGATTTCATGCTTTTATGTATTTATGATTTTATGCTTATATTTATCACATCTGATTCATATATTTTGGTATATGTTATCATCCTATTTATTTGGTAAGAGGTTATCACCATCCCTGCGCTACTGAAATTTGAATGAAAAAGCCAGTTCCTGTTTTTTCTGGATGAATTTAATTTTTTATTATATTTACTCATTTAAGTAGCAGCAATTTGTGTTATTTCTGTTATTCTGTCAGGTTTGTGTTACCTGTATTTCCTAAAGCGCAGTGGATTACAACATCGTCTATTAATTTAGTACAAGTAGTGATATTTATTTATTAAATTTTTCCTCTGTAATATAATTGAAGTTGCCTGCCAGTGAGTGTCAGGCCCACAGACTGTACTGTGCCCACTGCCCACCACTCATATAGGGTGGCACAGCACCTTGCAGATAAAAAATTAATTCAATTTTACCTCTGTAATATAATTGCAGTTGCCTGCCAGTGAGTGTCAGGTCCACAGACCGTACTGTGCCCACTGCCCACCACTCATATATAGGGTGGCACAGCACCTTGCAGATAAAGTAATTTAATTTTTCCTCTGTAATATAATTGCAGTTGCCTGCCAGTGAGTGTCAGGCCCACAGACCGTACTGTGCCCACTGCCCACCACTCATATAGGGTGGTACAGCACCTTGCAGATAAAAAAAGTCATTTAATTTTTTCTCTGTAATATAATTGCTGTTGCCTGCCAGTGAGTGTCAGGCCCACAGACTGTACTGTGCCCACTGCCCACCACTCATATAGGGTGGCACAGCACCTTGCAGATAAAAAAAGTCATTTAATTTTTTCTCTGTAATATAATTGCTGATGCCTGCCAGTGAGTGTCAGGCCCACAGACTGTACTGTGCCCACTGCAGATGGACTGTTTGCGGTTGTTTGCGGTGCGTTAAATGGGGAGTTTGGTCTGTCAGAGTTTGGTCTGTCACTGTGAAGCGGCGTAACCCTTACACTACCTGATCGATACAACATCATACCTGATCGTATTCACACACTGGATGTTTTAAAGAACGTTATTCCAAACAATTTAGGAATGTTAGGTGATTTATGCCTTTTATGGATTAAAGCCCGACTCTGCGTCAACTACGTAATTTTCCATGGTAGTTTTGCCATGGATCCCCCTCCGGCATGCCACAGTCAAGGTGTTAGTCCCCTTGAAAGAACTTTTCCATCACTATTGTGGCCAGAAAGAGTCCCTGTGGGTTTTAAAATTCGCCTGCCTATTGAAGTCTATGGCAGTTCGCCCGGTTCGCCGGTTCGTGAACATTTGCGAAAGTACGCGTTCGCTGTTCGCGAACATAAAATTTTATGTTCGACATCTCTAGTAATCGGGTAAGGCCAAGTGAGAGTTGTCCTTATCTACTAGTTGGAGTATCCCACTATTCCCTTCTTCCATTCAAGTTCCATAAAAAATATAAAAAACAAATACCCTGGACCATTTTTTTGAGTAATGAGCAAACCGGATTAAGGAGGGAAATCTGAAAAACTCCCAGAAACTGTCTGCAGGTAATCAGTGGGAGGCCTGAGATGTCAACACACAGCAAGCCCTATGGGGCAGTGCTACATAAAGGAATAGCAGTGGTAAAAAACCTATTACCGTATATACTCAAGTATAAGTCGACCCGAATATAAGCCGAGACCCCTAATTTTACCACTAAAAAGTAGGAAAACTTATTGACTCGAGTATAAGCCTAGGGTGGGTAATGCAGCAGCTACTGGACCCAACTGGACCACCACGAGACACAAAACAGGGGCTGCGGGCGTGGTACAGGAGATGGCGCAGGTCATAGTATAGGCATTGCACAGGTCATGGTAAGGGCATGGCACAGGTCAGGGCACAGGTGATGGTACAGGCATGGCACAGGTGATGGTATAGGCATGGCACAGGTTATGGTATAGGCATGGCACAGGTCATGGTACAGGCATGGCACAGGTCATGGTACAGGCATGGCACAGGTCATGGTACAGGCATGGCACAGGTCATGGTACAGGCATGGCACAGGTCATGGTACAGGCATGGCACAGGTCATGGTACAGGAGATGGTATAGGCATAGCACAGGTGATGGTATAGGCATGGCACAGTAAGTACAGGCATTGCACAGTATGTACAGGCATTGCACAGTATGTACAGGCATGGCACAGTATGTATAGGCATGGCACAGTAAGTACAGGCATGGCACAGGAGATGCAGTGCTGCGGGCATGGTACAGGAGAATGTCCTGTACCATGCCTGCAGCACTGCATGAGGAAATGCAGGGGCTGCGGAGGAGTCTCACTTACCTGTCGGTGAGGTGCCTTCGTTTTAAAAATCACACCGCCCGGCGCCAATACGTCACCGCAAATGCCCCTCCAAAGCTCGGGAAAGCCCGAACACGTTCAGCTATTCCCGGGAATGCGGCACATGCGCAGTGACACGCCGGCGCCGAGCAGCGCCTTTTTTAAAAAGACAGTGAAGCCATTGACTCAAGTATAAGCCGAGGGGGGCATTTTCAGCATGATTCAGCAGGCTTATACTCGAGTATATACGGTACTCAACTATACTATAGGAAGCAGCTAGCACCACTATGCATCCAACCACCTGTACAAAATGCAATAAATATATAGTCACAAAAAAGTGAAGCGCTCTCCTTTAATGAAGTGCATACAAATTATAGTGGATAAATAAATATCTGAAAACAGTGTAAAAATCATCTATATATAATAAATGTACGCAAGTCCATCTTTTTCTTTTCTTTTAAACATTTTTACAGTCCATTAATAAATGATGTACACGGGACGTTGTAAATGGCCGTTTAGGAGCAGTTGGGCGTTTTTTTCAGAAGCCCCTGAACCGATCTACATTTTATCTTATCTGTCCATGTACACAGGGTCGTTTACAGTCATTTGCAGGCAGTTGAGTTCAGGAACGCAATTATTTGCGTTAGACCGTGTGTTTCCTGGCTTTTCAAACGCAGAAACGCGGCTGAACGTGACCAAACGTGACCGAACGTGATGAACGTACGTTCAGCCACGTTATACGTTTTTTTTCTTCCATTCAAAATCAATGGTTCCCTATGGGAGCCTATTGATTTGAATGGAAGTCGCACCGCAAGTCGGATCAGGATGATCTGACTTGCGCTGTGAGAATCTTGAGGGGGAACTCCACGCCAAAAATGGGAAAAAAACTGCGTGGGGGTCCCCCCCAGGTTCCAAACCAGGCCCTTCAGGTCTGGTATGGAATTTGAGGGTAGCCCCACGCCAAAAAAACGGTGTAGGGTCCCCCCCAAAATACATACAAGACCCTTATCCGAGCACGCAGCCCGGTAGGGCAGGAAGGGGGAGGGGACAAGTGAGCGCCCCCCCCCTAGACCATAGCAGGCCACATGCCCTCAACATGGGGGGGTGTTGGTGCTTTGGGGCAGGGGGAGCTCTGCACCCCCCACCCCAAAGCACCTTGCCCCCATGTTGATGAGGACAAGGGCCTCATCCCCACAACCCTGGCCGGTGGTTGTGGGGGTCTGCGGGCAGGGGGCTCATCGGAATCTGGAAGCCCCCTTTAACAAGGGGACCCCCATATCCCAGACCCCCTCCCTATGTGAATGGGTATGGGGTACACTGTACCCCTACCCATTCACCCCATAAAAGGCAGTGTATGTAAATAACGACAGTAGACGTTTTGCAAAGTTTATTAAAAATCTTCATCCGGTTTTCTCTGCTCTGGTCTTCTCCCTCTCCTGGTCTTCTGCTCTTTTGCTGTCCGCTCTTCTGCTCTTTTGCTGTCTGCTCTTCTGCTCTTTTTCCCTCGGCTCTTCTCTTCTTCTTCCTCCAGTCCTCCTCCGACGATGTCTCCGGTGATTATGCCGGTCTCCGGTCTCTGCAGCTTGTTATATAGCCATTGTGGGCGTGGCCCCCGATGACGTCATCGGGAGACCCCGCCCCCTCATGTCACAGATGACGTCATCCTGATCCGACTTGCGGTGCGACTTCCATTCAAATCAATAGGCTCCCATAGGGAACCATTGATTTTGAATGGAGGCAGAAAAAACGCTGCTAAAAGCAACGTGGCCAAACATGCAATAACGCAAATGGAAAAAGCTACTGAAAGCACATTTAACAGCTGCTTTTTCCCGGCGTCAGAACTAGCTTTGCAGCACGTTTTTTCTAACGTCCCGTGTACATGGAGCCTCAATGTCTGTGAAAAAAAGTGCAGTCCCATACACCAGAAACTTTTCAGTAATTGCCTCTGCTCACCATAGTGCCATTCACCCCACCCAATGGGTGTCTTCACACCTGCTTGAATGGACCTCACTAATTAAAAGGTCTAACCTCACTAATTGAAAAGGTCTATGCGCTTTGCAGTGTTATAAGTGGCACCGTTCCCACTTGTTGTACACTCCAAATCCGTGGCTCTCAGCTACTCTCAGCAGGGTGTCAATCATATAGGAGGCAAGAGAAAAGAAACATAGTGCCATTTGCTAATAACAAGTGTAGCAATGTTCCCGTAGGGCTTGCTGTATGATGACTTGTTGGGCCTCCTCTGATTACCAGCACACAGTCACTTAGGGAACAGTTCACACATTCGTCCTTACTCCCAATGGCTCGTTGCTCAATAAGGGGGATTTGTGCACCTGCGTCTATGGATCACCTTAAAACTAATACATTTATATAAATATGTGCACCACAAATTTCTAATTGTAGCTATAGAAATTAATAAATAATAAATAAGTATAAATGTGAAGTAGATATGCAGCTGCAAAAAACTCCTCCTGCCACGGAGAAAGATAGAATAAAAGATAAAGAAGGGTAATAATATACCCCACGCTTTCTGCGCTTGCAACTAAAATATGTGAATGTGGAATTATAATTCAAGGTTCAAAAATAACAAAGCATGATATAAAAAATGTATAGCAATAACATACAAATATGCAAAGCCCACATGCACCATAGACACTAGTACAATAAAGGACAAATGAAAACAAACAGGCTCTGAAAGGGATAATAATATTGATAGTCCTTATTAGAGATGACAATTAATAGTGTCCATAGAAATCAGTCCTGTGTGCGTCTATGCTGGGTGTAATAATACACCATGCAGGGATGTGAATCCAAAAGGTAGGAGCCCAAAGGCAGATCCAGATAGAGTAGTGCTTGAAATGGACAAGGCGAGGGACCACCGCTGTGCTCAGGGGGTGTGTGTCAGAAAAACTCACCAGAAAGGTTGGATCCCCTCCTACCTTACGGCAGGGTATCATTCAGGCTCAGGGGAAGCTTGTTCCTCCTCCAAGTGATTGCACAGTGCTGCCGGTCCTCGGCAATTCCTGCTGGTGACTTCTCCTGTATATCCCTGTATATAGACTCCGTGGGTATCGGATGTCAAAAAATAGGAAGCCTCATAGTGAGGTCCATAAAAATAATTTATTAAAGTATATATGGGTCAGTCATAAAAAAAGCTTTCCTGCATATGAGACAGACCAAGTAAAATTCAGTAAAAACAAATAAATGAAAATAAAGGACCGAACACGGGTAGTGCACCCTAAGGGCTCTTTCACACGGGCGATCCGATCAGATCCGCCTGTCAGTTTTTTAGGCGGATCTGATCGGATCCTCCATGCATCTCTATGGGGCAGCGGATGTCAGCGGAGACCTGAGCGTATCCGATCCTGTCCGTGAAATCTGGACGTTCAGGTATCGGATCGGATGAGAGCGGACAGGCGGTCCGCTCTCATCCGATCCCCCATAGAGAGCAGCGGGGGCTGTGACACCTCCCTCTCCGCACTGCAAGCGGAGACATAGCTGAGATCGATCCCCGCTGAGCAGCACGGATGACAGCAGCGGACCGTGTGAAAGAGCCCAAACGGTGTGCACTAGGGTAGAGGAGGACTGGGAACGCCGGCTTCCGCGTGCGTTCCAAGACAGTCCTTCCAAACTACCGGTCACGTGTCCTACGTGCGTTCCAAAATGACGCATTTCATCATCAATGTATGACGTCCTCAGATCTTGGAATGTTGTTATTTTGGAAACTTACCCCTCTTTATCTTTTATTCGTTGCTCAATAAACAGTCCAGGGGTTTTGGCTTTTAGTGTTTATTTTAAAACTTGGATGGGAGAAGGGAATAGTGGGATACTCCAACTGGAACTATGTACATTTGATTAGGACAACTCTCACCGGGTTGCTTATGGTAGCAGCTGCACTGCTTGAATCATACTGCTACATGTATAGAAAAGGTTAAGTCTCCTTGCTCTTTCTCTCCAGCAATAGACTTGGTGATCTACATTATCTTCAGGACACTCTCTAGCATCCCCTTTACTGACACCCGTTCACTGACTCTTCTAGCTGCAGGGGTGGCCCCTCGCAGGTCAGGCCCCTTGACACAGATCTGTACTCACTGTACTGCATAATCAGATCCTCCAGGGTCTCCCTTTTCAGTCAGTTTCACAAGACCTCCGGGTTCAGTTCCTCTCTAGGCTCTCAGGTCGACTACCTGAGGCCACATGGCACCTCTACAGAGGAGGAGGCAGCTGCCCCCTCCCTCCGGGACTCCGCTATCCAGCCAAAAGACCCCGAGCACATGTGCTCCTGGCTTTTATACAGTATCCCAGCATGCACCGAGGCACTTTCCTCTGCCAAAACACCAGGGCTGTATTAAACACCTGTTCACTCATTCGTCAGGTTTCCTCCCACTGTCCAATATACCTCCCTATTGGACCAATGTGAAACACTCTGCATACAGACTGAGTTGCACCTGAGCATATTGAACAGACCTCACTAGCAGATCCTGTTCTCTGGTAGGCAGAGAACAATATAGATTTACCTGCAATCGCTCTGGTAAGCAGACAGGATTCAAAAACTATACTCACTCTCTCTCGCACCTACCTAAGAGGGTGCTACAAAAGTATTTATTTCCAAATATATCCACAGAAGTAAAAAAACAGGCATTTCACAATGCATTCCTCAGCATATACAGCTCCACCTAGTCCCAGCATGATTACGTCACAGCCCACTTCACGCTTAGGGTTCCCATATGTTCGGGATTCACCTGGACAGTCCAGGTTTGGAATCCTGTGTCCAAATTTCAGACCACCTGAAACCCGGACACAATATTCCGAATAGACTGTGGCTCCCCAAGTAAACAAGTACCACAACCGTGGCGCATAGGTGTGCACACCGGCCCCACTCCTTTACACCCACAGGTGAGGAGAGAGGGTGTAATCTGCTCCTCCTTCTCCTGCCATTACCCCTCTGTCTGCCCACTCAAACTCCAATCCCCAGTGTTCTGTGCCTCATGAAAGGGACGTGTGGGCTGGAAGTTTAAAGCTCAGCAACCGACATAGTGGATGAAAAGCTTTGATGCCTGAGTCTAAATCCTCGGGTGAGTAAGCTCACCATCCAATACCATTCTGTAATTAAAGATCTCCACCCTCCCTCCCTTCTCTCTCCTGCCTCCAAGTGAGTGAGTACTCTAAGGTAAGGTGAAAGGGGTGCACTGTGGACTCTGATGTAAGGGGGGCTTATGGAACCCTAGTTTAAGGGGGAATGCTGGGAACTCTGATATGAGAGGTTTGGTGAGCAGAAACCCCCTTACATTAGAGTTCTCCTTTATACCAGAGTCCACAGAGTTTCCCCTTAAAAATACAATTTTCAGGTTTGGCTTGAAGAAAAGGGGGCAACCCCACTCACGCGTAGTGCCCAATTGGCTTTCCAAAAGGTTCAGGAGGAGCCTGTGAGGAGCCTGCCAGGCTGTGAGACCCTGGACAGGCCAAAACAAACAATTACTGCTCCCTTGATTACAGAAGGCGCCTGTCAGGGAAGCCGTGCACAGGCTATTCCCAGAAGAATGACTAATGGGCGTGGCACCAGACAGGCTATTTAACCACTTTACCACCGGAGGATTTTGCTGTCTTCCGTCCAGACCACTTTTTGTGCTTCGGCACTGTGCGATTTTAACTGACAATTGTGCGGTCATGCAATGTGGTACCCAAACGAAATTTACGTCCTTTTTTTCCCACAAACAGAGCTTTCTTTTGGTGGTATTTGATCACCTCTGCGCTTTTTATTTTTTGCGATATTAATAAAAAAAGAGCGAAAATTTTGCAAAAAAATGACATTTTCAACTTTGTCTTTTAAAAAATATCCAATATACTCAATTTATGTCATTTTTTTTGGCCAAAATATATTTAGCTACATGTCTTTGACAAAAAAAAATTCAATGAGCGTATTTTTATAGGTTTGCGCAAAAGTTATAGCGTCTACAAACTATGGTGTAAATACTGAAATTTTACGCAACTTTAATTTCTGACTGCCTATCTCAATTCATGAAGTGCTAAAATGGCAGGGCAGTACAAGATCCCCCCAAATTACCACTTTTTGGAAAGTAGACATCCTAAGGAATGTTCTGAGAGGCATGTTGAGCTCATTGAATATTTAATTTTTTTGTCACAGGTGTTTGAAAAATGACTAAAAAAAAAAAAAATTTTTTTTTTAACACAAAGTTGTCACTAAAAGATAAATTTCTCACACATGCCATGGGTATATGTGTAATTACACCCCAAAATATATTCTGCTGCTTCTCCTGAGTACAGGGATACCACATATGTGAGACTTTTTGGGAGCCTAGCTGTGTACGGGACCCCGAAAATCAATCTCCATCTTTAGGTTTTCTAATGGCGTAAATTTTTGATTTTACTCCTCACTACCCATCACAGTTTCGGAGGCCCTGAAATTTCAAGATAGCACAAAACCCCCCAAATGACCCCATTTTGCAAAGTAGACACCCCAAGCTATTTGCTGAGAGGCATGGTGCGTCCATGGAATATTTTATATTTTGCCACAAGTTCCGGGAAATATATTATTATTATTTTTTTTTTTGTTTTTTTACACAAAGTTGTCACTAAATGATATATTGCTCACACATGCCATGGGTATATGTGAAATGACACCCTAAAATACATTCTGCTGCTTCTCCTGAGTACAGAGATACCACATGTGTGAGACTTTTTGCAGTCTAGCCGAGTACAGGTCCTCGAAAGCCAACCCCCACTTTCAGGCTTTCCAAGGGCGTAAATTGTTGATTTCACTCCTGACTACCTATCACAGTTTCGGAGGCCATGAAATGCCAAGACAGCACAACCCCCCCCCCCCCAAATGACCCCTTTTCGGAAAGTAGACACCCTAAGCTATTTGCAGAGAGGCATGTTGAGTGTTTTGCAGATCTCACTTTTTGTCACAAAGTTTTGGAAATTGAAAAAAGAGGAAAAAAAATGCATTTTCCTGTTTTTTCTTCATTTTCCAAAAAAAATGAGAGATGCAAAATACTCACCATGCCTCTCAGCAAATAGATTGGAGTGTCTACTTTGCAAAATGGGGTCATTTGGGGGGGTTTTGTGCCATCTTGGCGTTTCATGGCCTTCAAAAGTGTGATAGGTAGTAAGGAGTGAGATCAACAATTTACGCCCTTAGAAAGCCTGAAGGTGGGGAGTGGATTTCCGGGTCCTGTACGCGGCTAGACTGCAAAAAAGTCTCACACATGGGGTATCCTTGTACTCAGGAGAAGCAGCAGAATGTATTTTAGGGTGTCATTTCACATATACCCATGGCATGTGTGAGCATTATATCATTTACTGACAACTTTGTGTAAAAAAAAAAAAAAAAAATAATAATAATTTTCCTGAAACTTGTGGCAAAATATAAAATATTCCATGGACTCATCATGCCTCTCATCTAATAGCTTGGAGTGTCTACTTTGCAAAATGGGGTCATTTGGGGGAGTTTTGTGCCATTTTGGCATTTCATGGCCTTCAAAAGTGTGATAGGTAGTAAGGAGTGAGATCAACAATTTACGCCCTTAGAAAGCCTGAAGGTGGGGAGTGGTTTTCCGGGTCCTGTACGCGGCTAGACTGCAAAAAAGTCTCACACATGGGGTATCCTTGTACTCAGGAGAAGCAGCAGAATGTATTTTGGGGTGTCATGTCACATATACCCATGGCATGTGTGAGCATTATATCATTTACTGACAACTTTGTGTAAAAAAAAAAAAAAATAAAAAAAAATAATAATTTTCCTGAAACTTGTGGCAAAATATAAAATATTCCATGGACTCATCATGCCTCTCATCTAATAGCTTGGAGTGTCTACTTTGCAAAATGGGGTCATTTGGGGGGGTTTTGTGCCATTTTGGCATTTCATGGCCTTCAAAAGTGTGATAGGTAGTAAGGAGTGAGATCAACAATTTACGCCCTTAGAAAGCCTGAAGGTGGGGAGTGGTTTTCCGGGTCCTGTACGCGGCTAGACTGCAAAAAAGTCTCACACATGGGGTATCCTTGTACTCAGGAGAAGCAGCAGAATGTATTTTGGGGTGTCATGTCACATATACCCATGGCATGTGTGAGCATTATATCATTTACTGACAACTTTGTGTAAAAAAAAAATAAATAAAAAAAAATAATAATTTTCCTGAAACTTGTGGCAAAATATAAAATATTCCATGGACTCATCATGCCTCTCATCTAATAGCTTGGAGTGTCTACTTTGCAAAATGGGGTCATTTGGGGGGGTTTTGTGCCATTTTGGCATTTCATGGCCTTCAAAAGTGTGATAGGTAGTAAGGAGTGAGATCAACAATTTACGCCCTTAGAAAGCCAGAAGGTGCGGATTGGTTTTCCGGGTCCTGTATGCGGCTAGACTGACAAAAAGTCTCACACATGGGGTATCCCTGTACTCAGGAGAAGCAGCAGAATGTATTTTGGGGTGTCATTTCACATATACCCATGGCATGCGTGAGCAATATATTATTTAGTGACAACTTTGTGTAAAAAAACAAAAAAAAAAAAACAAATTGTCATTTTCCTGAAACTTAGGGCAAAATATAAAATACTCCATGGACTCAATATGCCTCTCAGCAAATAGCTTTGGGTGTCTACTTTCCAAAAAGGGGTCATTTGGGGGGTGTTTGAACAGTCCTGGCATTTTATGCTCAATTTTAGCAACACATCACCCACTCTTCTAACCACTTGAAAACCAAGCCTTTTCTGTGAGTTTTTGTTTACATGAAAAAATATTTTCTCTTCACAAGAAAATTACTTTGAACCCCCAAACATTATATATTTTTTTAAAGCAGAGGCCCTACAGAACAAAATGGTGGATGTTGCAATTTTTTTTGTTACACGGTATTTGCGCACACATTTTTCAAACGCAATTTTTGCGTAAAAAAACACTTTTTTTATATTTAATGCAAAAATACACTATATAATTCCAAATTGTTTGGTAAAATTTAAAAGATGATCTTATGCCGAGTTCATAGACACCTAACATGACATACTTTAAAAATTGCGCACGCCCGTGCCGCGGCAACAAACTACGTACGGTTTTAAAAGCATTTAAAAGTCTTTACAGGTTACCACTTTGGACTTACAGAGGAGGTCTACCGCAAGAATTACTGCCCTCGACCTGGTGTTCGCGGCGATACCTCACATGCATGCTGAAATTGCGGTTTACATATGACAGTAGACCAACGCTTGTGCTCGCATTTGCGCGCAAGCACGGGGGGACAGGGGGGGCTTGATTTTTTTTTTTTTCTTTTTTTTTTTAATTTGCTTTCTTATGTTATTTTGACACCTTTTCTTTCATTTTTTTTTTTCTTTAATCATTTTTATTGTTATCACGGTGAATTTAAATTTCCTCTATGATAGCAATCTGTAGTGACAGGTACTCTTTTTAAAAAAAATTGGGGTCTTTTAGACTCTAGATCTTTCCTCTGACCTTAACGCATCTGACCATACCAAAATTGGTGTGATAAAATACTTTCCCAATTTCCCAATGGCGCTGTTTATTTCTGGCGAAACCGAAGTCATGAAATGCTTGTAGCCTCCGGCATCTTAGGCCATAGAGATGATTGGAGACATTCTCATCTCCAATCAGCTCTATGGTTAGATAATTGAACCACCAGCTGCACTCTCGGGTTAACCGGTGGGACAGGAGAGCCCGAGAAAAACCGTGGAAGGCGGCAGGAGGGGGGGGGGGGGAGTCCCCTCCCACTGCATGTAAAAGCAGTCTAGCGGCCAATTATCCGCTAGGATTGCTTTTACATGTAAGCCGACCGCTTGCTGTAAAAAACGATACCAAGATGATGCCTAAATCTGCAGGCATCATCCTGGTATAACCACTCAAAGTCCAGCAACGTACCAGTACATTGCTGGTCTTTGTTTGGCATATAGGTTTTGTTTTTTTTCATGCAGCCTGTGGGCTGAACGAAAAAAAAGAGAACCTATCAGAAATCAGCACAGGAATAATGCGTAGTATTACTCATCATTAACCGCCCAAACAACCACCCACTGAATTTAATGATGGGTATACACGACACTATCCACGTATACCAAAATAGGATTTTAACTGCAGTGCTGAAATCAGAAAATCACCACAGCTGCTATCAGCAAAGGTATCCATATATGCTGAGCGCAAACACTGTTTGTGTCAGAATATATAAAATCAATGCGTGGTAGCCGACGAGTACCTGCAAGAGAAACAGGTCACAAAAGAATGAAAAAAAAAAGTACATTAAAAAAAGTACATTAGGAAGAGTAGGACATATAAAATGACTGACACAACAAAAATTTTTGGATTCTCATCATTAACCGCCCAAACAACCACCCACTGAATTTAATGATGGGTATACACGGCGCTATCCACGTATACCAAAATAAGATTTTAACTGCAGTGCTGAAATCAGAAAATCACCACAGCTGCTATCAGCAAAGGTATCCATATATGCTGAGCGCAAACACTGTTTGTGTCAGAATATATAAAATCAATGCGTGGTAGCCGACAAGTACCTGCAAGAGAAACAGGTCACAAAAGAATGAAAAACATACAAAGGACATTAAAAGTACATAGGAAGTGCAGAAGAACATAAAAAATGACTGAGACGACAACTATTTTTGGCTTTTATGTTTTTTTTTTTTTTTTCTTCAAACGTCGAGTTCCAGGTTCCAGGTTCGGGTCTCTCAAAATGACGATAGCCATCGAACATCTTTTGAGACCCTGTGTAAATGTGCCCTAAACTGTGCCGTGCTGTACCCTACGCTAATAATCCACTAGTGTGTGGTAGCGACGGAAACAGTCACCGTGGCAAAGACCAGGTCGGTCAGGACAGTCGGGACAATAATTCCGGGTGTCACGCCTAAATCCGCGCTTGCTGCAGACACGGCATCTTTTTTGGGGGTATCGTTTGGTAGGGGTACTCGGGAGGTATTGCGGAAAATGCCTCTCATGCAGCCGCCTCACTGCATCTGGTTGGGGAATTGGGGCAGGAGCACCAGCTGAATACAGAAGGGCTCTGATTATCTCTTCTTGGAATTGAAAGAAGGATAATGTTCCAGCAGACGCTTTGTATAAGACAAAAGCGTTGTAAACAGCCAATTGAAATAGGTATACAGACACTTTTTTGTACCAGCGTCTGGCCTTACGGGCAATTAAGTACGGTCCCATCATCTGGTCGTTGAAGTCCACCCCTCCCATTTTACGGTTATAGTCGTGGACACAGAGGGGTTTCTCAACAACAACACCGGTGACCGTAGTAATTTGGACTGCCGTGTCTGGGTGAATGGAGGACAGCACGTAAACGTTTCTTTTGTCCCTCCACTTCACTGCAAGCAATTCATCGCACCTCAAGCAGGCTCTCTCCCCCGAGCTCAGTGGGGCATTCACTAGCCGTTGGGGGAAGCCCCGGCGATTAGATCGCACGGTGCCACAAGCGCCAATTTGCAATTGATAGAGGTGTCTAAAAAGTGGCACGCTTGAATAGAAATTGTCCACGTACAAGTGGTACCCCTTTCCGAATAAGGGTGACACCAAGTCCCAAACTATCTTGCCGCTGCTCCCTATGTAGCCTGGGCAGTCGGGGGGCTCCACAGTGCTATCTTTTCCCTCATAGACACGGAAATTAACTGTATAGCCTGTGGCCCTGTCACAAAGCTTATACAACTTGACCCCGTATCTGGCACGCTTGCTGGGGAGGTACTGTTTGATAGCAAGGCGACCAGTAAACTTAATCAGGGACTCGTCAACGCAGACATCTTGTTGGGGGGTAAACAAGGCTGCGAACCGCTGATTGAAGTGGTCTATGAGGGGCCGAATTTTGTGGAGCCGATCATATTCAGGGTCTCCCCGAGGACGACAGAGTTCATTGTCGTTGAAATGCATGAACCGAAATATTTGTTCGTATCGAGTCCTGGACATAGCAGCAGAGAACACGTACATTTGATGAATTGCGTCAGTGGACCAATATAACCGCAATTCATTCTTTCTTGTAATGCCCGTGTTGAAGGAAAGGCCCAGATAGGTTTTAAACTCCTGAATCGTAATAGGATTCCAGGCGAATGGTCTGGCAAGGGGTGAATTTGGGTTGGCGGCGATGAATTGTTGAGCGTACAAATTTGATTGGTCCACAATAGATCTGAAAAGATCTTCAGTGAAAAACAGCTCAAAAAAGTTTATGGGATTAAAACCAGCTGTTTCCACTTGGATTCCGGGTTGGGCGGTGAATGGGGGAAGTACTGGCGCTGTGGAATCTGTGGGCTGCCAATTAGGATATGCCAGCGCTTCAGGGAGGACACTATGGGCTCTACGGGCCTGTCTTCGGATACGCGGTGGCTGCGGGCCACTACTCGTGCTAGCCACCGCACCAGCTTCAACTGCACTCAGGTGACTCGCCACGTCACCAGGTGATACTGCAGCGCTGGTTGAAGGTCCAGGATGTACTAGGCCGCTCGTGCTTGCCAGTTCACGAGAAGTGTGAGCGGCACTAGTACTGGCACTCTGCTGCATACGAGAAACCCCCAGTTCTTGCAAGTCAACAACTCCAGAATGGGGTCGGGTATGCCTGACCCTAGCAGGGACCCCTCTGTCGGAGCTATCTGTCAGGGAGCCGCTGCTGTCATCTGGTTCGTATATTGACCCTGATTCTGCCGGTGAGGCTTCCCCATCGCTCTCACTTGACATGGTCATTATACTGTATATAGCATCATCACTGAACGAACGTTTTGTCATTTTGGTAGCTAAATTTACTCGTACAGTGATGCGACTACTAGGTAATAAAAGCACCTGGTTGTCGAGGACTATTTGGTCGCTACAAAGAAAAACTGCTAGTGCTAACAGAGATCAGGCCTGACTCTGCTAACGCAGCGGTTTTGTGTGATGTGTTTTTTGGAAGTGTCAGTAATCTATTGATTACTACACTTGCCTGGGTAAGGTGGTCTGGGCAAGGGGGCTAAACGCAGGTGCTAGCAGGAATCAGTGCTCATTGTGCAAACACTGCGTTTGGGGAACACTAAATTATGAGGACGCTAGTATATTTCTGATCAGATCAGATATTGATCTGTTCAAACACTATACTAGTAACGGTGGTGTGTGTGTGTTAGTGTACTTGACTCTAACTGACGCTAAGTAACGGTGGTGTAGTGGGACCCTGACGCTAACTAGCTAGCCTAAGTTGTGTCACCCGTGACGCTAATACAGTGATCGGTAATCACTGTATATAGTGAACACTGTGACAGGGAAGTGAAGGGGTTAAACTGGGGGAGATCAAGGGGTTAAACCTTTATAGAGGATAGATGGCGGGTGGCCTAAACCTATTCGGGCCTAGCGCAAGCGCAAATTAGGGTCACAAGTGACACTAAATACAGTGATCAGTAGTTATCTGATATACTGTATATATTAGTGCACTGTTTTATATGGAGTGAAGGGGTTAACTGGGGAAGATCAAGGGGTTAAAAGTTTTTTAGGGGATAGGTGGCGGGTGCCCTAACCCTGTCTGGGCTTAGCGCAAGCGCAAATTAGGGTCGCTAGTGACACTAAATACAATGATCAGTATTTACCTATATACTGTATTTAGTGCACAGAGTAATAGGTAGTGAAGGGGTTAACTGGGGCTGATCAAGGGGTAAAAACTTTATTAGGGGATAGGTGGCGGGTACCCTAACCCTATTTGGGCCTAACGCAGGCGCAAACTACGCTCACAAGTGACACTTATACAGTGATCAGTAAAATATCTGTATACCACTGTATATAGTGTTCACTGTGAGGGGTTTTGGGGGTGATCAGGGGGTGATCAGAGGTGATGAAGGGGTTAAATGTACCTATGTGAGGTGTGTCAGTGTAGTGTTGGTGGAACTCACGTTTTTACTGTGTCTCTGTCTCTCTCCTGGAACCGAAAGGACTCCAGGAGGGACAGTGACATCACTTCCCCTGTCTGTGTTTACATTACACAGACAGGGGACAGATTGCCATTGGTGGGGACCGATCTACAGACACTGACCAAAAATCATTGGTCAGTATCTGATGATTGATCGGTTCCCTACCGAATGCGCTCGGTATCGGGACCCGCGGCGCGCGGGAGCGCGCTCTGGGAGCCGGGACGCGCATGACGTTAATACTACGTGGCTGGACGGGATCGTGCCGCCCTGCCGCAGTAGTATTACCGCACGCGGTCGGCAAGTGGTTAAAGGAAGTTCAATCCTGTTTACTGTGCTGACTGATCTTCAGCTGTTTCCTGTGACCTGATGATACCTGTATGCTTCCCTGTTGCTGACCTGGCTTGTTCTGAAATTGGACTTGGATTCTGCTTCTGCTTCTCTGCTATACCTGACCCGGCTCCGTCCCTGACTTTGGCTCTGCTTACGATTTGGTACCCTGCTGCACTGCCTGTTGATGACCCTGGCTTTCCTACTACTCTGACTCTGTCTCAAACCTTGTCTCTTAGAACTACCCGAGTGCTTGCCTGGCTATCTGCTGCACCTGTTCCATACATCATCGCATGTTCCAGTTTCCGGGATCTGGACAAGCAGCCTATCCTGATCCATCAACAACCACAGGCACTCGTGTCCCTCCTGGCCTCTGACACCCTCTGTCTCAACTTCAGTGGGTTCTGGGCCGGAGATATAAGAGAGGCCGACCTCGTCAACTCACACTCCTCCCAGGTACGTGACAGTATCAGTCAACCAACTATGGAGTCTGAAAGGGAGGTCCCTCCACTGGAGAACGTTTGCCGATCTATCTCTACACTATCCCACATGGTACAAAGCCTGCAAGGAAAATTGGATTGCATCGAAGATCAATTATCGGCCCACAAAAATTACTCTTCTCTGACGGAGCCCAGCACATCCTGTGCAGCGGATTTCCACCCGGAACCTCGGGTTCCCATTCCTGAACGTTTTTCTGGAAATCGAAGAAAATTTCAGACTTTTCGTAATTCTTGTGAACTATACTTTTCCCTGTTGCCTCGAACTTTCTCTTCACAAGATACCAAGGTGGGGTTCATTATCTCGCTCCTTCAGGATGAGCCTCAATCCTGGGCTTTCCATCTTCGGGAACAACACGATCCAGCCTTGACAACCATGGACTCTTTTTTTTCTGCCATGTCCCAGCTATACGCAGATCCTTTTTGTCATCTGACTGGTGAATCAAAGCTTAGCAAGTTAAAGCAAGGCCTAAGGCCTGTGGAGGATTATGTGACAGATTTCCGTGTATGGAGTGCCGATACTCTGTGGAACCATTCGGCCCTCCATCATCAGTTCCGTCTTGGTTTGTCTGATGCCCTAAAGGATGAACTTGCCAGGGTGGGGGTACCAACGGCCTTAGAAGACCTGGTGAACCTTGTCATCCAGATTGACCGGAGGCTACGTGAGAGGCAAGCCGAAAGAACTAACAAGGCTCCTTTTGTCCGCCCGGAGTTTGGGGCTGATACTCCTCTCATTACCGTTAACCCCCCAGAGGTACCTCACTACATTTCACGAAAGAGTTTCCAGAGATCCCCTCTGTCCACATCGGAACGTCTTCGACGGTATCGCTCCAATCTCTGCCTCTACTGTGGCGTTGCCGGTCACCACTTTCAGACTTGTCCTGTGAGGCCTTGCAGAACCCCCTCTAACTGGATTTCTATGATGCATCCACCCGGGACTAATCAAACATATCTCACCTTGCTTTGCCATCTGAAACTTCCTGAAAAGACTATCTCTGTTCCTGCTATTATAGACTCTGGGGCCTGTAGCTGTTTTGTGGATGTGACATTTGCAGCCCAACACAATCTACCTCTCTGTACCAAGAAACAAGGGTTTGTTGTTCACCTGGCTGATGGCTTGGGTATCAAGTCTGGTCCAGTGACACAAGAGACGGCTCCAATTTTCTGCTCTTCCTCCTCTGGTCATCAAGAATTCCTTTGCCTGGACGTTATAACATCACCCATGTTTCCTGTCATTCTTGGTATACCCTGGCTGAAGGCCCATAATCCTAGCATCAATTGGCTCACGGGTGAGATTTCCTTCTCTTCTCCCTACTGCCGGGCACACTGTGTTCCTGAGGAGTCTCTTACTGTTACCTCTCTCCTTGGTATCCATCCGGACCCCGAAGTCTTGAAACTGGTACCCACAGTTTACCACGAATACCTGGATGTTTTCAATAAAAAGAGCGCTGATTCTCTTCCTCCCCATCGTACATACGATTGCCCCATTGAACTGTTGCCAGGGGCTGAAATACCTTTTGGCCGGATCTACCCTCTCTCTGAGCTCGAATTAGAGTCTCTCCGTAACTACATTAATGAAAGCCCGGAAAAAGGATTCATCCGACCCTCCACTTCACCCGCAGGAGCGGGCATATTCTTTGTTGAGAAAAAGGACCATACCCTTAGGCCCTGTGTGGATTATCGCGATCTCAATAAGATAACTGTCAAGAATCGTTATCCTCTTCCCCTAATTCCCAAACTTTTCCAGAGGTTACGAGGGGCACAGGTGTTCTCCAAACTTGATTTGAGGGGTGCCTACAACCTAGTCAGAATTTGTGAAGGAGACGAATGGAAAACCGCGTTTCGAACGCGCTTTGGGCATTTCAAATATCTGGTCATGCCATTCGGTCTTTGTAATGCCCCAGCCACATTCCAACATCTTGTTAATGATATATTTCTGGACTATCTTGATTTGTTTATCATCGTATACTTGGATGATATCCTTGTGTTTTCCAGTTCTCTCGACCTACACAGAAACCATGTAAAGAAGGTACTGGACAGACTTCGCCAACACCGTCTTTACGCAAAGGCGGAGAAATGTGAGTTCGAAAAACAGGTTATCCAATTTCTGGGACTCATTATCTCTGCGGATGGCATTGCTATGGACCCGCAAAAGGTATCTGCGGTACTGGAATGGCCTTCCCCTGAGGACAAGAAAGCAGTACAGCGCTTTGTGGGCTTCGCTAATTTTTACAGGAAGTTTATAAAGAACTTTTCTGGCATCATAGCCCCCATCACACAGCTGACCAAACAGTTTACCCCATTCAAATGGACTCCAGAGGCTCAAGCTGCCTTTGAACTATTAAAGACTCTGTTTACATCCGCTCCCATTTTAAAACACCCAGATCCCGCTTTAGCCTATGTACTTGAAGTGGATGCCTCTGAAAATGCGGTCGGGGCTATACTATCCCAACGACAAGGAGCCAAGTCCCTACTCTACCCTATTGCCTTTTTCTCCAGAAAATTAAGCTCCTCTGAGAGGAACTATGACGTAGGAGATCGTGAACTGTTAGCCATAAAGGCTGCCCTGGAGGAATGGCGCTACCTACTGGAGGGGGCTGCACACCCTATCCTTATTTTTACGGACCATAAGAACTTAGAATATTTAAGAACCGCGAAACGATTAAGACCTCGACAGGCAAGATGGGCACTTTTCTTCTCTCGATTTGTGTTCCATATAACTTTTCGTCCGGGCTCTAAGAATTGCAAACCTGATGCCCTTTCTCGCATGTTTCCTGAACCAGCTCCACCTCCTGAACCTGACACCATCTTGCCAGCTAAGAATTTCCTACTCTTGCAAACAGACTTGATGTCACAGATCAAGGGGACAGTTGCAAACTCCCCACCTCCTCTGAACTTGCATCTCCAGCAGAGGGATGGACTTTATATCCACAAGGAACAAATTTTTATTCCCGAACAACTGAGGGTCACCATTCTTAAGAAGTGTCATGATCATCTTCTGGCTGGACACTTTGGTATCTATAAACCCTCTGATTTGGTCTCCCGTTCCTTTTGGTGGCCAGATTGGTTAAAGGACTGTAAATTATGTCAGATCCTGCTCTGTGTGTCTCAGAAACAAGTCTGATCGGGCCAAGACCTGGGGCCTGTTGGAATCCCTCCCCGTACCTGAAAAACCATTTAGTATGATTTCTATGGACTTTATTGTGGAACTTCCTCCATCTGAAGGGTTTACCACTATCTTTGTCGTAGTTGATCGTCTTTCCAAGATGGCACACTTTATACCTCTGAAAGGAACTCCCTCTGCCTCCGAAACTGCCTCCACGTTTATCAAAGAAGTGGTGAGATTGCATGGCATTCCAGCCAGCATTGTCTCTGATCGTGGGGTGCAGTTCACTTCCAAGTTTTGGAAAGCTTTATGTGAAGCATTAAACATTGAACTTTGTTTGTCTTCTGCCTACCACCCACAAACAAACGGACAGACCGAGAGGACAAACCAAACTCTTGAACAATATTTAAGGTGCTTCTCTTCTTTTTCTCAAGACGACTGGGTGTTACTCCTCCCTTTAGCGGAATTTGCTTATAATAATTCCGTCCATTCCGCCACCAAGCAGTCTCCTTTCTATGCCAATTATGGATATCACCCCTCCTTCCTACCTGAGTTACCTATGGAATCTGCTGTACCAGCTGTACAAGAAGACTAAATTTTCTTAATGCCAACAGTCAGCTTTTGCGGGAAACCATTTTGAAGGCACAGGCTGGCAATAAAAAATTTTTTGATAGAAGAAGGAGAGGGAATTTGAATTTAAAACCGGGGGATAAGGTCTGGCTATCTACAGCAAACCTGAGATTAAAGTGTCCCTCAAAAAAGCTTGGGCCAAGATACCTAGGTCCATTTTCTATCAGGTAGAAGATCAATTCTGTGGCATTCGAATTAATCTTACCAGATAATCTGAAGATCCATCCCGTGTTCCACGTTTCTTTACTGAAGTCAGCAGTTCCCAACCCCTTCCCAGATCGTGGATCTGAAGTTCCTGCTCCCATTTTGATCGAAGGTAATGAAGAATTTGAGGTGGAGTCTATTCTGGACTGTAGAAGAAGGGGTGGTCGGACACAGCTTCTTATCAAGTGGAAGGGCTATGGCCCTGAGGATAATTCCTGGGAACCTGCTTCAAACGTCCATGCTCCTCGATTGGTACGAGCCTGCCTTCTTCAACATCCTGAAAAACGGTCTATGTTGGGCATCCGGAGGCTGCCCTTAAGGGGGGGGGGCAATGTCAGGGAATCCCTGTGAGACGTCTGGGGCGTGGCCGTGCACAGGCTATTCCCAGAAGAATGACTAATGGGCGTGGCACCAGACAGGCTATTTAAAGGAAATTCAATCCTGTTTCCTGTGCTGACTGATCTTCAGCTGTTTCCTGTGACCTGATGATACCTGTATGCTTCCCTGTTGCTGACCTGGCTTGTTCTGAACTTGGACTTGGATTCTGCTTCTGCTTCTGCTTCTCTGCTAAACCGTCTGCTCCGTCCCTGACTTTGGCTCTGCTTACTATTTGGTACCCTGCTGCACCGCCTGTTGATGGCCCTGGCTTTCCTACTACTCTGACTCTGTCTCAAACCTTGTCTCTCAGAACTACCCGAGTGCTTGCCTGGCTATCTGCTGCACCTGTTCTATACATCATCGCATGTTCCAGTTTCCGGGATCCGGACAAGCAGCCTATCCTGATCCATCAACAACCACAGGCACTCGTGTCCCTCCTGGCCTCTGACACCCTCTGTCTCACCTTCAGTGGGGTCTGGGCCGGAGATATAAGAGAGGCCGACCTCGTCAACTCACACTCCTCCCAGGTACGTGACAACGCCAAAACACAGTAATGAGGGTGAGAGGGCATATTTTGTAGAGGGAGGGGGGTTGTCTGAGGTTTAAAAAGGATGAAGGTAAAACCTGGGTTGGGAGAGAGTTTGGCCTCTAATGATCATTTTTAGATGTGGATATTGTGAGTGAAATAAATTGCTATTAGTTATACATTGTGTTGCAGTCATAAAATACTTTGCAGCTTGTGTATACTGTTTGCTTGGTGGAGGAAGATGAAGTTTTAAATGCAGTGGTTGGGAGCACACACTGGCATGTACACCGTGGTTCACTCCTAAGGGTATCTGACGTGACTAAGCTCAGGATCAAGACCGATTGTTGAACCTTGGTGATATCTTGTGTTCTCATTGAACTTTACATTAAATACATTTCTTATCATTAGATTTGGCATATTAGTTGTAGGAAGTAGTGATTTCAGCTGGTTTTAGCGTGGCATTGGTGGTAGCAATAAAGGGGGATGACCTCCACCCTATGCAAGTTTCCAGTACTCTCTGACGCAGCTTTTTATTTTATTTTTGCATGAATCTGAATTGCTTGGGATTCTGGGAGAATTGTATACCGAGGTTAACCTCTGAGGTTTTTTATATAAATAAAGCGCATTTTTGCAGGCATTCTATATAAAAGCAACAGAACTACTGTATAGTGACACAAAAGGGGAACTCTGAATAGGAGGGTACCAGTTATAGGGGGGGGGGGAATGAAAGGGCATCAATTGTATGGCCACACAAATTGAATGGCAGTTGTATCACTGTATCCGTTACTTTCCTCCCATGCTGGAGAGTATGCATTTCCTAAGGGAACCAATAGTTGAATCACTATATAATTGGGAAGTATATATTGGTTCCCTAGGATAAAATGGCAATCTCTTTGAACTATCTGATGTACTGATCACATAGGGAAAATAGTGCAGAAATACATTACCCTGTGTTCAGTCACCAGTACCTGAGAATCATGGCAGTTCCCACTGATTAAATGACAGTTTAAGGACAGTCAGATATCCATAAACCCAAAAATTGTGGGAAGATATCTGCTCAGTAGACTAGTTACTCTATATAAGGACTTTGACTCATTTATTTATGCCTTTTACCCAATAATAGCCAATATAGTGTATGCTACAGAATCTGCAGTATAGTATAGGGGTTGGGGAAATTCCCATTTTTACCAGTAGATGGAGACAAAAGCCTATTATATAGCCTCAACTCAAACCTGTTGTAAGAAAACTCTAAAGTAGAGGATATTTCCATAGCCAGCTTATAGGAATCACAACCACTCAACAAAATGTTAAAAAAGAATGTAATATATTTTGATAATCTAATTATATAAAGTATAAACTTGACTTTGTCGTCATGAAAGTTAGGGCTTGTTTAGACTTGTGGTTGGGGGGGAAATTTTGATTCCTATCAAGCGCCTCTGAAAAGCGATCTGCGTTCTTACAACACATCTGAACTTAACTGAATGGAGTATAGTAAGTACTAAAGTGAAATTGCGCCCAAAATATGCAGACTGAAGTGTTTACATATTCTGAATAAGCAATGAAAGCACTTTAAACCAAGCCCTAGTTCACGTCGTTATAAGCATTGTGGACAAATGTATCTTACACTCATGGTAAAATGCACACTTTAGGCCTGAGGATTAGTTGAAACCCCCAAATATTGTATATTTTCTGAAAGTAAAGACCCTGGAAATAAAAAATGGTAGCAGTTGCAATTTTCTGATTAAATGCAGTTGCTGTTCAGCCAACAATGCTTGTCCAGCTCCTTCGTTTTTCAATTAAGGTTACTGTGTTGCCCATGTTAATTATTTCTTTGGGCAAGTGCATTTTCTGCTGTGTTAGTTGTACTATTTAGTTGATACTGCCCAACAAAAGTGGTGCTACCGGAGAGGTAAGGGTTAACTCTGCTAGTCAGACTTTTCCGGACATTTCTGAGAAGCATGCCCTCTGCTGGACAAAACATAAAAAAGAAACTGTAGTGCACAGGTTTCAAACACAAGGCCCGCGGGCCAAATGCGGCCCCCCAGGCCATTTCATGTGGCCCTTGCACCTCTCCTGCAGCTGCGGTACCCCCCCCCCCTGTCTCTACCCCCACCTTGTCTCTGTAGTCGGCAGCAGAGAGGACAGAACTCCTTTGCCAGATTCTGCACTTCTCTGTGCAGCTGCAGAAAGGCTCATCTTTGCCCACACCCCGCCCCCCTTCTCAGCAGTCCGCAGAAGAAAGGAGGGCAGAACTATTCCTACAGATCCTGCACCTCTCTGTGCAGCCGCAACACCACCTTGCCTATGCTTCCCCTGGTCTCAGCATTCAGCAGACTCTGGAAGCTGACTCCAGCCCTCCTCTGGTTCTCCTCCAACCCTGCACTTCTTCCCAGATGCACCCGCATCTTCTTCCCGGCAGCAGCACAAGGTAAGGCGGTGCATTGTGATGTAAGGAAGGGTGGGTGACTCTTGACATCTCATGTAAGGGTGTAAAGGGGCCTGGGGTGCTCTGGACATCTAATCTTACAGCTAAAACCGGCCCTTTGAGGGCAACCATAATGCTGATGCTGTAAGGTGAGGGAATAACACACACACACAGGTGTCACCATATTGGATAATTAAGACACCAATGTGTGCTATTCTCTCACCTTACAGCTGTAAGGTTACATCATAGAATGATATCTTTAGGCTGGACTGTGTTATCTTTCCAGGTGCCTCCCGGGGGTCTCCTAAGGCAGCCTTAACTGATGACCCTCTAAAGTAGGTGATGTCTGGTCAGCGGTGGTCTGGTAGGTGGTCCGGATATCGCCTCAATATGAATGGTGTGTAAAAAGATGAAGGCTCCACATAGTGTGACACTGTTTCCCAAATTTTATTAAAGCAGCTAAAAACACTCACTTTTTGAAATAGTAAGCTAGGCAAATAATCCACGAGCTGCGAGCTCGTACTCTGGCAATACTTCTGGTTTAGCCTATCACTCGGTCCCAACGCGTAGCGTCACACCCACCAGACTTCATCAAGGGATCACGTTCTTTATTTGGTGTTGGGATTTCACACAGATTTGAATCCAGGGTCTGCCATTTTACTGTTTTGTATATGGGCATTTTTTTATGCTTCTAGCGATGGACACTCATTAATCACTAGATGATTTTATATGATTCTGGATGGGCGATTAGATGTTTGGTTTATGGTTTACTGTTTTCACTGTAATCTATCGCCCTAACTTCAATTTTTTGCACTCACCTAGTGCGCTTTTATGCATTTTTATGTTTATTATTTGATGTTTATTCATACTTTTGCACACAATTTTTATTGCCATATGCACATTTTGTCACGGATAATATTGTTTATTGATCACCTTTATTAATTATCATTCAACAGCGCAGCACCAATACTTTATTATTTTGAGCAGTGTAGTGACAGGGCGATCAGGGACTGGTAGGTAGTGTCAGTATAGGGCAGAATTCAGTTGTAGGGTGGTCAGTGAGCAGTATTTAGTGACAGGGAAATTAGTGAAAAGTAGGTAGGGAAAGGATAGGACAGTATGCAGTATTAGGAAAGTCAGCAAGCAGTATGTAGCAACAGGGCAATCGGTGACCGGTAGGTAGTGGCAAGATGAGGCAGTATACAGTGGTTGAACATTCAGAGAGCAGTATGTAGTGACAGGGCAATCAGTTACCAGTAGGTAGTGGCAGGATAGGGCAGAATGCAGTGGTAGGGTGGTCAGTGAACAGTATGTAGTGACAGGGCAATCAGTGACAGGTATGTAGTGGCCAGATAGGGCAGACTGCAGTTGTAGGGTGGTCAGTGAGCAGTAAGTAGTGACAGGGCAATTAGTGACCGGTAGGCAGTGGTAGGATAAGGCAGTATGCAGTGGTAGGACAGTCAGCGAGCAGTATGTATTGGCAGTTGGTGGGCGAAGGCATAGAATTTCCTACTAAGCCTATCTCCATCAGCCACTTACTACACCACTGGAGATGCAAGCCTTGCAGGTTTGCTATCTCTGCCCCTCTTCCATCTTCTGCTGCTGGATCAGCCATTGAAGCTACCTGTGGGAGGAGAGAAGGAGGTGGCCATGCTCACCACCTCTGGTGCTAAGGATTTCCACGTCGAGGTGAACAGGACGGAGGATAATATCCACGTCTGACAAACGTCCTACTCACATACTTTATCTACCTCTAGCCACGAACAAAGCATACTTATAAGAGTGATTTCTGAATTATCTGAGTGGCTCTAACCACTCATGGAAAATTTGGACCAGTGATGGATCATTGTGGTGCCCACTATTTGGTCGGCTTCCGCCTACATTGTTCTATTATTTCCTTTCTTTTCCAATGAATTATGCTCTCCTCGATACCAGACATCCTTCCCTCGGTTGACACCGATTTTAACTGACAGTCCAGTTGCCCCTACAAAGAAAACGCATACTATTTGTACTCTTGTTCAGTGTGTGAGTGGCATATAAAATCCCATACCAATGGGGGTATTTTCCCTATATCTATTTATCGGGATGATGGCCACCCACACTGGGTACTAAGTGATAGGTCCTACCAATCCAATAAGATTATCTTGGTCTTATCAGACCACAGGACATGGTTCCAGTAATCCATGTCCTTTGCTTGTCCTCTGCAAACTGTTTGTAGGCTTTCTTGTGCATAATCTTTAGAAGAGGCTTCCTTCTGGGGCGACTGCCATGCAGACCAATTTGATGCAGTGCGTGATGTATGGTTTGAGCAGGGCTGCTGATAGAAATTGCGGGGCCCCGTACAGACTACCTGACAGGGCCCCCCAAGAAATTATTAAATCTTAAAAAAAAATTAAGAAAAATACCGTATTTTCCGGCCTATAAGACGACTAATTTTCAAGTTAAAACATAGGTTTTGGGCTATACTCGCTGTATAAGACTACCCCCCTCCCAAAGCAAGGAAACACCATTGAAAAACATCAGATTTCTCATAGATCTCCAAGGTACGCTAGTACTGTAATACATGTAATCTCTCATCATATCTCCAAGGTACCCTAAGTATTACCAGTAGATGCAATCTCAAGACGCTGGCTGTGTGGGAATCCTGTACCGGTATACCGTATGTACCGTAGCTTCGGCTACATACAGTATACCGAGCTGAGCCAATCACAGTGAGCAATGTATTCTATTATTGATGCAAAGCCTGCTTGGATTGGCGGAGTCAGAGAGGTGGGCTGATGTTACTCTGCTAATCCGAGCAGGCTTTGCATTCAATAATAGAATACATCGCTCTCCCTGATTGGCTCAGTGCGGTATGTTATGGATGATATGTTTCTTTAAATGCAACTCTATGGTGCATCTCTGTTGTACTACTTCCTGTGTTGTGTTTCCTTTTTCCTGTTGGGTTTACTTCAGTAAAGCATGGCTTCTGTACAGTAATGGCTTGTGCTGTCTCCTTCCATATATCACATCAAACATGGTGTCAGAAGATTTCTGGATCCATACTCCTTCTACACATTTGATGCTGAGAGCCTGCTAGCCTTGATGTGAGTGTTCTTAGACCTGATTGTGCTTTCTAACACTTGCAGTCCTGTCCTGGATACTGAGTATTTGCAGCAAGGAGAACAGCATCATGGCAGCTAACAGCATTCCACTGCCTGAGACAATGAGGGTGAGTGGAGATGTCAGCAGTAACTGGGACAATTTCAGGGCTGAATTTGAGGACTACTCCCTAGCCACAGGGATGAATGAGAAGCCTGCAGCAGTGCAAGCAGCCACACTGAGGAGGGTGATGGGCAGTGAATGCCTCCATGTGTACAAGCATAATCTGAACCTCACAGAGGAGGAAAAGAGTGACACCAAAACCATTCTGAATGCATTGGAAGCTTTCTTCAGACCCTCTAGAAATGTAATTTATGAAAGATATATATTTGGCTGCTGTGAGCAAGAAGACTGTGAATCAATAGACAGGTTTGTCACACGGCTAAGAGAAAAAGCTGCAAGCTGTGAGTATGGCTCTCTGAGAGATGAACTTATTCGTGATAAAATAGTTTTGGGTATCACCAGTGAAAGCACACGTCGCCACCTGCTGAGGAAACATGATTTAGATCTACATACAGCAATTGAGATATGTCGCACTGCAGAAATTACTGACAAACATATGAAAGCTATGGAGCAGGATAAACTGGTTGACAATATCCATGCAGCCTCTAAACAACAGCAAAACTTCAGAAACCACCAGCATAAGTTTCAGCACAAGGGTCACCTACACAACTCACCTGGGAGGAAGCCTGCATCATGCAAGTATTGCGGCAATGTGCATGTACAAAAGAAAGAAAAGTGTCCTGCATATGGGAAAATTTGTACTGCATGTGGTAAACCAAATCACTTTGCAAGGGTGTGTCTCTCCAGTAAAATGGAAGCAAGGAAGCTGCACATAATTGAGCAAATATCCGATCCGGAGGACGCACACCTGCTTAGCACTGATATGGTTTACTCCTCAGAATGCATTGGTGCTGTAAACACAAAGGGCAAAAAATGGTTTGTAAACCTCAGATTAAACAATATAATCCAACCATGCCAGCTGGACTCGGGTGCAACGTGTGATGTCATGAGTATAAAGGACAAAATGAAACTGGCACCCAGAACACCCCTTCAGCCTAGTAGCACCAAACTAAAATTGTATTCAGGGGAACTAATGGAATCATTGGGGCTATTCCAAACAGAATGCAGCATACGTGATTGTATACACAAACTGAACTTTGAGATTGTAGACGCGGATCAGCAACCTCTATTATCGGGTTCAACATGTGAGCGCCTTGGACTGATGCTGTTCACCATTCCTGCTGAGCTACATAATGTGGATAAGCAGCCTGCAAAATCTCTGACTAGGCCACTGACAAAACAGCAAATTCTTCACGCCTACAGTGATGTGTTTGAGGGCCCGATAGTCTCTGTTCCAGGAGAGGTTCGTTTTGAACTGGATCCTACCATTCAACCTGTACAATGTGCCCCTCGCAATGTGCCTATCGCCATTAAGCCACAGGTTAAAGCTCAACTAGATAAATATGAAGCTGAAGGACATCTAACTTCAGTATCAGAGCCTACAGATTGGATCAGTAACATGGTCGTTATCAGAAAGCCTGAGAAGATCAGAATATGCATTGATCCCAAGTTTCTGAATATGGCCCTGAAACGGTCACACTACTTAATGCCAACGCTCGATGATATTTTGCACAAACTTCCTAAAGCGCGTGTCTTCACACTTGTTGATGCTAGAGATGCCTTTTTGCAGTGCAAACTGGATGAAAGGAGTAGCTACATGACCACGTTCTGGACTCCTTGGGGCAGAAAGAGATGGCTCAAACTACCATTTGGAGTCTCTGTAGCACCTGAGGTATACCAGCGAAAGCAGCATGAACTATTAGGTGGTCTTCATGGAATTGAGCCAATAGCTGATGACATTCTTATAGTTGGCTGCGGTAATACTGATAAGGAGGCTGAGCATGACCATGATGAAAAGTTAATAGCGCTACTGGATCGTTGTCGGCAGGTGATGCTGAGGCTTAGTGTAAAGAAATTGCAGTTCAAGGTGGGAGAAGTTCGTTTCCATGGACATATCCTGTCTTCACAAGGCTTAAAAGCTGACCCGGATAAGATTAAAGCCATTGTGGACATGCCACTGCCTGCTGATGCCAAAGCGGTACAGAGATTTATTGGCTTTGTTACATACCTGGCAAAATTCCTCCCACACTTATCTGAGGTGTGTGAGCCATTACGACGACTTCTGGACAAAGATGCAGTTTGGCACTGGCTTCCCAAGCATGACCAGGCAGTAGAGGACATAAAACGCTTGGTCACCTCTGCCCCAGTGTTAAAATACTATGATGTCACAAAGCCTGTTACGATACAAAGTGACTCCAGTAAAAATGGTCTAGGTTGTTGCCTTTTGCAGAAAGGTCAACCAGTTGCATATGCATCCAGAGCTCTTTCATCAGCTGAGCAAAATTATGCTCAAATTGAGAAGGAATGTTTAAGCATTGTATTTGCTTGCCAGCGTTTCCATCATTATCTTTATGGAAGGGATTCAATTACAGCTGAAACTGATCACAAACCTCTGATAACCATATTCAAAAAGCCCCTTTTGTGTGCTCCCAAGCGTTTGCAGAGCATGATGCTTACATTGCAGCATTACAACCTCAATGTTGTCTACAAGCCAGGATGTGATATGTATATCAGCGATACCCTGAGCAGAGCTACGTCAGATGATGTGGCACCTGGAGGTGAGCATGAGCATCGTACAATTTGTCTGCTGCAACGGGAACAAAATTTCTTTGCTGATATCAATCAAGCGGACTATCTTAATGTCACAGATCAGCGATTACATCAACTCATACAGCACACTGACAGTGATGCAACTTTACAAGCTTTGAAGTCTATTGTTTTGAGTGGGTGGCCGGATGTAAAAGAGGCAGTACCTGGAATTGTAAGGGAATATTGGTCCTTTAGAGATGAGATCAGCATACAAAATGGTATCTTGTACAAAGGTCCAAGAGTCATCGTGCCAAAGTCACTGAGAGCAGAAATGTTATTGCGCATACACTCCAGCCATATTGGTGGTGAAGCATGCTATCGACAAGCTCGTGATACCCTTTACTGGCCCAACATGCATGGTGAGATCAAAGACTTTGTCAGTAATTGTCCCACCTGCAATGAATATGCCCACTTACAACAAAAAGAAACCATGATGTCTCATGAGATACCTACACGTCCGTGGCAGATTATCAGTATGGACTTATTCAACTACGCAGGCAAGGAATACCTGCTATTAGTTGATCATTATTCAGACTTCTGGGAAATAGACCTTCTTCCCGACTTATCCACGGAATCTACAATTAAGAGGTGCAAGGCACAGTTTGCACGTCATGGCCAACCAGATACAGTGATCTCCGACAATGGCCCTCAATTTGCAAGCCTACAATTCAGAAAATTTGCTACTGAATGGGAGTTTGAGCATGTTACCTCCTCACCCCGTCATCCACAGGCTAATGGCAAAGCAGAATCAGCTGTAAAGATTGTTAAAAATTTATGCAAGAAAGCACAAAGTGATGGTAAAGACCCATGGAAAGCCATTTTACATTGGAGAAACACTCCAACTGAAGGCATGGATAGTAGTCCGGCACAAAGACTTATGTCAAGGAGATTGAAGACCTCCTTACCAGTAGCAAATAGGCTGCTTGAACCCGCTGTCATACAAGGTGTCCCAGAAAAATTAAGGATTAAGAGACAAGTGTCTAAGGCACGATATGACACGTCGGCCAGAGATTTGCCAGAATTGAATCTGGGGGAACGAATCCGTATGAAGCCATTGCCTGGCGATCGTACAGGCCGTTGGAGAATAGGTACTTGTCTGCAAAAGGTGGCACCACGCTCCTATCTTGTGGACGTTGACGGTACTCGTTATCGCCGCAATCGAGTGGATTTGAGAGTGGCAGAGCAGCCTGAATCTCAGTATCCCGTTGGTAGTTCAGACTCACCCATTGACAGTGAGGAGTGTACAGAGGCACAGCCTCATACCAGCGGCAATGACAGTTCTGGGCAAGCAAGTATGCCTGACGACCGTCAAGCGCAGAGCATACCAGTACCTGATGAGAGAAGCCCAGTAAATTCAGAGAGGGCTAAAGGAATCCTTGCACAAGGGCCAGTCTTCACCCGTAGTGGTAGATGTTCAAAACCACCTATGAGACTTAACCTATAGAATGTGTTATTACTGTGTCTCTATCGAATTTCACATGTTCATTTATTAATACTAAAAGGGGGAGATGTTATGGATGATATGTTTCTTTAAATGCAACTCTATGGTGCATCTCTGTTGTACTACTTCCTGTGTTGTGTTTCCTTTTTCCTGTTGGGTTTACTTCAGTAAAGCATGGCTTCTGTACAGTAATGGCTTGTGCTGTCTCCTTCCATATATCACATCAAACACGGTACACTGTATGTAGCCGGAGCTACGGTACATACGGTATACCGGTACAGGATTCCCACACAGCCAGTGTCTTGAGAGATTACATCTACCGGTAATACTTATACTTAGGTTACCTTGGAGATATTATACTCGGCGTATAAGACGACCCCCCATTTTTGGGGGATTTTTTTTGAGGTTCAAAAGTAGTCTTATACGCCAGAAAATACAGTACATTAAAATCAGTATTAGCAGACACAAATACAACATAACTCACAGAATTCATGTTAAATCTAAAAGATGAAACTGAGTTGATAAATAAATCTGTGTGTGTGTGTGTGTGTGTGTGTGTGGGGGGGGGGGGGTGTTGGGGGGTCATGCACATGGGTGCTGTGGTCTGTACAGTGTGAATCAGTGGTTCATTTATGTGGCTTGAGCCACCTGAATCTGTACAAACACAGCTGCAGGTCCTAATCTGACAGGCATGGGGGTGACAGGTGTACGGCCCGAACACAGACAGTGTACATTTAGGAGCGCTCACCTGCACACCTGCATCACTGAGAGTGCAGTGCACATGTGCTGGTGCTATCACAGGCTGCTACCTTTATAAGATATTCACTGAACCTACAGGTAAGTCCTATTATAGGCATACCTGTAGATAGAAGATAAAAGATGGAGTTTACTCCTGCCAGATCAGTTAGTAAATGGGTAAATAGAAGGAGTTGATAAATGGATGCAGAGGAAACTGACAGTGAAGGGGAGAAGAAGAAAAGTTGCATAGTTCAGAAAGTAGTCTGAGGCCCCTTTCACACTTGTGCGACCTAAAAGTTGTGCAATTTTGCAGAGATTTTGACTGGATTTGAAGCAATGCCTATGTCTTTGGACCTCAAAACGCATTAAAATCGTCCCAAAGTAGTGCAGGGACTACTTTGAAGTCGTTGCGACTTGAAGTCGTGCAGATATGAACGGTACTCATTGGAAATCATGGAGTACGACTTGTCATGCGACTTTGCAGTCCCAAAACAAGTTGCACAAGTGTGAAAGGGGCCTGGGGGAGAGGAGTGGGAAGCCCAGCTACATAAAGCCCACTAAACTGCACTGGGACAAGATAACAGGCAGCTATGGAACCGTGTAACAGTAAATTCTTCACCCCATGGGAATGCAGCTGCTCAGCTTTGAGTGCCGGTTCACACTATTGCAATGCAGGAACCCTGCGAATCCACTGCAGGTTCCCGCATCGCATTGAACTCACATGGCAGTTCATACTGCCATATGCGAATCACTTGGGGTGTCAATACAAAGTTAACGACACCCCCAGATCAACTCGCATATCGCAGTGCGTACTGACAGTTTAGACATAAATCGGATCACACTGGTGTGAACCACCATGCGATCCGATTCTGCTGCGGACCAAAAAAAGGTCTTTTGCATGTTCAGTGCGATTCAGATGCAAATTCAGCCATACAATCTGTATAGCTGAATTTGCACCGCACAGACATCGCATGTGATTTTAGGAGCAGTGCGCTCCGAATCACATGCGATGTCTGTCATCGCAATAGTGTGAACCGGCACTGAGTGTTAAACATGAGGGGTGGAAAAACAGCAGAAAAAAATTTCCAAGGCTAACCATAACCAACCAGGTACCATGGAGCTCAACTATAACAACTGGAGCTCACTTGAAAAAAACAATACACCCTCAAAGAGAACCAGGTCCTCTAAACAGCAGCCTGCAAACCTTGCAGCCAAAAGAAGCATCCGCAGATGCCAACTTTATAAAACTTTGAAAAAGTGTGCACTGACAACCAGCCTTGCAAACCTGCATCACTAATGCCTGAGGACGGAAGGCCCAGGAGGCACTAAGCGCCCTAGTAGAGTGTGCCTCAACAGGGAAAGAAAGAACCTGACCCCTAACTGAATGACCTGAATTACTGTCTGTCTGATCCATCAGGAAATGGTCACAGCAGAAGCGGCCAACCCTTAGAGGTCCAACTGAGTACAAACAGTGAGTCTTACTTCCTAAAAGACTCCATAGCTGCCAGGTACACCCTGATTGCCCGAACCACATCCATGGAATGCAGAGCAATTTCCTTAGGATGTTTAGGCCTGGGACATAGGGAAGGCAACACAATGTCTTCACTCAAATGGAAATCAGAGACGACCTTCAGAATTAACAACGGACAGTAAAAAAAAAAACCCTTAGCTCTGTAAACCAACAGGTAAGGTGAACGACAAGACAACGCCACCAGCTTTGACACCCTGCACGCAGAAGTAACCACCAAAAAGGCCACCTTCTGGGACAATGTAAGCAGGGGAACCTCCTGATATTTTCAAAGGGAGATTCCTGGATAACTGAAAACACCACTTTGAGGACCCACGGCGGTAATGAAGACCACACTGGAGGAACAAAGTGTCAAGCTCCCCGGATAAAAGGTATGCACAAAGGAATATGTGGCCAATGAATGTTGAAAGAAAACCTCCAAGGCCGAAACCTGGCCCTTGATGGTACCCAAGGCCAGATGCTGCTCAACCCCCATTGGAGGAAAGCCAAGATCCGAGCCACCGAAAAAGGAGCAAGCTAGAACCCACGCACACCACACAATGTACGTCTTCCAAGTACGATGGAAGATCTTCCTAGAGATATATTTTTAACCTTTACCAGCGCAGGAATCACTGATTCATACAAACCTCTAGCTTTCAGCACCTGGCTTTCAACAGACAAGCCGTTAAAACCAGCGACTAAAGCAGAATGGAAGATTGGCCTTTGGGCATTGGCGACCAGCTGTACCATATCGGCGTACCAAGACCGGCGAGGCCAGTCTGGAGCCACTGGAAAGACCAGAATCCCTTGCTGCCTTACTGTCTCAATCATGCACAGGAGTCTTGGCAGAAGTTTGAGAGGGGGAAAGGTATAAATCAGACAATACTGATGCCAAGGAGCCACTAATGCGTCTGCGGCATCAGCCAGAGGTTCCTAAAACAATACTACAAATCTCTGCACCGTCCATGGAATGTGTACAGCAGAGAGGGCTGGAACAATCGTTCTGCCCACCTTAGAATGCCGACTACTTCCCAATCCACAAGGACACTTCTTGTGCCCCTTTAGTGATTGACATAGGCCACAGCTGTGGCATTGTCTGACTGAATTCGAACCAGACACCCCTTAAGATGAATGGCCAAATGATCCAGACAAAGTCTGATCACTCGGGACTTCCAGTACAATTATCAGCAGTCTGGACTCTTCCCGAGTCCAGACCCCCTAAGCACAAACTGTGCCGAGTAGGCCTCCCCACCCGGACAGGCTGGCATCTGTGGTGACAACCGCCCAGTACAGGGGGAGAAGGATTTTCCTGTTTAAGTGCCAGAGAACGAGCCACCTCTACAGACTGTGGATTCTTGTCCCATGTCACCAGAATCTCTTTTTGCAGATATCTTGTGTAGAACTGTGCAAACTGAACCACCTTTAAAAAAGGTAGACACCATCAGGCCCAGCACCCGCATGCAAGTCCGGAGGGATGACCGTCTGCTGGACAACAGAAGCTGAACTGCCTCCTGCAGGTTCTGGAGTTTTTCCAGAGGAAGCAACACTCTGGCTGAGGCCGAATCCAACCAGATAGTCCAGTTTTGTGGAGGGAACCAGAGCAGACTTTTGAAGGTTCAGAATCCAAGGTGTCCATCAGAGAAGCCGGAGACTCAGCTCACAGAAGATCGTCCAGGTACCCCAGTACCATCATCCCCGCTGACGCAACAATGCTACCACTGGGGCCAACACATTTGTGAAGACCTGAGGAGTGGAGGCGAGACCAAAGGTAAATGCCACAAACTGATAATGCTCCTCGCCCAAAGCAATGAATGTAAAGGTAGGAGTCCTTGATGTCGATAGAAGCGAGAAAATACCTCAGATGTAAGAACGCCACCATGTGCGTATCCACTCCATTCAGAACTTCTGTCCCCGCACCAAGCAGTTTAGCGCCTTGAGGTCCAGAATTGGATATACCTTTCCTTCCTTCCTTCCAGGAAACTGTAAACAGGTTTGGGTAAAACCCCTGAAAACATCCCGAAGCAGGAACAATCACCACATAAAGTAACAATTCTTGCACTGCCCCAAAGTGACCCCGTAAGCAATCTGGGAACAAGTGCAGGTTGGAAGAGAAGAACCTTTCCGAAGGAAAAGACCGAAACTCAATCTTGCAGCCAGACTGAATGACTTCATGGACCCATTTGACCTGTACCAGAGATGTCCATGGATCTGCAAATCAGCGAAGACGTACCCCCACCCCAGATAAGGGTGATGATGCCCTTTCATGCAGAGGAAGCCTTGTCCGCAGGTCTGGAAGAGTCCCTCATGGCTTGCCAGACCACGTCCTCTTGGAACTTCCGGGGGAGGCCCTGAAGGACTTTTATCTCTTGAGGGACGAAAAAGGCCTCTTATGAGCTAAGAATGTCCCACATCTATGACAGGGCTCCTTGCCCTTGGTAGCCTGTGGAAGAAGAGTACTGTTCCCCCTCCCCCCCGTGAGACCCTTAATGAGGTCATCCAAGGAAGCTCTAAACAGGCGATCCCCCACAAAGGGGAGATCAGATAAGGCCTTCTTAGAAGTCTAGTACCAGCATTGTTAGCCAGATAAGACACCGAAGGACCACTGCTGATACAGACAACCTAAAATCAAAAAGAGCTGCATCCAAAGAGGCATCACAGATAAATTGTAGCCCCTGGATCAACTGATCTGTCAGCTCTGCAAAGGCAGGGGGAAGCCGTTTCCTCTCCAGGTCCCGTCGTAAAAGTTTAGCCCACTCGTCAGTTTGCTACACCAGGGCAATAGTAAATACAGGCCTAAGCTGAACCAGGCATACTGAAACATATGGCGGGCCAGAGCCTCCGCTTGGAAACAGGCGAGACCACTACAGGTGGGACCGTCCACTTTTTAAGCAGGGAATCCTTATAATAATAACAACGCACAGCAAAACGCTTAGGGACCACAAGAGTGCATAGTGGACAGCCAAAAGATGTAGCTATCTGTCAAATAATGTCTGAACAAGGATTGTTCTTCAGAGAAAAATGCTGGTACAAAGCGTACCTAATGGTTAATTTTTATTACACAGATTACTCTTCAGAGATCAAAGCATGCGTGAATGAGCCCAAAGACTCCATGCACATCTGCACATTTTATAAACATCTGCAAAATTGTGCATTTTTGTGCATATTTTACAAAACATGCTATGTACGCATGTTGCATTTGTGGCACCATTCATTTTTTTTTTTATTCTTTTTATTAGAAGTTTTTTAACATAAAAGTTACAAACATAGAAACAAATAAGGTGCACATCAAGGCCTACACAGACCCAGCATCGCGCCAAAAAAAAGAACCTTTAACCAGGGGGAAATCAATCTGATACTGTGGAATTATCCTCTATCCAACCCATACCAAACTTGTCAGGTATCCCTCTATAAAGATATGTGGCTTCATACATCAGTAGAGCCTTATTGATCAATGCCTTCCAGGCCATGATGGTGGGGGCCATTGGTTCCTTCTAGGACAAGATAATCATTTTATGTGCATAATACAGAAGCAGAGTGAGCAAAGTACAGATCACCTTTTTGGGTGCTAATGTGTCTACCGAGCCTAACAGACAAACTGCTATAGAAGGTCTTATGATTATCATCATGATTGACTCAACACAGTCCATCGCTTCCACCCAAAACTTCCGGATGTGCAGAAGGTGTGCAGAAAATCTGCCCCAGGGGCATCGCACCGCCAAAAGTTCGAAGGATGCGTAGGAAAAATCCTCGCCAGTTCAGCTGTAGTATATTCCATGGAAGGATTTGAACTTTTAAATCTCTGAGCAGGGATTCCGGGTCACCAACCCGCACATCCAGTTTGGAAGACCCAAATTGGGCAGAAAAAGCATGCCTAAACTGGAGAAAACAAAATAGGTGTGAGTTAGGTAGTTGAGATTTGCGTTTAAGCTCTTCAAATGTCAATACCCCATTTCTGACCACTGCGCCCACTGTCTTTATCCTATAGCTGGTCCAGGTGATTGGGTCCAGATAAGAGAAAAAAAATGAGACAGTTGGGAACTGTGCTACAAAGGAGTATAGGGAGACACCAGGCTGCCCTGGAGTTTAGCCCTTTTAGTCAAATCTCATGCTCTGATAACAGATCACAAGGACCCCCTAAGGGGATAAGGGTCCCACTTCCCACGGTACACCAAATGGGACAATGCCTCAAGAGATCCTACAACTGTGGCTTCCAGAGTTACTGCTACATCATCGTCTGGCAGAGTCAACCAACTGTGCAAAGACCAGCTGCCCTACTAAAAAAATACCTAGCAAGATTGGGTGCCGCCAACCCCCCTTATTTCCAAGGCTGTTGCAACACATGCATTCTAAGACACAGTGCCCCAACCCCCATCCCAGAGGGAGTCCGAAATTACTCTATCAATGGTCTGGAAAATAGTCTTGGGGATCCAAACTAAAGAGTTCCTGAAGACCTATAGAACTAGGGGGAGAAATTTCATTTTCAGCAAATAAATTTTACTGATCTGATCAGGGATAACGGTAGTTTATGCCAGGCTTGTGTACGATGTTTAAGGGTTTTCAGAATTGAAGGGACATTGAGGGGTATAAAGTCCGAAACTGACCGTGTAATATTAAATCCCAAATATTTCACCTTGTCAACCCACTGAAGTGGGTAGATTACCAGGGCCCTCAGGTTTGGAGATGGAGCACAATTTGTGACCAGAAAATTTGGAAAAGTTGTCTAATATGGATAAGGTGGAGGTTAATGACTGTTTATGATCTCCCAGGAAAAGTATCATATCATTGGCATAAAATGCCATTTGTTTCCTTCAACATGCCCACCTGGATCCCCTTCACCCTGGGAGGACACACCCAAGGCTACAGCCGAGGGTTGTATAAGTAGGGCAAATAAACCAGGAGACAGCAGACATCCCTGGCGTGTCCCCCTAGCTAGCGGGAAGATCTCTGAAACCATCCCATTGGGTTTAACCTCCGCAACTGAGGAATGATATAATAGCGTAATCCATTCACGAAATGTAGGGCCAAAGCCAAACCGCCATAGTATTTCCTGCATATAGTTTCAATCTACAGAATCTAAGGCCTTTTTGAAATATAAAAAGACTAAGATTCCCCCCTGGTAATCACAGGGCACATCTCTAGATGGGTGTTAATCCTTCTCAAACTAATATTAGTGGCCTTGCCCAGCATGAACCCTATCTGGTCTTCTAATACTAAATGTTATATACCTGACATGAGTCTACTGACCAGCATTTTCGTGAGGATTTTTAAATCCTTTTATAGTAGTGAAACTGGCCGGTAAGAAGAACAATGCAAGGGGTACTTGTCTGGCTTGGCTATGTACTTCGTACAGCGAGGGAGGCAGCTGGCCTGTCTTCAAACACTCCTGATAAAAGGGTCAAATGTGGTGAGATTATATTTAAATGTTGTCAGTACTACTCAGCCAGCAACCCATCCGATCCTGGTGCCTTACCGTTGGGAAAAGAGCTTACCACTGTAGCATGTTCCTCCGGCTTGAAAGGGGCATCCAGGAGTTCAGATACCTCAGAGGGCAAAGTGGAAAGATGGAGTGGTTTCAAGAGTGCCACTAGATCCTCTTTCAAGTAGGATGGGATAGGGGAATACAGTGCTGTATAGAAGGAAACAAAAGCGTAGAGGACACAAATGATCCAGAGGGCGAATAATTACAAGGGACAACAGTGGAGGCATAGTTATCTGCCACAAGCATTACCAGCAGGTGTCCATTCTTACCCCCTTGTTCAAATACATGCTCCACTGTGTGGGTCCTAGCTTTTTTTGTAGTGTCTCTGTAGTGTAGATATAGATAGATATAGGGGATTGGCCAGTGCATTCCAAAGGGAAATAAATTTAAAAGAGCAAAGCTAAACCCTGGGTGACTAAACTCCAACATAAAAATGCATATTAGTGCTAAAGAAAAGGCCTTCAAAAAATACAAGACTGAGGGGTCATTGGCTGCATTTAAGCATTACAAAGAGTGTAATAAGAAATGTAAAGATGAAATCAGGGCGGCTAAAATAGAACACGAGAGACATATAGCGGAGGAGAGTAAAAAGAACCCCAAGAAGTTCTTTAAGTATATAAACAGTAAGAAAGTGAGGCCAGAACACATTGGCCCCATAAAAGATGACAAAGGAAATATGGCCACTGAGGCCAGAGAAAAGGCGGAAGTGTTAAATAATTTCTTCTCTTCAGTCTTCACAAAAGAATCGGGGGGCTACACTAACCCAGCTTGTAAGGCCGAACTAAACAACACACCTCAGGAAATACCGCCATGGCTAACAGAAGATAGACTTAAAATTAAACTAGAGAAACTTAACATAAATAAATCACCGGGACCGGATGGCTTGCACCCGAGGGTTCTGAAAGAGCTCAGCCAGGTGATTGCCAGACCATTATTCTTGATCTTTAAGGATAGTTTACAGACGGGTATGGTGCCAGCTGATTGGAAAAAAGCCAACGTACCAATATTTAAAAAGGGGCCGAGATGTATCCCGGGTAACTATAGGCCGGTCAGCCTAACATCTGTAGTCTGCAAGATTTTGGAGGGGATGTTAAGGGACCACATACAAGACTTTAGTAATGAAAACTGTATTATTAGTAGTAATCAGCATGGATTCATGAAAAATCGTTCTTGCCAAACCAATCTATTAACCTTCTACGATGAAGTGAGCTGCCACCTAGATAAGGGGAAGCCTGTGGATGTGGTGTATCTGGACTTTGCAAAGGCCTTTGACACCGTTCCCCACAAACGCTTACTGTACAAACTAAGGAAGGTAGGTATGGACCATAAGGTGAGTACCTGGATAGAGAACTGGCTCCAGGGGAGAGTCCAGAGGGTGGTGATTAATGGGGAGTACTCGGATTGGGCGGGTGTGGAAAGTGGGGTCCCCCAGGGTTCTGTCCTGGGACCAATCCTGTTTAATTTATTCATAAATGATCTAGAGGAGGGAATATTGAGTACAATCTCAGTATTTGCGGATGATACTAAACTAAGCATGCCAATATCTTCTATGCAGGATGTGGAAACCTTACAAGCGGACCTGAACAAAATAACGGGGTGGGCAACTACATGGCAGATGAGGTTTAATGTTGAAAAATGTAAAGTAATGCACTTGGGTGCCAGAAACCAGAAAGCAAGCTACTCACTAGGGGGGGAACCTCTGGGTGAGTCTAGGATGGAAAAGGACTTGGGGGTACTGGTAGACAACAGGCTTGGCAGTGGCATGCAATGCCAAGCTGCTGCAAGCAAAGCCAACAGAATACTGGGATGTATAAAAAAGGGGATTCACTCCAGAAATAAAGAGATTATTCTCCCACTCTACAAGACCCTGGTCCGGCCACATTTGGAGTATGCTGTCCAGTTCTGGGCACCGGTCCTCAGGAAGGATGTGCTGGAACTGGAAAGAGTCCAGAGAAGGGCAACAAAAATAATTAGGGGAATGGAGGACATCAGCTATGAGGAAAGACTACAAGCACTGAACTTATTCTCTCTGGAGAAGAGATGATTGAGGGGGGATATGATATCAATGTACAAATACTGTACTGGCGACCCTAGCATAAGGAACAAACTATTCAGAGAGAGGAGATACAATAAGACACGTGGCCACTCACTAAAACTAGAGGAAAGGCGGTTTAACCTTAAAATGCGCAAGGGGTTCTTCACTGTAAGAGCGGTAGGGATGTGGAATTCTCTTCCACAAGCAGTCGTATCGGCTGGGAGCATTGATAGTTTCAAAAAACTATTAGATGGGCACCTTAGAGACCACAACATACAGGGGTATACAATGTACGGTTAAAAGCAAACACACACACATCATAGGTTGAACTGGATGGACTGATGTCTTTTTTCAACCTCACTAACTATGTAACTATATATGTAACTAATCCCTTCATTCCTGACGTAGGTCTGCCAGTGAGGTCTGTCAGAGGTATCAGTATAAATCTGGGCGCAAGCCTGTTCCTGCTCCTGCAAGACCATTGTGTGATGGCTAGGTTGGGTTCTAGCGGTTTTAATGGCTGAAATTTACCCCCCCCCCCAACAGTCACCCTAAAGGCATCCCAGGTCGATTGTGCAGTGGATGAGCCCTCATTGATTTGCCAATAAGATTGTAATGGCGGTTGAATGACACCATCTGCCAACATATCTCACACCAACTCTGGTGATAGCTGCCAAGAACCTAAAAACCCAGAATCCGCCAAGCACAACAAAATCTGGAGTGGGGAATGATCTGACAAGCCCCCTGGAAGACATGAGGCCTCCAGTATCAACTGAAGCAAATCTGAGGAAAATAATGCAAGATCAATTCTGGAAAAGGAAGCATGTACCAGTAAAAAATGATAATAGCTAAGTTGCAGATGGTTCCACTGCCAGAATTCTGTCAGCCCAGCAGAAGTGGCCCAGTGGACCAGCTTCAGATTATGTGTTAGAAGTGTTCTGCGGGTTAGAAGTATCTAGTGTGTAATCAAGGATAATATTGAAAACCCCAGCCATTAGAATTTTCACAGGGGCAAATGAGGCCAGTTTATCCAGCAATTCATATAGAAGCCCCCTGGTGAAGGGGGGAGGAGTATAGACATGTACAAACGCTATATGGTACACATGAATTTCCATTATCACCATAACATCTCCCACCTGGATCCATGATGACCACTTCAATAGAACAAGGCAGAGATTTGTGTAAGAGGATTAGGCATAGGATGATTAATAGGCATGTAATAGGCACGCACGCTGAATCTACGGGCATTTGAGGGCTAAAATTTTTTTCCCAACAGGTGAGTCTCTTGAAGGAATATAATATGAGGGTGATGGAGTATAGGTATTTAAGTACTAGGGTTCTCTTAAATTTGGAATTCAAACCCCTGACTTTCCAGGAGACAAGTTTAAGCTGTGTACCTAGGAGTGCAGTACCAAAAAGAGTCACAAGATGGGGGTCTAACCACAGTAAAGAAGTCAGGAGTCATACATCGCCATATATAGTGTTGTGCTGTATAACCATTCAATTTCAACAGATACGGTAGAAGGGCTGGGTAACAAATCCCCCTTGGGTAAACAGTATAAAAAGAGAAACAAGCAAGAAAGAGTCTAAGTCATGGGTGTCCAACCTTTTGGCTTCTCTGGGCCACATTGAGTATAGAGAAATTTTCTCGGGCCGCATATAAAATATATACTGTAGTTAAGGTATATAAGTAATAAAACGCTGCTGCGCTGCCGCTCCACTGCTCCACCGCACTAATTTAAAACAGCTAGAGAATGATCAAATGAAATGGAATCAGTATACAGAGGTTTTCTTCTTCTGAGAAATGTTAAGGGAATACTCTAACCACTATGACCATTTCAGTGATTTAAAGTGGTCATGGTGGTAGGAGTCAGAAACACTGCACATCCTGGGATATTTACAGTTATGTGCTGGGGGCTAATTGCACCCCTAGCACATATGACTTAGGCAGCCAGAAAATGTCATGTCCTTATTCATTCATGTATGAACAAGGACATGACATATTATGACAAAACAATTAAAAAACATATTGCAACAATTTACACACGCTAATGCACATACCTTTCCTACTTACTTTGCAGACCGCTGGCGGTTACTGCTGGCGGGTACTGCTGCTGGCAATTACTGCTGGCGGGTAATGCTGGCGGGTAATGCTGGCGGTTACTGCTGTTGGGTAGTGCTGGCGGTTTCTGCTGGCAGGTACTGCTGCTGGCGGGTAATGCTGGCTGTTACTGCTGGCGGGTACTGCTTTCGGTTACTGCTGGCGGTTACTGCTGGCAGGTAATGCTGGCGGTTACTGCTGGCGGGTAGTGTTGGTGGGTACTGCTGGTTTGTACTGCTGGTGGGTAGTGTTGGTGAGTAATGCTGGCGGTTACTGCTGGCAGGTAAAGAAAACACAACCATACAATCCCATATACATGATCCAATAGAAGGCAAAAAACCCTAGACATTCTCCACCGCAGAGATTCTGCCTCCCACATCCGCCCCCTAAATTTATCCAGGTCATTGCGAATGAGTCCACATTCTAGGGCCAGGGAGAATGCAATCCATGAGAGAGGTTTTGCAGGCCTCTATGGCTGCCAGGATGGTGGCGATGTAGGTCTCATTGGGTGAAATGGGTGAAACGGGCCGGTCCATCACCAGGGCCTGGCCAGGCGTGCCTGGAATGTAACTAGGTGTGCCAGGATTCTGATCCATCAGAGGGGTCTGTGGCAGCTCCGTGAGGCTGTAAGAGAGCACAGCCAACCGAATCGGGGAAGGCAAGATGGCCACCATGCAAGGTCCAGCCAGTGAGCTCCGGGGCATAGGAGGAGGCTGTTTCCTGCTCTATTTTCTTTTATATGGCATGGATGGGTGGGGGAGAGGTCCCCAATTTAGCGGCAGTAACTTGCTGAGCAGGATGGCGAAGGATATCCGCAGGATAGAGAGCCTAGGGAGCCGGAGTTCTCAGCTGTAGCTTCCTCTCATACAGACATCCAGCCCTGCCGCCCTCCCCCATGGCACAATTCATTATTAATTGCACCCCAATCTTGGCAAGTAGATGCAAATTTCCCATGCGCAAAAATACACAACATGGTAAAGCAGTAAAAAAAAAAAGCACAAACCTGAATGCGGCAAAAAGTTCAATGAGTTACTTTGCCACGTTTGTCATGATTGGTGTGCTAGATAGATGTGCTCCATCCTGGTATGTGATATACATGTCCAGTAAAAAAAAATTCTGTCATTCATGACACCATTGATTACTACTGTGATTTTTTTGCTTATATAGAAAAATTATTTTTAAACCCAGTAGTGCTTAAGGGTCAATTCACACCATAGAAACGCAGTCCGGACGCGTCCCAGATGCTTTTTTGCATGCGCGTTTTTGATACATTTTCTATGTGTTTTTGATGCAGTCCGGTGCATTCCCCCCCCCCCCCCTTCCCTCTTTATTCCACTTGCAGGACTTTGTATAATCAACTTTGATTCCTAAGCCTGTGTGCCTCTGTCTATGTGTTTTATAAAAAAAAACGACCGGCGATCACGTGACCAGCCGGCTCTCTCTTCTCCCCATCTTACAGCTGCAGCGGACGGAGCTGAGATTTCCCCACTGATGTCATGCGGGAGGAGAGAGAGAGCCTGCCGGTCACGTGATCGCTGAGCAGCACACTAAAATCTGGTATACACAGCATTTAAAAAAAAAAAAAACAGAGGCACACAGTTATTTCAGCAGGAGGACGGGCGGGCAGGCCGTGACACGGAGCTGACAGGCAGGGAGGGGAGGTGACACAGGAGAACAGTGAGCAGGGTTGTAGATCACAGAGGGACGTAAACCGACCATGGTGTCAGGGCTCAACAGCCATGATAAACCATGGTCAGTTTACAGGGTAGAGGACAGAACCAGGCAGGATCAGTCAGGTATTTCAGGTGATACAGAGAGCCAAATGACACAGTACAAGCACTGTGCTGTATAACATGTTTTAACCTCCCTGGCGGTCTGATTATGTCAGAATTTCTGTGCTAAAAGCTGCACATTGTTTTGCATGGAAATATGTTGTTTTATATTTTAGGCCTGTAATTCTTAGGAATAACTCACTTAAACCTGTCCAAACAAGAGTCTAGTAGACATCCCGGGTATGATCAAGTTTGAAACACGAAATCATAAAATATAATATAATATTAATACATTTCATCAAATTCTTCATTGTTTTCCAAGTGGAGATATTTCTTAATGAGGGAGAATCTGTACTCTGACATGACCGTGCCATAGAATGGAGTGGCAAGCAATGTATTTGTCCAATACCACTTCTGCAGGGGTTTCCCCATCACTCCCTGAAGAATTATTAGGCCCAGAATTTTCCAAAGGTCATCTTTGGTCACTGGTTCCCACTTTCTGCATCTTGCAATCCTCTGATGCGTAGCCAATTGTTGCTCTTTGTACCGGTTTGTCTCGGTAACTATTTAATAACCTCATCAGTCAGAAATAATTGAAGGTATGCCAAGGGGTTGTCATGGTCAATGTCAACTTTCATACCAGGTGCTCCAGTAAATGGGAATCTTGGGGGCGCTGCCTGATCCGCACCACAGTCAATAGAGCACCAAGTTCCCACATTACTGAGCTCATTCGCAGAATTGTCACTGTCGTCACTTTTAGTACCTGTTGACGAATTTTCCCACGAATCACTATTTCTCAGTTCTTCAAATAATTCTGATTCCCCGTCGCTGTTTTCCAGTTCTTCCAAAAGCGCTTTTGAGCTAAAAAAAAAAAACGCTTTTTGGACACCATGGACGTTCTCAATTTTCCAGGCCCAAAGAACAGAGAAAAGTACAGGCAGGGCACTGGAAAAGCCACTAGGGGAAAACCTGTGGTGACATGACTGGATACAAAGTTGTAATCCTAACAGATTACATTGTATCATGTCATTTGTTTTACTTTTTATTTTTTTAATCTCCAAACGGTTCCACCCCCCCTGCATTGCGACGCTCGCAGGGAAGGGAACTGGAAGACAGGTGACGGCATTGGCCGAGCACACAGCGGGAGGACAGTGGGAGGATGGCTGGAGGACGGCGGGGGATTTCAGTGGAAGGTAAGTTTGGTTGTGGAGTAATCCTGAGTGTGGCTCGGGGTTACCTCTTTTGGCACTGTATATTTACCCCGAGCCACATTCGGGAATACCGCCAGGGTGGTTAAAAGAACTGCTGTAAGGAGAACACAGGCGCCACTCTAAGTGCAGTATTAAGGATTTATTCAAAATAAATACCTGTGCAATGGTACTAACAAACGAGCATGTAATTGGGCATTGTTAAAAGTATCCATGGGGAGAGAACCGTGCATCCGGTGCTGTAATTCAGTGGTCGCGTCTCCCAGAGTAATTGCCGGTGGTTACCGGCGCTTCCTGGTTCCTGGAAGGCACAGGGGCTCCTTCTGATGTTACTTCCCGGATGTGCTACTTCCTCAGGCCTATACAGCGCCATTTTGGATAGGGGATTAATATAGGGCAAGTCTGAGGTCACTGGGTCCACTGTAAGAATACTCTCTTCATCTATACATGAATAAAGCTAAAAAGGGGACTAAAAATATTTATTAAAAGATAAAAGTTTTCCACACATTGGAATGAAAAAGGAAAATACAAAAAATAAATTTGAATGATAAATAGTACAGTCAGTAATGAATAATGAATTATCAACGTAATTGCAATAGTGAAAAATTATTAAAAATAGAAAAATAAGAATATGATAAATAACTGTAATAATAATAATAATAATAAAAAAATGAAAATAAAAGTTAATAAAGATAAAAACAAAAATTAATAAAAAATAACAATAATAAAAATTAAAATATATAATAATGAGCAAAAAATAATAATAATAAAAATACAAATAAATATAAAAATAATAATCAGTGAATAAGATTACTAAAATGGGAATATTAGATGGTATCAAATGTGTATGTTTATATGAGAGAATTGGTTTCAATTTCCTCATTGAGTCCCCCAGGCACCAACATATCTAAACTATATATCCAATACGTCTCTCTCTGGCATAAATGTTTGAACCCTTCTGCTATCGAGGAGGTGGCTGGTATGGATTCTATAATCTACACCCTGAGTCCAAGACATGATTTGTCATGGTGTTGTAAAAAGTGTCGAGGGACACTATGCTTATCATCTCCGGTTCCACAAAGCGGCAATGTTCTCAGAATCTCTTTCTCAGGGTGGGGATTGTTCTCCCTATGTAGAAAAGACCACAAGGGCACGTCAGGCAGTAAACAACAAATTCTGTAGAACAGTTATAGAAATTCTTGATAGGGTAAGTTTTGCCTTTAACTGTAAAATCCTTTTGCTCGTGAGTCACATGTTTACAGGTAAGGCACAATTTCTTACGACATTGGTACATGCCTAGAAGTTGAATAAGGCTTAACCCTTGCGTGAGGGATTTGGGTTGACCCTTGAGTTTACTAGGAGCCACCATATTTTTTATATTCCTAGCCTTTCTATACGCAACCTTCAGCTTGGGTGGTAGACACCTTTAAGTGTGGGTCTTCCAAAAGGATTGGCCAATGTTTGGCTAGGACTTGTTCCATATTTTTGAATTTTGTGTGGAATTGTGTTATGATCCTGGGTATGGTGTATTGTGTATCTTGTGTGTCTTACCTACTGTGTGTGTGGCCTGTCAGATACATATTGTGGGCTGAATCCAGAAGAGATTCTGGGAAAGCTTTGTCAGCAAATTTATACTTCAAAAGCGCACTCTGTTCCACATAGTCCTCATCGTTGGTGCAGTTTCTTCGTAATATGCAAAACTGACTCTTCGGGATGTTACTTATCCACCTTGGATGGTGACAACTTTGAAAATGTAAAAAGAATTGCCAGCTGTAGGTTTACTGTAATTTTTGGCTTTGATCCTGCTTTCTTTGTGATAGAGCATAAGATCCAAAAAGGCTAGCTCGACAGAATTATGTACAGGGGTGAAAGATAAACTGTATGTGTTGGCATTGCAATGGCTGACAAATTCAAAAAATAAGAGTTCAGGGCCATCCCAGATGACAATAATGTCATCTATATTAAAAAATTGGGAGATATATATTTGTTGTTCTGCCAGATGTAATTGGCTTCCCACAAGCCCATTGTCAAATTGGCATAGCTGGGGGCAAAATTGGCCCCCATTGCTGTGCCATTAACTTGCAAATAGAAATCCCCATCAAATTCAAAATAATTATGGGTTAGAAAGAAACTAATAGCGTCCACAATGAATTGTGCCTGTGCTGAATTAATAGCTGGATGGTCCATAAGAAAAAGAGATACTGCTTGGAGGCCTATAGAATGAGGAATGGATGTGTATAGAGAATTTACATCCAAGGAAGCCCACATGTACGTGAGTTCCCAACTGTAATGTGCCAATAGTTCTAGAAGATGGACCCCATCGCTGATGTATGACGGGAGTCCTTGTGCCAAATGTTGTAAAAACTGGTTGACATATTGCGAAAAGGGGTTGGTAATACTGTCCATAGCCGCAACTATAGGTCTACCAGGTGGATTCTCTTGGTTTTTATGTACCTTTGGGATATGGTAAAAATATGGCATGGAGTAAAAATCTCTATTAAAAAATGCATATTCTAATTTGTTGATAATACCGGCCTCCTTTGCCTGCGTAGTGGTGGTGAGGTGCACCTCACATAAAATAAACAAGGAGGGACCAATAGTGTAATACCATAGGGTAAAAACGCATTGTGTTCCGGCATACCGCTTACCACACTGATACTTCTGCTTACTTGTGAGTACCCTGTTTTATCTGTTGCAATAAAACGTTTTTGTATATATTTATTCCTGTAAAGAAATACAAACCAATGCCATATTAGTATTGTTATTTGTCTGTTCAGTTAACTCAATTAATTAATTTATATGATTCTGAATGAAATTTACAATATGACTTTCAAACCTATAACTATTCACCTTAGTGTTTCCGTGTATAGCACTATAGCTACTTTTGAGAAGTCTGCTCCTACGGTGGCTTGTGAAGATAGTCTTGAAGATAATGTCTGTATATTAATTGTATTCAAAATTCCTGCTATGGTACCCACTCCTCCTAACAAAGTGTAATACCAAGCTCTCCTTTACTCTAGTGTGTCTATTAACAGTGTAAGCTGTAAACCAGGAATGTCCAACCTGGGGTCCGGAACCGCAGGCAATGCGGGAGCTGTCGGGATCCAGGAACCCAGCCTGAGGCATTCAGCCTTGAAGAGATCTGGCTGGGACTCAGGAGAGTCAGCCTTGAAAGGATGCAGTACCCAGGGGGAGTTAACCTTGGAGGGATATAGACCCCAGAATATCCACTACCTAGGGGGATTAGCTCTTTGGGAATCCGGTATCTGGTTGCAGGCTATGGGTGGCAAGTGGCACTGTATTTGGTGGCAGGCTGTGGGTGGCAAGTGGTACTGTATCGAGTGGAAAGTGGCACTGTATCTGGTAGCAGGCTGCAGGTGGCAAGTGGCACTATATCTGTTGGCAGGCTGCGGGTGGCAAGTGACTATGTGGGTGCAGGCTGCGGGTGGCAAGTGGCACTGTATGTGATTGAAGGTGGCAAGTGCCACTGTATCTGGTGGCAGGCTGCTGGTGACAGGAGCCATACAGGAAGCAGCGGCTCTGCTCTCTACTGCAGCCGCTGCTTTCTCCAGCAGTACCCGAGGTCATGACCAGTAGTAACCGCCAGCACTACCCACCAGCAGTAACTGCAACAGCAGTAACCGCCAGCAGTCTGCAAAATAAGTAGAAAAGGTATGTGCATTACCGTGTGTAAATTGTTGCAATATGTTTTTTAATAACTAGTTGTGTTTTGTCATATCATGTCCTTGTTCATACATGTATGAATAAGGACATGACATTTTCTGGCGGCCTAATTCATATGTGCTAGTGGTGCAACTAGCCCCCAGCACATAAATGTAAATATCCCAGCATGTGCAGTGTTTGACTCCTACCACCATGACCACTTCAAATCACTGAAGTGGTCATGGTGGTTAGAGTGTTTCTTTAACCACTTAAGGACCGGGCCTTGTTGTTTACAAGTTAAAAATCTGTTTTCTCTTAAGTTCTCTGACAGTCGCAGCCCGTTCGGTATTCCTTCACGAGTGGGTAATGGCGCCCTCTGCAGGAGTAAGCTAGGCAGTGAAAGGATTAGCAAAAAACGTTAACACTGAGACACACCTCTAGGGGGCCATCCCTCAGACATTACCCAGACACACTTAGTACTGTTCTCCAGTTTCTTGCTGCCTAGCGTCAGGAGTAGGTCTAGGTTTCCCAGCTGGGACCTATGTCTCAGTTTTTTTGTCTTTTTCTTTGAGAAAAAAGTTTTTTTTCTTTTTATTTCTTTCATCACTCACTATCGCTAGTTAGTCAGGGGGTTCCCTGGAGGACTACAAGCAACAGCAGAGCTGGGCCTCGCACTGGATAATATAGCTCCTTACGGTGTCCCAGCCTGCCAATGACCGTTGCAGGTCATGGACTCATGGGTACGCCCAAGCCTCACCACAACAGTGCCCTGAGAATGGGGACAAGCCTGCGGAGAATCCATCTTCGCCGGGATGTCTCAACTCTGGAACACCCATGTGTTGCTAGCATCTCTTGCTAGCTGACGGCACCCCCACTCTGGGTGGGAGTTGTTCCATGTCGAGTCCGTGGTATGGTGAGTTTCACTACCCTCCTGTCCCTGGGACTGTTACCTGTGGGGGTGTTATGTGGGCCCACTCCTAGGGGAAGGCAGAAAATGTGGTCTCTGTAGTGTTCCCCTCCCTGGCCGTTTTTGGCGGCCCCTATCTCCCTGCCGCTGCTGGGGGGGCGCTATGAGGGGCACACTGCCTGAATGGGGGGGCGTGGGGGCTTGTTGCATGCCTGGGGGGTACCTCTGAGGTGTCCACGCGGTGGCCAGTTTCCTGGGTTTGTGCTGACTTGGCCCTGTTCAGCCGCCATTTTGCAGACAAGAAATGGAACAAGTGGCGCAAGCTGTTAGCACTACATAAAAACGATAGTCCATATAGTAGCACATCAAGGCTATGATAAAGTCTTAAGGTGAGATGAGGAAATAGTCTGGATGCTCAGGGCCAGCCTGTTGGGGAGCAGAAGCGATCTCCAAACATGCAACAAACAAAAGAGAAAACAGGCGCCTCTGAGTTAAGACTGCGATTTAATATGGCAAACAAGTAATAAAAACTTACATGAAGGTAAGTATAAGCAGACAAGATGGGTCCTTCCGGTGTCCATGTGGACGCTGGGGCTTGGAGTCATCACTGTGGGTCTGTAATCCTCTCCTCTCTTCCTCTTCCTGTCCAGCAGGAAGTGGAGGGTGTCACAGCAGTGAGATGGAGGCTTGGACAGCAGGGTGAAACCGCAGTGAGATGGAGGCTTGGGCCGCACGGTGGCCGTGATGCTTGTCCACAGGATCTTCCGGCGTAATGACTGACGCGTTTCCGAGCATGCGCACTGTGGGGGGAAAACAGCGCGCGCTCCTTTTTCAAAGTCGGATGTAAAAGGGAAGGAGAAGAACCAATTTATGTGTTACGGGACAATGCCCTCTGGTGGTAAAGTTATAAAATTACTATCAAAGTAAACATGACTCGACGTTATGGCTGTATGAGGAACAATGCCCTCTGGTGGTGAAGTTATTAAATTACTATCAAAGTAAACATGACTCGACGTTATGGCTGTATGAGGAACAAGGGTCCCTCTAGAGGTCAAACCAGTAAGAAATAAAAATAAACAATAATATACATGTGATACGATGCATGAAGAGAATAATGCCATAGACAATGAGAGGAAAATTAGAGAAAAAACAAAACATGGGATAAAATGAGAAAGAAATGATAAATGTGAAAATAAAATTAAATATGAATAAAAATAAAATATAAAAAGTAAATTAAAATAAAAATCAAAATCAAAAATGGGAAATTGAAAATTAAAAAATAAAAATAAATGTAAACAAAATAAAGAATTGTATATGATGTATGCATATCATTAACTGAGACTAAATATACAATAAAAAAAAAATTAAATAAAAAAATATATATATTTGTATGTGATAATGTAAAATTCTTATGGTATATATTGATACATGTATGTATAAAATCAGGAAATGGATACTAATGCAATGAGATGGATGGAATGGGAACAATGATGTCAGTCATTACGCCGGAAGATCCTGTGGACAAGCATCACGGCCACCATGCGGCCCAAGCCTCCATCTCACTGCGGTTTCACCCTGCTGTCCAAGCCTCCATCTCACTGCTGTGACACCCTCCACTTCCTGCTGGACAGGAAGAGGAAGAGAGGAGAGGATTACAGACCCACAGTAATGACTCCAAGCCCCAGCCTCCACATGGACACCGGAAGGACCCATCTTGTCTGCTTATACTTACCTTGATGTAAGTTTTTATTACTTGTTTGCCATATTAAATCGCAGTCTTAACTCAGAGGCGCCTGTTTTCTCTTTTGTCAGCCGCCATTTTGGGTGAGGGCAGGCTATCTGGCTTCCTTGTGTGGGCAGCAGCCATTTTCTGTCCTTTTGGTGCTGGTTTGGGCGCCATCTTTGTTGTGTGCGGCCGCCTAGTAAGGGCGGCGGCCATTTTGCGAGTGCTTTCTCCCATTTACTAGTAATAGGCATTCATTATATTGTGGCTCAGGGCATGGATTGGCCTCTAGTGCGTTAGGTCACTTCCTTTTTTTCTCTTCTCCCTTTACTGCAGCAGCTTGTGTGAGGTTGTAATGTACACTGTGACACTGAGGGGCTGATTTCTGGCTGTTTTTCGGGCATTTTCCTGCAAAACTGTTCTTTCTCTGTGGCTATAGCAGTTTTAAAGGGGTCTTCACCGGCGGTCCACCATTTTAAAGGACCAGTGTCCCAAGTTTATTTTAATGCTAAATGGAATCCCAGGATAACAAGTTCCCCGCAGACTTGGTTGGGGCTTCAGGAACTCCTGAATCCTCTTCCATGGCCTCCTTATCTGCTGTGCTTGTGACCTTGGCATCCAAAGTTGATCTGCTGATGTCTGAACGCACTGCTCACAAACGGCCGATGCCCTCTCAGTCTTCGGACTCAGAGCCTGAATTGGTTGCCACAGACAACGTCCCCCCTGACGGGTCCCAGTCCTCACATTCGGATAGGGAGGAGGAGGAGTCCCCCTCCACTGCGGCACTCATTAGCTCCGTCAAGGAGACTGTAAATCTTGAATCTTGATGATGAGCCCACCCAGTCAGGTAAGCGGGTGTCCTTCGGGTCCCGAAAAGCCCAGAAGTCGGGTCAGGTTTTGCCTTGCCCCGACGAGTTTCACGAAACCGTGAACAATCAATGGCGTTGCATCAAACATATGCTGGCGGTGCCTGAACTGTTTCAATACTGTTATCCCTTTGCAAGTCCAGTCGACAATGGCTGGACGGTGTCACCTAAGGTGGACCAAACTGTTTCTAGGTTGAATAAATCCATCTTGATGCCCAAGGAGGACTCCTCGGTGTTCAAAGACCCGGTGGATAGGCGCGTGGAGATGCTTTCCCGCCACATGTATTTGGTGGCGGGCTCCCTGCTCAAACCACTTCAGTGATGGTTTCTTAAGCGGTCACGGAATGGTCCAAGGTGCTTAGGTGCACCTTAGTGGTGGAGTCGGCCTCTCCTACTGCCCTTGACCTGGTGAATCAGATGGCCCAGGCCATGATGTACCTATCTGATGCAGCCTTGGACAAGGCTCCTTTGGTCGCAAGGTTATCGGCGGTTGGGGTCGCAATCCGCTGCATTATTTGGCTAAAAAGCTGGTCGGCTGACCACGCTTCCAAGAATACCGTGTCTGACGTCCCTTTTGTGGTTAATTGACTTTTTGGGGATACCTTAGATGAGTTGATCAAAGGCCTTACGGGTGGAAAGAGTACCCTTTTGCCCCAAGCCTCTAAAGGTAAATCACCCCGCACTAGGCGAGGTCCTTCTTTCAAAGCTCATCGTGGGTCCTTTTGTGCCTCAGGGGCCCAGGACAAAGGTAAAACCTTCAAGGCCTCAGTCACAAGAAGCCATGGTCCGGGAAGCCCAAGGCCGGTCAGTCTGGTGCGGCAGGCCAGTCTTCCTCTGCCTGAAGGGACGCCCTCTCCCGTTTCAGGGGTGGGGGGACGTCTGCGTTACTTTCAGGAACCCTGGTTATCCCAAATCTGGGACAGGTGGGTTCACAAACTGATTCGTTCAGGGTACAAGATCGAATTTCGATCCTGCCCCGCAGATAGGTTCTTTCCTTCAAATCTTCGTCTGGCTCCCGATCGTTTAAACGATCTCAGGACAGGTTTCGCGGGTTCTATTCCAACCTGTTCACAGTGCTCAGTAAAGAATGAAAAGTTCATCCGATTCTGGACCTCAAGTCTCTGAACCGCTTTGTGCAGGTGCAGAAGTTCCGGATGGAATCCATCTGGTCGGTGGTGGCATCGTTCAGCCCGGGGGACTTTCTGGCCTCCATGGACGTAAAGGATGCGTATCTGCACATCCCTATCTACGAAGGTCATCAGCGGTATCTCCACTTCGCAGTGACAGAGGAACATTTTCAATTTGTGGCATTACCCTTCGGTCTCACTTCGGCTCACAGGGTATTCACCAAGGTTTTGGCTCTGGTACTGGCTTTGCTGCGCAATAGGGGGATTGTGGTCCTCGGTTATCTGGATGACCTCCTGTTGAGGGCAAGCTCGTGTGCCACTCTGGCAGGCGATCTGACTGTCACGGTTCAGACACTCCAGGAGTTCGGATGGACCATCAACTTTTAGAAGTCGGCACTGACCCCGTCAGTTCGTCTGTTACCTGGGGCTGGTCCCGTAGGAGAAACTTTGGACCCTGCAGGGTGAGATCAGGTCCCTCAGGGATGACGATCTCTCCTCTCTACCAGCCTGCATGCGGTCCTTGGGCCTGATGGTTTCTGCCTTCGAAGCCATCCAGTTTGCTCAGTTTCACACGAGAACTCTGCAAGCAGAGATTCTTGCCAGGTGGGACAGAAGAACTCAGTCTTTGGACAAGAGGATATCTTTGAGCCTCTACTGTGGACAGTGGTCACCACAGATGCCAGCCTGTCGGGCTGGGGTGGAGTTCTGGACATGCTTTGTGCCCAGCGGATGTGTTTGGCAGGGGAATCCTCCTTGCTGATAAATGTCTTGGAGCTCCAAGTAATCAAGCTCTGCTTGTTTCATTGCATGACTCGGCTACAGGGTCGCCTGGTTCGTGTTCAGACGGACAACGCCACGGGGGTGGCTTATGTCAATCAACAAGGGGGCACCAAGAGTGCCCTGGTGGCCAAGGAAGTGGCCGAGATCCTGGTTTGGCCTGAGACGCACGTTCCAGCAATTTCAGCTGTTCACATTCCAGGAGTGGAAAACTGGCAGGTGGACTATCTGAGTCGCCAGTCCTTGGACCAGGGGGAATGGCCCCTGCATCCGGAGGTGTTTCACCTCCTATATGCCCAGTGGGGGACTCCAGACGTGGATCTGTTCGCGTTTCGTCTCAACAAGAAGGTGGGAAGGTACATGGCCAGAACCTGCGATCCTCTGGTGGACGCCACGGACACGTTGTTGGTGCTCTGGCACCAGTATCGGCTGATTTTATGCCTTCCCTCTGATTCAACTGCTGTCCAGGTTCTTCCGCCGGTTGGCGTTGGAATGAGTGCAGGTAATTCTGGTGGCCCCAGATTGGCCTCGTCGGTCTTGGTACACAGACCTCGTGCAGATGGCCGTTGAGCCAACATTGCGGCTTCCGCTGAGAGACTATGTACTGTCTCAAGGGCCGATCTTCCATCCTGCTTTATAGTCCCTGGCTTTAACAGCATGGCTGTTGAAAGCCAAGTTTTCAGAGACAAGGGTCTCTCAGACACTGTCATTCCTACCTTACTGAAGGCTCGGAAATCTACCTCCAGGAAGATTTACCATCGTACCTGGAAGGCGTATATTGCCTGGTGTGAGTCGCAAGAGTTTCATCCATGCTCCTTTTTGATAAAAGAAAAGGAATTGGCAGCACTCCAGGTTGAGTCAAAATCCAGGTTTATTGACTGGACATCCAAATATGACAATCGTGACAAGGTAGACGCGCACTGACTGTGTGCTTAATCATTAATGATTAAGCACACAGTCAGTGCGCGTCTACCTTGTCACGATTGTCATATTTGGATGTCCAGTCAATAAACATGGATTTTGACTCAACCTGGAGTGCTGCCAATTCCTTTTCTTTTATCAAGTTTTCACGGAGGCGAGCCGGGGCATGCACCTGTGTGAGTCATCAGGCAATTACACCACCTTGAGCAGTGACTCCTTGTCTGTTCATGCTCCTTTTTGGTGGCGAGGTTTTAAGCCTTCCTGCAGAAAGGTGTGGACCAGCACTTGGCGCTGACCACGATCAAAGGTCAGTTGTCGGCCTTAGCCATTTTCTTCCAGCGTCCATTGGCAACTAATTCCTTGATTTGCACCTTTATTCAAGGGGTGCATCATCTGGATCCCTGAGGAAGGCTCCTTTGCCTCCCTGGGACCTGAATTTGGTCTTGTCCGTTTTGCAACGGCCTCCCTTTGAGAACATTAGAGAAATAGCTCTGCCTGCGTTATCCCAGAATGTTGCCTTTCTGGTGGTTGTCACCTCTGCTCGCAGAGTGTCTGAATTGGCGGCTCTGTCTTGTCGTTCGCCTTATCTTGTGGTTCATAGGGATAAAGTGGTCCTGCGACCCAATCAGTCCTTTCTCCCCAAGGTGATATCTGCTTTCCACCTCAACGAAGATATTGTTTTACCTTCGCTTTGTGTGACGCCCAAGCATCCCAAGGAATTTGCCTTGCATTCCTTGGATGCAGTCCAGGCGGTCAAGGTTTACCTGGCTGCCACAGAGTCTCTTAGGAAGTCTGACTCCCCATTTGTCCTTCCCGAAGGGCCTCAGAAGGGTTCCGCTGTGTCCGCTGCAACCATTTCTAAATGGATCAGACTATTGTTCAGGCCTATTCAATCAAGGGTCAGGTGCCTCCTTTCCCTGTGAGGGCACATTCTACTAGAGCTGTCAGTGCCTCTTGGGCGTTTCGCCATCAGCCTCCTGTGGCTCAGGTGTGGTCATCTGTGCACACTTTCACAAAATTCTACCAACTTGATGTGATGGCATCCTCGGATGCTTCCTTTGGCCGCAAGGTTCTGAGCGCGGCGGTTGTTTGAAGAGACATATTTTTATGTCTCTTTCTGGGGTGTTTTTTTGTTTTGGGTTAGCTCCTGTTGAGCTTCTGTTTGCCCTGTTGGCTCAGTTTTTTTTTCTCTGACCTGGTTGACATGTTGTCTTTTTGGTAGGTTGCGTCTTCCCACCCCCACTGCTTTGGGACGTCCCACTCGTGAAGGAATACTGAACGGGCTGCGACTGTCAGAGGACGTAAGAGAAAATAGAGTTTTTGTGAGAACTTTCCGTAAAACTCTTTTCTCTGAGTCCTCACTCCCTGACTCCCACATTCCCCGCCCCTCATATTTTTTTGGGGGTTGATGCATTCCGTTACTTCTTGCTATGAAACTGGAGAACAGTACTAAGTGTGTTCGGGTAATGTCTGAGGGATGGCCCCCTAGAGGTGTGTCTCAGTGTAAAAGTTGTTTGCTAATTCTTTCACTATAAGAAAAGAATTTGGTGCAAACCAAAAAAGGGAACTGCGCAAAAAAGGTGATATTTGACAAATTAGCACTAATTGAGGGCCAAACCAATAAAGTTTGTGAATAAACAATTGTGGGAATTTCTTCCACACTGCGAGCTGCAACAAAAACGTATATACGTGAATTCTGTGAACAAAAGGAGTGGATATTGCGCTCAACAATCAAAACTCACAATAAGGTGCTTTATAAGCTGATAATGTACCATAAATAGCAAAACTGCAATGTTGGATAAAAACAACTCAGCTAATAATTGAATGAATAAATAAATAAATACGTATGAAATAAAGCCCTTCTTATGGTGAATATCGTGAATGGATAAATAAATAAATAGTGAAAGTCCTTAAAGTGCTCAGTGCAAAGTGGTGTCTCAGCAATATGAGTAGACTTGGACTTGATGGAAAAGCCTTCACCATTAAACCTCCACCCAGTGCTCTGATTAGATACTTCTTACCAGAGAAATATGACCCCCTTAATTACAGGGGCTCCGGGATTATGGACATCTGGCTAAGCTGACTCATCAAATTCTTTCACTGCCTAGCTTACTTCTGCAGAGGGTGCTATTACCCACTCGTGAAGGAATACTGAACGGGCTGCGACTGTCAGAGGACTCAGAGAAAAGAGTTTTAGGGTAAGTTCTTACAAAAACTCTTTTTTTTTTTTGGCTAGAAAATTACTTAGAACCCCCAAACATATATATTTTTTTAGTAGAGACCCTAGACAATAAAATGGAGAGTGTTGCAATATTTTTTATCACACCGTATTTGCGCAGTGGCCTTCCAAACGCAATTTTTTGGAAAAAATTCACTTTTTTAAATTAAAAAAAAAATAAGAAAACAGTAAAGTTAGACCAATAACCAGTAAAGTTAGCTTCAAAATTGCCCACGCTCGTGGAATGGCGACAAACATTGGTACTTAAAAATCTCCATGGGCAACGCCGCACTGTAAGGGTGATCCTGTGGTGAATCCGCAGCTGGGACCACCCTTATAAGAAAAAGGACCGCTGGCATTTTAAAAAAAATACAGGGGTTAAGGCAGCTATCTGCTGCCATAACCCCGGTATTTAATATCAAAGTACCGACGTAAAACTGTGGCGGGTGGTCCGGAACTAGTTAATATCTCAGAAGAACTAAACCTCTGTATACTGATTCCATTTAATCACCCTCTAGTTTTGTGGGGGGGGGGGGGTGTTATTACTTGTATACCTTAACTATAGTATATTATATGCGGCTTGAGATAGTTTCTCAATATCTAGTTTCTAATTTCTTTTTACATGTCTCACTTCTGTTATTTACTTCTGTCCAATTATTAAACATAAACTTTTTTACCAGTACAGACCCCCCCTGTCAGGAGAGCCGCAGATCGGCTCTCCTCTACTTGTGCCTGTAAGGCACGAACTAAGGAAAGCCGATCAATGGTGATGATTGATTGGACACAGCTGGTCACATGGTAAAGAGCCTACGTCAGTAGGCTCTTTACTGAGATCGGAGATGCGGTGTGCCAGAGTGACACGCCGCATCACCTATCGCCGCTCTGCCATCATATGTCATATGATGTCCGGTCAGGATAATGCAACCACCTTCCCACCGTCAATCGCCTATAGGGTGGGCGGGAAGTGGTTAAGCTAAAATAACGCTTTAGCTGTCCAGATCTAACACCTTTTGGATGTAAAGGATAAATATTTTCTTTTATTCCACAATTCCAATTAGGAATTGGCTTAACATTTCCTATTCTATTTTATTTCTACTCTGTATTAATAGGTGATCCTGTAAAAGGATTAAAAAACCTAGATGTAACAACTATTAAGCAAATTGAACTAGTATCATTACTAGCTGTTACTGTGATATGAATCTTCCAAGGTCTACTAAACTAACAGATTGTGCAGGAGAAAGTTCCAGATTTCAACATGGAGTCACTCATTTTTCCTTCTATCTGGTCACTACCAGCAAGATCAATACAGCAGGATTTTACACATAATAATCCTGTAACTGTATAATCCATTCAATTTGAAAAAGCAACACTGTGTTTTACCCTGTAAATCATAAGCAATAAAATATTTGTCATGCTCAAAACACTCATATTCTCCTATATCAGACAATTTATGTGTAAGAAATACAACCCCATGTGTAAATGGGGAAAAAAACATTGCATCCCAACTCCCCCCCCCCCCCCCTTTCATAATGATCGAACTATCAAAATGTCTCTTATGATTCATGCCCATATGAAGAAGTCGTCAAGATACATCCATAAACGATAGTCCTTGATAACACAATCGAGAGGGAATAAGGCTGAGATCAAAAACAAGAGGTAGTGACAAATAGAAGTATGGTTGTGGTTGTCTCATGGTCATAGTAGAATTCAAAGTTTAAGTAATTCACATTGATCAATATGGACCATTCTGGGCTTAATATTTTTTGTGTTTTCTTTTTTTTACCAATTCTCTGCACAAGAAGAACTGTAGTCCAAATTACCATAAGAATAGGAAATGGGACCTTCCCAATTGGCATCCCAAATACCTGCAGATCTATAATACTTAACCATAACCTGAGCTCCTGGAATAAATTTATAAACATACTCATCAGAAGTAGAAGTCTTATCCAAGACATAATTTCTATTTAAATCTTGCAAGTGTCTAGCCATATTCTGAGCAGCAAACTTCTGAAGTACCTGTTGTTACATTGTTTGCAACCACACTTCTTTCTGTACAACAGATTGTAAATGACTAGGTATGCTAATCTCAAAAGGTAGAAAAATAGACATTTTTCGTCCTGTCATCAACTCAAAAGGTGACAAACCTGTACTAAAGGATACTGAAGCTATTAAGGCCAAAAGTATAGTAGGTAAATGAGTTACCCAATCTTTACCCTTTTCTTGAATCATCTTAACCAATTTAGACCTGAGGGCCAGAGGAATGGATGAGAGGAGCTGAACCTAGAGGTCCAGGAGAGCTGACTGAGGGGGAGACACTGGAGACCCTGGGACCACAGTATCATGAGTACAGGGACTCGTGTCAAGAGGCCTGACCTGAGGGAGCCACCCCATGTGAGAGTGCCCTGAAGATAATTGCTAGTCCACCAAGTTGTCTTAGGAAAAGAGTCTTAATTCCCAAGTTCACCCATAGTGGCAGGGTGAATCAACAGCCTGGCTGTACCTGAAGATAGTAGTCCTCAACCACTTGTGCTTAGTTAATTTGGAGTATCTCCCTTCTCCTATCCCTAATTTATATTAAACACAAAACAACCAAAATACCCCTGGACTGATTATTGGAGCGAGCCAAGGAAGGTAAAAGTAAGGACTTGAAACTGACGTTTTTGTATGCTGGTAACTCAGGGGGACCGGAAAATGTAAAAATCTGGCAGTCCTTACAGGGGCAGCGATACCTAACTGCTTAAACATGCAAGTTGTCTGTGGTTGACTGTGTCAACTTAAAAAAAAATGGTGTGGATGCCACAGCTCCTTTATTTCTTGCACAAATCTCCTAAATGGAAAGAGATACTTTATAAAAATACATGCCATTTTTAGAGATTTGATTTGGAAAAAAGAGACTCCCAAGAAGGATATCATTGCACCTATTACAATACTCCAAGAGTGCAGGAGGTCTGGCTGCCCCTAGCCTAACCTGTCCTCCGTCACTGTTTCTCTCTATAACTAATGACACTTTACAAGCATATGTAGTATGTAAGATCGGTATATAGAAAGAGATGAGAGAAATCCATAGGCACTATTTCAGATGAAATGTGGGATGATATCCTTTGATACATGCACCACGTTTCTCTTTCCCCCCTATGGTAAGTTAACCCAGGTGTTCATTTTGCACAGGGTATATAGAAATCCCAAGTTTTTACATACCATAGTGTGAGGCTGTTCAATTGTGGGGGGACCTAGTTTGAATATTTCCTACTTTGCCTCTGAATTCCCCCTTTCTTCTGCTTCTCTGATAACACCCTTGAAAATGCGCGCTGACAGGCTGTTTTCCTTTCAGCAGATCAAAAACAGCCAGCTGCATTTTTTCCTATTATGGCTTTTTGAAAACCATCCATGTCTTTATCAGCCCAGTATGAAACCTTAGCATGTACTGGGACTTTAAAATTACTGATAAATGTCTGAATCATGAGGCTGTGCCACTCCTGGGTGACACTTAAACCGGCCTCATAAGTCCACACATTTCTAAACCTTGTCCAAAACTCCAGGACAGTTTCACCTGACTTCTACTTACAAGCAATTGCTGTGGGTAATGAGGACCTACTCTTAAAAGCCCTAGTTAACTATTTATTATTCCTTTAATGCCTTTTCCCATTTCTTACAACATTGCATCACATACATTTCATCCCAGGCACTCGGGGGGGATAATTGTATTTTGGGTGAAGCCCCACCATTTTTAACCTCCGCCCAGTCCCCTTCATTGCGAGGACCTATAGCGCTGAGCCGCGTAATTCCCAATTGCGGACCGCGCTCATATATGTTCGCCCAAAATGGATTAGTAACTGTTATCCCACAGGTGCCTGATACAAAGTAACGGTGTGGGTCTAGTCTCCGGCTCACCATCCGGATCCTTTCCCAAATCGTTACCCATAACTTTTTAAATGAAATCTAAAACAAGCTCTATATATTCCTTCAAACAATAGCACAATGCGGATAAAGAATAGCAGCAGTTGTATAATTAGCGTTATGTTAGTGATAAGCTTGAGCAAGCACAATAAATACTTAATACATAAATACTTTAAAATACTCTTACAATGCGTTTAGAATTTCTTTGACAATGTGGGCACCACAATCAATGGGTTTGAAAAGAAGTATTCACAAATACCACTACTTGTACCTTTCAACGAATACAAACCAAATCTGACTGTACAGTTATGTTGCGCAAATGATTCAATCCACAGACAATTCGAGTAAGTTGATAACAAACATATACTTTTCGATATATTAGTTTCACTTACTGTGCGTATATTCCTTTTTCCTTTATATATCTTATACCTTATTTAACCTTTTCCTTGTACTTCCTTGTACTTTACATAGATTCCTTGAGTGATCCTTTAACTCAATAAGCCCTGCCAACGCCAAACTAGACTAACTCTTCGCTTGGAAAATGTCCTGCCAACGCCTAACGAGACTAATTCTCTATTTGGATAAACCCTGCCAACGCCAAACAAGACTAATTCTCAATTTGAAAAATCCCTGCCAACATATGACGCGTGTTACTATAAAACACCGTCCCCTGCCAGCCACGCTGCGTGTTCCCCAGGAGTACGCCCCTCCTGGAAACCTACAGAACACAGTGTACTATCCTGTGTCTGTCATAGCCATGCAAAAACTAAACTAGCCTGCCAACACTAACCTGCCATCAATAACCTGCCAACACTAATAATAGTACCCGGGTTCTACTGTATCCAGGAAAGCAACATCTCAACCAGCATAAAAAAATGGGAGAAATATTACTTACCCGGATAGTCAGCACCCCACTTCTACTGGGTACAGGAGTACATAGATCCCTTACCATCGATTCTAGGGAATGTACATCCTCAAGGCTTCCAGGATATGGATAGAATTCCCCATCATTTCCTACTGATGCATGAATACAGTATACAACAGTCACGGTGAAAGGGAGATTGTTGGGTTTGTTCTCATATGTATTCAGGAGAAAATATATTCCCAATGATAGCAAAGCCGTTATCATTATTGCAGTTAATGAATGAGACATACGTGTTTACTGGACAGGCAAAACCAGACAATAGGCCATTTCTGATTCAGGGATACACACATCCAAAAAAAAATGTAAATTTTGTTTTCTGAATGGATATCCACTAAATACCGAAACAAATACTTATGCCAATGGTGAGTTTTATTAGGATTGATACATTTGCCGACATCATGGAAAAATGGATCAACACAACAACAAAGCATATAGGATTAATTAATGAAGAAATTGGGAAAATCAGGATGGAAAAGGAAGTGATTAGGCAGCGACAGGAAAGACTTATGATGGTGGTAACAGGTCTGTGCGATCAAACACAAACAGATATGTTGTATATATTTCCACAACTTCACCAAAGAGACTAAGGATGTTCAACTACCAGACTATTATGACATTATTAATGGGCACCAACTAGAGAGCGACTTCAGGGAGAACTGCATAATCTTCCCAATGCCTGGAATCCATTTGATTCCACAGGAGGGTGGTTTGGGAAATTCTTTTCGGGTATATTTGATTTCTTCAAGAGGGCAGGAATAGTAATCTTGATGACTATAGTTTTTCTGATGATGATATACTGTGTCATTAAGTTCGCTATTTGGGGAGTGCAAGAAACCATGGGAAGAATGTCACCAAAAAAGTGTCTAAGCCTGTTAAGAAGGAAGGTGAGAAGGCCTTCAAGATGGCCATGTTGAGACAAGACACTTGATATCAGGAATGATCTTATGAAATTTACAATTTCATATGATCAAAGAGGGGATTGTGAGGAAAATGTGTATCTTAAAATGCCATTTTGTAGTGTTCAGCTTAGCATAAGTCATCTCAGTATATATTAGAAGGTTAGAGTATCCCTTTATATCTCTTGAATGTATCTTTGCTTAGTGTTTGAGACTATAAGTTTTACAATATCACACCTGCTCCGTCTCAGCCGGATATAAGCTTGTGGTCAGGTCTAGCATCAAAGACAGGATGCTAGAAGAATTTGCTGAAATACATGCAATTAAAGATATGCCAAAGTATCAGAAATGGTTTGTATTATGAAAGAATATTGATTGTTGATATATTCATATAACATGCAATAACATACATAGTTTAAACACATATTTGCATTAATACAGCTTGAATAAGTTTCTTTTTGGGAAAGTTAACAATTGATAAGTGAATAGGAATTTACTAAACATATTATTAAGTATGAGAGATGGTTTTGCAAAAGCTGAGATGGTTTTTGCAGAAGTTACCTAACCGCAAAATGTACAGACAATGCTGAAGTAGGAACAGGTAAGTTTTTGTGGTAACAGGTGGTATGAGTTGATGTCACAATATAACATGTTATTTTTTTATGATCTTTGAACTATATTTGACTTTTTATATCTCTGGGGAGACTTTATAACCTGGTTAATTGATTGGCTAATTGAGCTAATTGGGAGTGGGGCGGGTGTCTGAGAAAAGGGGAGGTTCATGGGCGGTATAAGATAATTTTGTGGTTTGAAGCTATATATTCTCAACGATGTCTGAAAATAAACGCAGTCATTAGAACCAAGCTATTGTGTATGGTTTTCATTGATTGTCCGGCTAGCTGAAGATTCATCCATAGGACAAACCTAGGGTGCACCCAAACTCGGGATCCTTACACATAGGTGTGAGGGATAAGCCCTGTTGTGATAGATGTGGACACTAAACCAGATCCCTTATCCATAATTTTGGAGGAGCCCCAAGTTAAAGATATATTGGACTGAGGTAGTAGGTACCTTAAATTGGTTGTTGGAAACCACCCCTCTTATTGACCCACTCACATGCCATTTAGGGTATATTGACTCCTCCTTTATGGAACATAATCTTGTACTTACTATTTCCAGAGCTCTGTTTATAGCCTGAAGGATGGTTACCCTTAGAATTACCCCACCTCACCCACAAACTCTTTCTGAATGGATAACGGATCTTAACAAATATATTTCCTTTGAAAAATATACTTACCAGTACTTATACTGAGAAACTCAATGCATACTGTACATGTGAAGCTATATGGCCCCAATGGATGAATATATATTTTTTTCTTAGGCCCTCATATGTTTCCTAGTCTATTTTGTTATGACTATTTTGTTAATGCATCTGTATGACTGAAGAATATAGTACATTATATATATATATAGAGCTGCTCATTGGCTTGTGGTTTCTGAAAACAGAAAAATGTACATTCTTTTGTTGCTGTTGGCTGCTTCTTTATTTTATATTATTTTCTGTCACCGACCCTGCGTAGCGGTTTGTTTCTTTGTTGTCAAACTACAAAAAAAAAATATTTAAATGAAATCAGATTTTTTTTAAATTGCCTCTAATTTCACTTTGCAGCCATGCAAGATGAAATTAGCTTAAATAGACCCAATTGCTCTCATGTGATTGTGGTCACATGGCTTTTGTTTATCAACAATGTCATTGGTGGTGTCTACATCAAGCAAGAACATGGTGAACACCCCTGTCAAGTTTAAAAAAAAAAAAAATGACCATGAATAAGAGCCGGTTCACACTACCACGACCAGAAAGTCGCCCCGTGACTTAAAGAGACTTGTTTAGAGACTTGGAAGAGACTTGGAAGAGACTTGGAAGAGACTTGGAAGAGACTCGTGCACTACTTTGAAGAGACAGGCGACTTTGTCTGTGGGGAATGCCTGGCTAATCTCTTTCTTATTCCTGGAAAGTCTGATAACAAGTCGTGTCAGGAGGCGACTCCCATTGAAGTATATGGGACAGTTGGATCACAGGTCGCCTCAAAGTAGTACAGGACCCTTTTCTGAAGTCGGAGCGACTTCAGTAGTGCCAATTAAGACGGCACTGATTGATTAACATTGCTTTTGTTATGTCAAGCGACCTGGGGCTACACAAGTCGCCTCACAAGTCGTGCTAGTGTGAATGGGCTCTTAGTAACATGTTTGTATGTTGTTAAAAAAAAGACAAAAATAAATAACAAACAAAAATTAGAACAAATTAGACAAATCTAACCTTGCGGGGACCAATACCCTGCTGCAAAGGTTACATTTCCATTTTGTCTAGGGGTGCAGTGATAGATTGTATAAAGTTGTACTTTTTACCCGCTAGCAATGTTCTTTTCTAGTCAAAGCTCCAGGCTGTGGCTGGTTCTACGACATCATCATGTAGAGTGCAACACTATTATCCCTGCATTGTATGTAAGGCGATGATCTTTCAACCTCAGCCTGAATCACCTTAGAGAGAGCACTGTGTTGCACCAGTTGCATGGATGGAGAAACTGTAAACAACAAACAAACACAGGGGCGCACAGGCCTAGTGCATTATCCTTTGGTTGGTTTATTTAAAAGTAAGAAGATTAAAAATACTCACAAACGAGTTTCTTGGTTAAAAGCATATCACATAAGGAACGCAGTCCTCAGTAGTAGGATGCAAGGGTAAGTTGTCCCTTGAGTTTGTAGTGGCTAACGCGTTTCGAGGCTTAGCCTCTTCCTCAGAGCCTTTTTCCTGGGTTGTCGCATCCACAGCTCCAGAAACAGTGGAAAGACCTTAATGAGGTGGACTAGAAACTACACCTCTCTGAGCGCAGGGAACTGGTGCTTTGCACCTTAAAACTTTTTTGCATGGATGGAGAAAGCCTGATAGAGCCAAGAATAAGGTAAGTATTACACCTTATCACTGCTCCCCTAAACAAGCATTTAACCCTTGTATTGCAGAAGGCCCCCTGTGAGGGTAGGTATTATCTTATTCCCAGAGTACATTTTTTCTTACGCAATTGAAAAAATAAAGTGATGCAAAATTGTAGCTTAGAGGCTAACTCCACCTTCTATAGCATTTTACATGTTAAACTCATATTTAGAGTGTAACATGTAACATGGTGCTCTTCTGACAGTGTGCAGAAGTCCTTCTCCCTGGTGGCAGCTGTTAGTTTTTAATTTTTACAGAGATCTGTAAATGAATAAACTACAAGTACCATCTTCCACTGTGGCAGACAGACATACAAATATAAGTGGAACACAATTGCGTTCTCTAACTGAAAGTCCGTATTCTTAGTATGGACAGAGAGCTGGAGGAAGAGTCTGCAGGAGCCTTGCACCCACCATCCACTGATTACAATTGCGATGCTTTGGGAGCTCAATTTTCTTAAGATATAGAGAAAAAAACCAATGACAAACATTTACATAGTGATCAAAGGCACCCAATGAGAAATGCATATGCATTAAATCACTGAGAGTTATAATAAACCACATAATGTATAGGGTTAAGGCAACAATAGCTTAAACTTGGTATTCAATGAATATTCTCATCTTATATATAACTTTTCCTTAGGAGGTGCCTTAAAAGCTGTTAACAGTTAATTGAAAAAAGAAAAAGGAAAAAAGAGAGCTATTGACACCTATTTCCTAGGATCATGAATGGGACATTCTAGCCTATTCACTTATAAGGTGTATCTGTATGTGTTTAACCCCCTAAATATTAAAAGAGGCCAAAAGAAGCTTATCCTATTCTTCTTAAAGGTAAAGTTGCATCATAGAGAGGAAGCTAACCTTTTTCCAATAACCTTCGTCACCTCTCACATAAAACATTTGTATATCAGAAAAACCAATATGGGAAAAAAAGGGAAGGCGGAAGGGAAAAAAAAGAAGTATAAAAGATGAGAGAGGGAGAGAGAGGGCAGAAAAGATAATTGTAGTAGGTGACCCTTTATCCAGATGCCAGTTTAGGTGGTCACAGTTCAGCTTAATTGTCCATCAAAATTCTCTCCCCTTTGACATGCAATTTGCTTGAAAGTTCTCTATTTTTTTGATCAATACTCTTCACGAATCAAATTTTGGCAAATTTGCTCAAAAATGGTTTATATCTACATATTTATTTAAAGCTGAATTTCAGGCACAAAAGCCTTCATTTAAATATACAGCTAGGTGAAATAGTACATCTCATGGTAATTGTTAAGTTTTCTAACTTATTTTACCAGGCAAACATTAGATCTTGATTCAAATATTGCCTACAGATAAAGATGATATACTTGAACAAATGACTCAAAAAGGTAATATGGTATATTCATATTCATGATGTAAATGAATACAAAAAATTTTACAAAAATTCAATACAAATACAAAAATGTTAAAAAAAAACAGCATGTATTTTAATGTGAACCCCACGCCAAAAAAAAAAAAAAACGGAGTGGGGCCCCTAAAATCCATACCCAGTCCCTTATCCGAGAATGCAGCCCTGCAGGCCAGGAAAGGGCCCCTCCACCCCAAAGCACCTTGTCCTCATAGAGGATAGAGACAAGGGCAAGGGCCTCTTCCAGACAACCCTGGGCTGTGGTTGTGGGGGTCTGGGGACCGGGCGCTTATTAGAATCTGGAAGCCCCCTTTACCCAGCATGCACTGGTCTTTGACACAAGGGGGCGGCGCCACCAGATGACATCGCCCACAGACTCCCCATAGACCAGCCCAGGGTTGTTAGTAAGAAGCCCTTGTCCCCATCAACGTGGTACTCTGCCCCCCCCCCCCAAAGTACCAACCCATGTTGAGGGCATGTGGCCTGGTATGGTTCAGGAGGGGGGCACTCACTCATCCCCCCCTTTCCTGACCTGCTAGGCTGCATGCTCAGATTAAGGGCTGGTATGGATTTTGGGGGGACCTCACACCATTTTTTTAAAACATTTTTGAATTGTCGGCAATGGTATTGCATTGTTGGCAATTTAAATGTCATTTTTTTTCCTTTTCAGTTTTGGGGGTTTGCTGCAGCGGGTTTCATGCAGACTTAGCCCCCCCCCCCCCCCTCTAGGCACTAGTTTAATACTTTATTATGTAACAAGGATATTTACATATTTGCAGGCCAAAATATTTTTTTCCTTTTTCTTAAGGGATAGTTAGGAATTTCTCCATTCCTTGGCTCTGTGACCGAGATCAGCCTTTTTCAACCAGGGTGCCTTCAGGTGTCTACAGGGGTGCCTTGGCAAAATGTCTAAAAATTGCTCAAAAATGTTATACAAGCCATCATTTGCATTATTAGTTATATGAACCCACAGGTTTTCATTGTGCACCTTAACCACGTTCTAGCTGCCAGTGTCCTAACAAACAATAACATCTTCAGTTGATAAGGAGGAAGTCAGGCACCTGCAAAACATCCTTGTTTGTCCCTCCTCTTCCCCTCTCCCTCAACACTGGGGTCACATTAGTTGAGTGAGGGAGAAGAGAAACATTGGAATACTAATCAGTACTAATGTGCAAAGGTGTGTTTGCTTTGAAAGAATAAATCACCTCTAATGTTGGGTGTCCTACGCATGTGGATGTTGCTGCATTTTGTAAAACTATAAGTTTAGTTTTATTAAATATTATAATGGGGTGCTGCGAGATTGTGTGCAATTTTAAAGGGTGACTTCACTGGAAAAACGTTGAGAAACACTGACCTAGATATAGCACAATGTTAATGAAACTGTGTCTAAACGGGCTGCAATAGTCAGTTGTCATCACAGCTTGTATCTTTACTCTGTGAACTGGTATATATCATATTACTCAGTAAACCATATACAGACAAGCAGATTATTTATTGTCTTTCATTCAAAGCCTCTACTTATCGCCAACGTTCCAGTTAGGTGACAATGATTAGAACCTCCTAACCACTTGCCGACCGCCGCAAGTACATATACTGTACATATAGTGTGCTCATGTATGGTCACTCCAAAATGTGCCACATCCCAAAATTGAAGACTAAGAGAGAAATTCCCCTTGGGGTGGGACTTTTTAGGCACAAATAATAATTTATAAATACAAAGAATTATCAAAATAGTAATGGATTTATTGGATACATGTACAAAAAAAGTTTAAAACAGTATGGCAAGCTGTATACAATTCATGTAGTCATGTGGCAGAAAGGTACCACTGTAATGAAGGTAAATGCCCAACGCGTTTCAAAGACATACATCAAAGCTCCTTCTTCAGGGGCAACCTTTAGATAGCGGTCTGTAAGTGATCAATCACAAAAGTAATTAATCATTGATACATATATCGAAATAGCTACAAATGTACAAAATATACAAAAATGCAACCTTACAACATTCATGATAGCAAAAACACCAAATAGAGTATATAGTAAAGTAACAACAAAACACTTACAGGATCTGTCATGTGACTCTTTAAAGTGTATGACTGCCAATAATATTAAAAGCATGTGGCTGGATTGCTCTCATCGCTGGATTAGGACGTCTCATTGGGGAAAATGGATGACTTTTAAGTGCAAACAGTTCATGCAAGCAACTTCCAATTGTGTGTGCCCATCAGCTAAAAGCTGATTGGAGACAGCTGAAACCCAAGGAAGATGGGAGATCTGCCAGGTGAGGAGAGAGGGAAAATTACTAAGAAGATTTATTTTGTGCTTGTAGTTGCTATAATAGCAAGAAAGTAATTATTGTGCCGTTTATTTGTAAAACAGATCTGTCAAAAATGCTGCAAATGCCTATCAAAATTCATTTAAGAAAAAAAAAAGTTTGACTGTTAAACAAAACAAAAAAAATAATATAAAATAAATGGATTCAATCCTGATTATATTATCTGATGGTGTTTGTAAAAAGTTTTAATGTAGCGGGTTCTAAGGTATACCACCAGTAGGACACCAGTCACATAATATAGATGCATTAAAATAAATAGGCAGTCCAACCGCTGATTAAATTTGAAACAGCGTGTGGAAAACAAAATTAGTCAAGCAAATGCAGCACTGATGACAGACAGATCGCATCTTTTGAAGCATCAATGTAGTAATGATGAAGATTTGGTTACCTTATCAGTCTCGTAGGCTATTATGAAACCGTGCAGCAAACATCCAACCTTCCAGCAAGTGAGCAATACAATTCACTGCTCGAAGGGGAACTGTTTATATTGTCTGTATAATTGGCTTGATTGAAGTCAGCTGGATGTGCTCACTCTCATTGCACACAATAGGCAGTCCCCTAATGGGTTCCCTGGTGTGCAGCCGCCGAACACAATCCCAACCGCGCATGCGTAACAGCATAACGGGGCGGAACCATATGCGGCCGATGCGCTCCACCGGCATGGTCATATCCGCCGGCGTGGACCGCAAGCGGAAGTGAATGAGCGGAGCCAGAGGATCTCGGAGAGAGCCAATAGCATTTGCTCAAAAGACGGACACCCGAAGGAGAGTCCGCCTACCGTGCCGGGCATGTCACCAAAGGCATGATCCACAATTGGAATGGGTGTTGTTGCTTGACTTTAGCAGGCAAACGGGATAGTTAACAACTATTGGTGGTATCTTAAATGTGTTTGCTCTAAGAAAAATAAAAGGAAATGTAATTTTATAGAAATTGATTAAAAAGAACCATAATATAATAGAAAATCCCTTGTGGAGATCATAATCCTGTAATGAGGGAGAAAAGCAAAGCAGCCACATGTAACAACCATGTAGATTAAACAAACCTCCCCTTAAAGCATCCATTGAAGCAGTTTATAACCCTAAGAGAATAACATAAAAAATACATGGAATTATATATTTGTTAGATAATAACATCAGTATGGCATATCATAATGAAATTTAACAGCAAGTAACACTTATTGACATATACATAGATGGATAGAAAAAAGTTGAAAAATCAAGGAGAGGAGAAATGTCAGAAAGGAGTTATTGTTCCATGCCCCCTGATGTGAACCCTTCTAAAAAAGGTTTAAAAGAAATCATTTTGTTTAACCCTGGAGGATCTGTAGCCTTCAAGGTATAGATCCATCGTAGCTCCATCTGTAAGAGAACTTTATTCCAGTCCCCTCCTCGGGGATTGGGATGAATTCTGTCTAAAATCAAAAATTAGATTTTTGGAAATTTTCCTGCATGTACTAAACTAGTATGACGTCCTAGAGGTAAGTCTGGATTACAGGTTTTCATGCTTTTTACATGTCTATTTGCTCGTTTGAAAAATGGCAGTTTGGTCTTGCCAACGTAGAAGCAGCCGCACTCACAGAGGAGTAAGTATACAACTCCGTGAGTGCGGCAATTGGCGAAATGCTTCGGGAAGAAGGTCTGGCCATTGGGTAATGTTGGGTTTTTTGTGGTTAACATGTAACCACAATGGTTGCAATTTCCACAGATGTAGGTGCCCCTAAATTTGCAAGGATCTTGGTTTTTATGTGCTTTAAATTCACTTTGTACCAGTTTTTCCTTCAAAGCTGGCACTTTTTTAAAAGTGAAATGAGGGCGATCTGGGACGTATTTACCCACAGTGGGGTCCAAAGTTAGCACGTGCCAATATCTCGAAACAATTTGTCTGATATTTTGATGTTGTTCAGAGTATTTCATGATGATTCTCAAAATTTGATCAGGTTCCTTAGAAGTTTGAGGGGACAATAAACACTCTGTCAGACGCAACCGCTTTTCTATAAGCTTTTTTTAGGGTGGTTTTAGTGTAACCCCTAAGAAGGAGTCTGTCTTTTAGATCATTTGCAGCAAGCTGAAAGCTTTGCAGATCCGTGCAATTGCGTCTGATCCTTAAATACTGCCCAAAAGGAATCGAACGAACAAGGGTTTCAGGGTGAAAGCTTGAGGCGTGTAGGATTGTGTTCCCCGCAGTGGGCTTGCGGTAAAGACCACTGCGGAGAGCACCATCCTCGCCCTTGTGAACCTCTACATCCAAAAATGTAATATATTTATCATGAAAATTCATTGTGAACGTCAGGTTGAATTCGTTTTTGTTCATTCTTGTCAGACAATTTTGTAGTAGTTCTGTTGGACCTTGCCACAGCATAAATATGTCATCTATATTGCGGACCCACATAACAATGTGGTCTGTATATATAGAGGTTGACTCATCCTGTAAAAAAGATAGCTCCCACTCCCCCAGGTACAAATTGGCGTAGGATGGGGCACAACAAGTGCCCATCGCTACGCCCTGCACCTGGAGGAAGCGGGAGCCATTGAAGGTAAACACGTTATGGAGAAGTATGTAATGTAGCATGGACAGTACAAATTCCCCATAAGCATCAAATTTTCCACTTTGCATTAGTGTATGTCTAACAGCAGAGATCCCTCGATCGTGTGGGATCGAGCTGTATAAAGCTTCTACATCTATCGTAACCAATAGACAGTCTTCAGGAGTGATAACGTTTTCAATTTTTTGTAAAAAATGTATTGTGTCACGTACATGAGAGGGTAACGCGGTAACGAAGGGTTTTAAATACATGTCCACTAATTTGCTCACATTATCCGAGATAGATCCTCTCCCGGAGATAATGGATCGCCCTGGTGGCTTAGTGGCATTTTGGGGATTTTCGGGAGCGCGTAAAAAGTTGGGGTGACTGGAAATGCTATACGGATAAATTCCCATGTATGTTTAGGGATTGTGCCATTTAAGTATGCAGAGTCTATTAGTTGGTAGAAGGTTTGTTGATATTTTTCAACAATATCAGATGTAATTTTGCGATACCAATTAAGGTTTTTTAAGATGTTTTGGCACATCTGTATATATTGGTTGCTATCCATAATGACAACATTGCCGCCTTTGTCAGCCTGCTTGATTGTGATTAAATGATTCTCTGCTAGTTTTTTAATAGCTTGTCTTTGTTGAAATGTAATATTAGGTTTAGGAGATGATCGTATGTGGAGTTTTTCCACCTCCTTAGAAACAAGCTTGACAAAGGCGGCAATGTTGGCATTCAATGCGTTGGGGTATTTGTCAGACTTTTTCTTTAATAGTGATGTCTGGGCAGTAAGGGTAGGCCCATCAGAGTCCACATCTGCTAATAACGCTGGTAAATCGACTTTATCAATGAGGTCCTCATTTTCCTCAAGTAGAGATATTAGAGTTTCTAGAACTGGATCTTTTTTAGGTATGGAAGACTGTATAGGGTTTTGTTTGTCAAATAAAACCTTAAAATTAAGTTTGCGAGCGAAAAGGTGTAAATCTTTTATGAAATCAAATTTGTCCAATTTGGCATTTGGACAGAAACTGAGGCCTTTGGAAAGAACCTCAGTCTCATCCAAAGATAGTTCATAGCTTGAAAGATTAATGATTGACAAGTCAGGGTTTGGAGGTGTATTAGGAACAGTGTAGGAAGGATTTGTTTCAGTATCAACTAAGGTGACGGTAGGGTGGTTGGAGTGAAATTTGGAGCTCGTTGGTGAAGTGCTTCTAAAAAAATAGAATCCTGTAAGTTGAGGGTGGACAAAAGATGGTGGGGGGTGATTAGTGGTGAGTGGGGAAACATTGGTGATTGAATTAGACCCACAAGACAGGATTTTGTGATTTAAATAAAGAGAGATTGGTTTTTGAGACCTGTTGTGTATTTGATTTTTTGGTGGATTGTTCCATAATGGAATCGCCTTGGTATGTGCAGTTTACTCGATCAGTGGTTTTAGGTTTTGTAACATTTAGTGAGGAATGTGATCCACTTCTAGGTGGAGGGTGTACTGAAGTGTCATAAAGTGATTTGTTAGGTACGGTGTTGTTTATAGATTTGTTGGAATTCCACTTGTATGCCTTGCCCTGCTGAAAGGCATTGATGTCTCGATTGAGCTTCTTTTGTTTTTTGATTAAAATATTTCTATTGAAGATTTCTAAATGTTCCTTCAGTTGTTTTTCTTTTTCTTGAAATAATTTGTGAGATTTATATTTTTGAATTTTTTCACAAATAAGTTCAATTTCGACATCTAGTTTGGCAGCACGCGTGGTATGTTCATCTATTAAGAGAGTCATGAGGGAAGCTGACCCCAACTTTTTACGCGCTCCCGAAAATTCACAAACATGCCACTAATCCACCAGGGCGACCCATTATCTAGGGGAGAGGATCGATCTCGGATAATGCGAGCAAATTAGTGGACATGTATTTAAAACCCTTCGTTACCGCATTACCCTCTCATGTACGTGACACAATACATTTTTTACAAAAAATTTAAAACGTTATCACTCCTGAAGACTGTTTATTGGTTACGATAGATGTAGAAGCTTTATACAGCTCGATCCCACACGATCGAGGGATCTCTGCTGTTAGACATACACTAATACAAAGTGGAAAATTTGATGCTTATGGGGAATTTGTACTGTCCATGCTACATTACATACTTCTCCATAACGTGTTTACCTTCAATGGCTCCCCCTTCCTCCAGGTGCAGGCGTAGCGATGGGCACTTGTTGTGCCCCATCCTACGCCAATTTGTACCTGGGGGAGTGGGAGCTATCTTTTTTACAGGATGAGTCAACCTCTATATATACGGACCACATTGTTATGTGGGTCCGCTATATAGATGACATATTTATGCTGTGGCAAGGTCCAACAGAACTACTACAAAATTGTCTGACAAGAATGAACAAAAACGAATTCAACCTGACGTTCACAATGAATTTTCATGATAAATATATTACATTTTTGGATGTAGAGGTTACATAGTTACATAGTTACATAGTAGGTGAGGTTGAATAAAGACAATAGTCCATCTAGTTCAACCTGTGTAGGTGTGTGTGGCTGTAATCATCTCTCATACCCCTGAATGTTCTGATCCTTGAGATGTAAGTCTAAGAGTCTTTTGAAAGCCACCATACTACCCGCAGAAACCACCTCTTGTGGTAGAGAATTCCACAATCTTGTTGCCCTAACAGTAAAGAACCCCCCGCGTTGCCTGAGGTTAAAACGCTTCTCCTCTAATCGCATTGTATGCCCTCGAGTCCTCATGCAATCCCTTCGAATGAACAGCTTTTTTTCTAAGCTGGGATCCCCATTAAGATATTTATAAATTGCTATCATGTCCCCCCTCAGACGTCTCTTCTCCAGGGAGAATAAATCGAGCGATTGTAGACGCTCTTCATAGTCAAGGTCCTCCAATCCCCTAATTAGTTTAGTTGCCCTTCTCTGGACTCTCTCCAGCTCCAACACATCCCTCCTGAGGACTGGCGACCAGAACTGGACGGAATACTCCAGATGCGGTCGGACCAGAGTTTTATAAAGTGGAAGGATTATAGTCTTATCTCTGGAATGCATCCCTTTCTTTATGCATGCTAATGTTCTGCTGGCTTTGGCAGCTGCCGCTTGACATTGCATGCTGTTTCCAAATCTATCATCAACCAAGACTCCCAGATCCTTCTCCATTTTTGATTCCCCCAAGGGCTCCCCTCCTAACGTGTATTGTGTTTTTATGTTTTTAGTCCCCAAGTGCAAAACCTTACACTTCTCCACGTTAAACCTCATTTGCCATGTCGTTGCCCACTCCGTTATTTTGTCCAGGTCATTCTGTAGGATATCTGCTTCATGTTGTGAAGTTATTGCCCTGCCCAATTTTGTGTCATCTGCAAAAACTGATATCGAACTACTGATCCCGACCTCAATGTTGTTTATGAATAAATTGAACAAGGTTGGTCCCAAGACTGAGCCTTGGGGGACCCCGCTTACCACCTCAGACCAGTCTGAGTATGCGCTGTTTATTACTACCCTTTGGACACGCCTTTTTAGCCAGTTCCATATCCAAGAGCAAACCCTGCTATCGATACCTGCAGACCTTATTTTATAAATTAAGCGCTTGTGGGGAACTGTATCAAACGCCTTAGCGAAATCCAAGTACACCACATCCACTGGTCTCCCCCTATCTAGCTCACAGCTCACCTCCTCGTAGAATGTTAGGAGATTGGTTTGACAAGAACGCCCATTTGTAAACCCGTGCTGATTACTGCTGATGATGTTGTTGTCTTTAGCAAACTCTACGATATAGTCCCTTATCATCCCCTCCAGAAGTTTACATACTACTGATGTCAAACTGACAGGCCTATAATTTCCCGGGATATGCCTCTGGCCCTTATTGAATATTGGGAATATATTGGAATATGCTCTGCCTTAGTTTTATTGCTGTTGATATATTTAAAGAATTTCTTTGGGTTTTTTTTACTATCCTCTGCTATTTGTCTCTCAAAGTTGATTTTAGCCATCCTGATTTCTTGTTTACTTTTCTTATTTGCCTCCTTGTATTGCTCGAAAGCCGATACTGTGCCCTCTGATTTATACTTCTTGAAGGCCAATTTTTTCCCCCTAATAAGTTTTTTGACGCTACAGTTTAGCCAGCCAGGTTTGGCTTTGTCTCTTCTAAATTTATTTCCCATAGGAATGCACTGCAAGATGCCTTTGCCTAATATGTTCCTAAAGCATTCCCATTTTTCCTCTGTGGTCAGGGATCCCAGGGTTTGGTCCCAGTTTACCCTTTCCATCAATGAGTACAATTTTGGAAAGTTTGCTCTTCTGAAGTTTAGGGTTCTTATGTTCCCCACTTGCCTTGTTATATTGTTATTTACACTAAATGTGATCATCCTGTGATCGCTAGAGCCCAGGTTGTCCTGGACTCCTACCTCCGAGATTATGTCTGGGTCATTAGTGAGCAATAGATCCAGGACTGCGTTTTCTCTGGTAGGGGAATCCACCAACTGTGACATGTAATTATCCTGTAACGTTTCCGTGAATAGATGGGCCTTCTGTGAGTGTGCAGTCCCCTCTTCCCAGTCAATGTCGGGATAATTGAAGTCCCCCAATACGATGACTGATCCCAATTTTGCCACTTTACCCATTAGTGCTAAAAATTCCAGCTCTACCTCCTCCCCTTGGTTAGGTGGCCTATAGCGAACCCCCACAATTACTTTCCCCTTTTCTCCTTCCCTATGGAGTTCAACCCACACAGATTCTAAATCCATGCTCATCCCATCCGTAATGTCACTCCTTTCTATCACCTTTATATTGTTCTTGACATAGAGACATACCCCTCCCCCTCTTTTTCCTACCCTGTCCTTCCGGTAAACCGAATACCCTTGGATATTGGCCAGCCAGTCATGTGAGGGGTCGAACCAAGTCTCCATTATTCCCACAAGGTCTATGTCCTCCTCATGTACTAACATTTCCAACTCATCCATTTTATTAGCTAGGCTCCTGGCATTAGCATATACCCCTCTTAGTTTTACGGAAGTTAAGCGCAGGTTCACAAGGGCGAGGATGGTGCTCTCCGCAGTGGTCTTTACCGCAAGCCCACTGCGGGGAACACCATCCTACACTCCTCAAGCTTTCACCCTGAAACCCTTGTTCGTTCGATTCCTTTTGGGCAGTATTTAAGGATCAGACGCAATTGCACGGATCTGCAAAGCTTTCAGCTTGCTGCAAATGATCTAAAAGACAGACTCCTTCTTAGGGGTTACACGAAAACCACCCTAAAAAAAGCTTATAGAAAAGCGGTTGCGTCTGACAGAGTCTTTATTGTCCCCTCAAACTTCTAAGGAACCTGATCAAATTTTGAGAATCATCATGAAATACTCTGAACAACATCAAAATATCAGACAAATTGTTTTGAGATATTGGCACGTGCTAACTTTGGACCCCACTGTGGGTAAATACGTCCCAGATCGCCCTCATTTCACTTTTAAAAAAGTGCCAGCTTTGAAGGAAAAACTGGTACAAAGTGAATTTAAAGCACATAAAAACCAAGATCCTTGCAAATTTAGGGGCACCTACATCTGTGGAAATTGCAACCATTGTGGTTACATGTTAACCACAAAAAACCCAACATTACCCAATGGCCAGACCTTCTTCCCGAAGCATTTCGCCAATTGCCGCACTCACGGAGTTGTATACTTACTCCTCTGTGAGTGCGGCTGCTTCTACGTTGGCAAGACCAAACTGCCATTTTTCAAACGAGCAAATAGACATGTAAAAAGCATGAAAACCTGTAATCCAGACTTACCTCTAGGACGTCATACTAGTTTAGTACATGCAGGAAAATTTCCAAAAATCTAATTTTTGATTTTAGACAGAATTCATCCCAATCCCCGAGGAGGGGACTGGAATAAAGTTCTCTTACAGATGGAGCTACGATGGATCTATACCTTGAAGGCTACAGATCCTCCAGGGTTAAAACGAAATGATTTCTTTTAAACCTTTTTTAGAAGGGTTCACATCAGGGGGCATGGAACAATAACTCCTTTCTGACATTTCTCCTCTCATCCTTGATTTTTCAACTTTTTTCTATCCATCTATGTATATGTCAATAAGTGTTACTTGCTGTTAAATTTCATTATGATATGCCATACTGATGTTATTATCTAACAAATATATAATTCCATGTATTTTTTATGTTATTCTCTTAGGGTTATAAACTGCTTCAATGGATGCTTTAAGGGGAGGTTTGTTTAATCTACATGGTTGTTACATGTGGCTGCTTTGCTTCTCCCTCATTACAGGATTATGATCTCCACAAGGGATTTTCTATTATATTATGGTTCTTTTTAATCAATTTCTATAAAATTACATTTCATTTTATTTTTCTTAGAGCAAACACATTTAAGATACCACCAATAGTTGTTAACTATCCCGTTTGCCTGCTAAAGTCAAGCAACAACACCCATTCCAATTGTGGATCATGCCTTTGGTGACATGCCCGGCACGGTAGGCGGACTCCCCTTCGGGTGTCCGCCTTTTGAGCAAATGCTATTGGCTCTCTCCGAGATCCTCTGGCTCCGCTCATTCACTTCCGCTTGCGGTCCACGCCGGCGGATATGACCGTGCCGGTGGAGCGCATCGGCCGCATATGGTTCCGCCCCGTTATGCTGTTACGCATGCGCGGTTGGGATTGTGTTTGGCGGCTGCGCACCAGGGAACCCATTAGGGGACTGCCTATTGTGTGCAATGAGAGTGAGCACATCCAGCTGACTTCAATCAAGCCAATTATACAGACAATATAAACAGTTCCCCTTCGAGCAGTGAATTGTATTGCTCACTTGCTGGAAGGTTGGATGTTGGATAAATCTTCTTAGTAATTTTCCCTCTCTCCTCACCAGGCAGATCTCCCATCTTCCTTGGGTTTCAGCTGTCTCCAATCAGCTTTTAGCTGACGGGCACACACAATTGGAAGTTGCTTGCATGAACTGTTTGCACTTAAAAGTCATCCATTTTCCCCAATGAGACGTCCTAATCCAGCGATGAGAGTAATCCAGCCACATGCTTTTAATATTATTGGCAGGCATACACTTTAAAGAGTCACATGACAGATCCTGTAAGTGTTTTGTTGTTACTTTACTATATACTCTATTTGGTGTTTTTGCTATCATGAATGTTGTAAGGTTGCATTTTTGTATATTTTGTACATTTGTAGCTATTTCGATATATGTATCAATGATTAATTACTTTTGTGATTGATCACTTACAGACCGCTATCTAAAGGTTGTCCCTGAAGAAGGAGCTTTGATGTATGTCTTTGAAACGCGTTGGGCACTTACCTTCATTACAGTGGTACCTTTCTGCCACATGACTACATGAACTGTATACAGCTTGCCATACTGTTTTAAACTTTTTTTGTACATGTATCCAATAAATTCATTACTATTTTGATAATTCTTTGTATTTATAAATTATTATTTGTGCCTAAAAAGTTCCACCCCAAGGGGAATTTCTCTCTTAGCCAAGTACATATACTGCAGCAGTCAGCCCTGCGCTGGCAAAGTGACGTATGGGTACGTCACTCGCCCGCGAGCCAATAGGGGGCGAGCGCGCACCGCCGAAGGCGCGCTCCCGCCCCCGCTCGTTCACGGGCATCCCCGCGCGAGTGACCGGCGGTTTTGATGTCGGTCACTCGCGATCTCCCGCTGGAGAGGGAGAAAGGCAGGCGGCTAATGTAAACAAAGCCGCCTGTCATTCTCCCTGATGTAACAGCAGAGATCATACGATCCTGCTATGTAGGATCGTATGTCTCTGTGGTTACATCCAAAGCCACACCCCTTTACAGTTAGAAGCACGCCCCTAGGGACACACTTAACCCCTGCATCTCTAATAAAGTTAACCCCTTCCCTGCCAGTGTCATTTTTACAGTAACAGTGCATATGTATAGCACTGATTACTGTAGTAATGTCACTGGTCCCCCCAAAAGTGTCAAAAATGTCAGTCAATGGTCCGATCTGTCCGCCGCAAAGTCGCAATCTCACAAAAAAAATTACAGATCGCCTCCATTACTAGTTAAAAAAAAAACAATAAAAATGACATAAATCTTTCCCGTAGTTAGTAAACTCAATAACTTTTGCGCAAACCAATCAAAATATGCTTATTGCAATTTTTTTCACCAAAAATATGTAGCGGAAAACAAATTGGCCTAAAATGTTAAAAAAAATGTGATTTTTACATTTTTTTTTGGGGGGGGAATTTCATATAAAAAAATGTGAAAAATAGTGTTATTTTTTCAATATTGTCACTCTTTTTTTGTTTATAGCGCAAAAAGTAAAAATCGCACAGGTGATCAAATACCACCAAAAGAAAGCTCTGTTTGTGGGAAAAAAAGGACGCCAATTTCATTTGGGTACAGTGTCGCACGACCGCACAACTGTCCGTTAAAATCATGCAGTGCTGAATCGCAAAATAGGCCCTGGTCTTTGAGCAGCTAAATCCTCCGGGGCTTAAGTGGTTAAGGGAGGATTGAGGTGAAACCTGTCTTATTTACACCTAAGGTCCAGTGATCTTTTTATGTGATGTCATCATGCCAAGATCAATACAGCTCTCCAAGGCAGGGGTGTTAAGCTCAATTTAATTATGGTTGCCTTTTAGAGGGCTGGTTGTATCTGTAAGACAAGACTATATAAACGTACTGTATCTACTCTTTGTCGTATTAAACAATTGCCTCTTCCTTCGATTATTCCTGGTTTTAGTAGTAACGTAAGATTTAAGCAGTGAAGGGCAGGAGTAGGCCAGCATGGAGCCCACTCAAACTTCTGTAGCTGAGATGATGCAAGTCTGTAAAGGAGGGTCCCACACTGCCCTGATATCGTCCACAGGAACCTTTATTGGAGACTGCTCAGACAGAACATGGTTCTGCAAAAGTGTTCTGTCTGAGTAGACTCCAATTAAGTTTCTTGTGGATGATACCAGCAGTGTGGGACCCTCCTTTTCACCTGGCATAGAATTGTATTATTCTCATAACAATTATAAGCATATGTCTGCAGCACCCACCCCCCTAACACGAGATGTCAAGAACCCCCCATCATCAGAAGTCAAGAGTCCCCCACCCTCACTTACATCGCAGTGCACCCCCCCCCCCTTACCTTGTGCTGCTGCTTGGAAGAAGCTGGGGTGGAGCTTGGAAGCAGAAAGTAAAGGGTCTGGAGGTGAACCAGAGTCGGGCTGGAGTCAGCTTCCAGAGTCTGATGACCAGGGGAGGTGGCAATGAGAGGGTGCTGTGGTTGCACAGAAAGAAGCAGGATCTGTAGGAAGAGTTTTGTCCTCCTCTCTGCTGCTAACTTAGACTGGGGGGGGGGGAGGGGAGCAGAGAACAGCCTCTATGTGGCTACACAATAGAAGAACCAGATCTGGAGGAGTTCTGTCCTCCTCTCTGCTGCTAACTGCTGAGGCAATGCGTGGGCAGAGATGAAGTGGATGCCACAGCTGTGGGAAAAATTTGGGTGCTACATTAAAAGGCCTGTTGGGTTAGATTTGGCCTATTGGCCTTGTGTTTGACTCATCTGCTCCAAGGCTATCAGAAAGAAAGTTCTAAATGTCTATTAGCCCAGCAAGATATTTTTAAAAGATAGCCAATGATTTGAAATTGATCATTTCATTGTATTAAAATAATAATAATCTACAAGTGTTAGAAATTACAAACAACTGCTAGTTTGTCTAGAACTGGGTGGCCCAGCAAATTCAATCCATGAGCTAACCATTTGATTTGGTTTTTGTCTCCAACAGCACCGTAATTCTTGCAATAGTTGGGGTCAAAGTGCATGCATGAACAATCAGAGAGAGAGAGAGATTGCATAAATTCTGCATGAAAAGTGTGTTAGGAAAAAGCCTTTGCTGTCTGAAAAGAACATGAAAGCAAAATAATGTTGGCAATTTATCAAATATACAAAGATCAGGTCTCCTGAGACAATGTACCGAAGACTGATCAATCAGAGATAGAGTTGTTTGGTCACATTATTCATGTGCCAAAGCCTGAAGAGAGTATTTCAGGAGAAGAACCACATAACAACTGTGAGGCTTGGTGGTGGAATTGTTATGATTTGGGGTTGCCTTGCTGTCCCAGGGTCTGAATAGCTCACAGTCATTCAATCAACTATACTGTATATTCTGCATCATGTCAGAATCAGTCATCAAGTTTGCTTCATGAGAGTGAGATGCCATCTACCCAAAAGTTGAATTTAAACTCTTAACCAGATAATGATCGCACTAGCAAGTTTCCTAAGGAATAGCTTAAGGCCCCTTTCACACAGGGGAGTCCGTCGGCGGACTCAGTTTTTTCTGAGCAGGGGATCGATCTGCTGATCCCCCGCTGAGCAGATGGATGGCAGCTCTGTCTCCGCGCTGTGTGCGGAGACAGAGCTGTAAGGTCCCACTGTTCTCTATGGGGGAATCCCATCCCAGACCCAGATCCTTCTCCACCATTGATTCCCCCAGTTGTACTCCCCCTAGTATGTATGATGCATGCATATTCTTAGCCCCCAAGTACATAACTTTACATTTATCAACATTAAACCTCATCTGCCACATAGTTGCCTAATTAAACAGTGCATTGAGGTCGGCTTCTAAGTTGGAGACGTCCTGTAAAGATGTTATTCCACTGCATTGCTTGGTGTCATCTGCAAAGAAGAAGTAATTTTAATCCCAGACCCTATATAATTTATAAAGATATTAAAAAGTAAGGGTCCCAACACTGAACCTTGGGGTACACCACTGATAACCTTAGACCATTCAGAGTAAGAATCATTAACCACTACTCTCTGAATTCAGTCTTTAGCTAGTTTTCTATTCATTTACAAACTAAACTGTTGGTGTGTTATATATACACTCATACACATGTTGAGAAGGTTCCTTGGGGTACTATTCAGACAACTTAATAGGACCTTAAAGCTGAATTTGCGGTATGGCAATTACATTGGTCCAGGTTGATCCCAGTGGAGTTTGGAGATCCCTGTAGTAGGCAATCCTACTCCAACGTCCATATGCCATACTGAGCAGCTGCCCTGCTACTTACAGGAACACGAGGTCACCAATTCGACATATACAGTATACATAAATATACATACCTGGAGTTTGTCTTAAAAGAAAAAAATTCCCTTTACCGTTGTAATAAATATTCAAGTCAGTCCCATACAGACATACCTTTGATAGCAGTAACTATGGAACAAAAAAACATACCGCCAAAGTGTCCCAATGAGAACACCTAGGTGTGCATGCATAATCCAACCATCTTCCAGCACCAATTTTGGGCAACCCTTATCCCATGTCTTTGAATGCTTTGCCCCAAGTAGCGAACATAAAACAACACACTTTGGGTAATTTCACACAGCCGCTCCATGTGTTCGCAAATCATCCTATTTTTTTGCGGATGATTTGCGGACATAATGTAAGTCAATGGCACTGCGGATGTCAGTGGAATACCATCCGCTGACATCCGATTTTCCTCCTTTCAGTTCTGTTCCGTTTTTTGGAACGGAACAGAACCCTATTTTTTCATCCGTTTAAAAAACGCAAAGGAAGGAAAATCGGATGTCAGCGGTGTCATCTGCTGACATCCGCAATGCCATAGACTTACATTATGTCCGCATATCATCCGCAAACGGATGGGATGATATGCGGGCATACGGAGCGGATGACACAAATGTCATCCGCTCCGTGAAAAAAAAAAAAAGTCCCGCAGCGGAGAAGAAATGCGGAGCGGCCGTGTGAAAGAAGCCTTATGCATTCCATTTCTGAGCATATTAAGCAAAATAAAACATCCTGAACACCGTTTTAGTACTATTTACCAACATATTTAAAAAGGAATTCAAATAATTGAGAAAAAAGGAAGCATAAAAAAAAAAAAACTCTAGACACCAAACCATAAGGATTAAATAAGTACATTTCTATATGAGGCGAAATATGCCATAGTACCTGTCATTAATTTTTCCATCTATAATATAAACGGCAAGACACACAGAGGAACGTTTATTTTGGGTAGTGATGTACTTTTCTCCCATTAAAAATAAATTAATCAGCAAATTCCTCCACAGCTAAGCCCTTCTTTTCTGTAAATATTACACAGCTGTTATGCATTACAAGGTGATATTGTCCCACATTTGCTTTTAGAATGTTTTACACATAAGTAGATCCTTTGCAGCTCGCCTTGCAACAAAAGCATGTTAAATAAACTGAGAAAATTCTGTTTGCTTTGCAATATTTACACAGAAGTGGGATATACCTCACACTTATAAAGTTTCTCTATATGACTGAATTTTACAAGATGTTAAAGTGAGGAAGTTTGGCTTTGGGGAAACAGAATTAACAAAATTGCCTTCTCTCTCCGGCATGAAAACCAACCTGTTTCTGTATATACGGAATTTAAAAGAAAAAAAAAAAAAAAAAAGAAGGCGCTCTGTAAAACTCCTCATCGTTATTTCTGAACGTTTCTGTGTTCTTGCAGAAAAGATATATGCTGTGAAATTAAAAATGAGCCCTGAGGAAGGAATGAATGCACTTACAAGTTAATTTAATATTCCAAAAGGTTAAAAAAACACTCTTTTTAATATTGAGAAAATTATAAGGCACTGGGCTGAACTGTATTAATAATACATGAAAAAATAGAAGTGCATTTCTGCTGACAACCGCAAAGTTAAGTCTTCTGTAAGTCTGTAGGTAAAATGAATTAGACGTTTATTTTACATTGGAAGGGTGGTGGGTTGGTTGGTATGCTTTTTGGATTATGTGAAAACACAGCGAGTTCAGAAGGGCTGAAATAATTTCATGTACGGGACTGTAGCTATTGGAGGATTTGATTCTGACATTATTTTGAACAATGACATGGTCTCTTAAAAACAAAGATATCAGTTCACCAAAGAATCTTGGACTTCCAATCACATAGGTCAGGGAAAAATAATATTAACAATAATAAAAAATAAAATAAAATGCTTTTAGTGGTCTTAAAGCATATCAAATTCCAAAAGTTTTTTATGACTTTTTTTTCCCTCTATTTTCATCTATTAATCTGAAATTCCTGTCCCTTGGTGGCTACATTCAGTTCTCCACTGTATCCATGGAGGAATCCAAGTTTGACACCCAAGCTGCTCTCCTGATTTGGACTACAAATAGGTCTTCCTCTGCTAATTTTGATTACACAAATGGAACGGAGTTAGATGTTTGCAGATGACATCTTACAAAGCAGATAAAAATTGTCCTTCAGTTCAGCTCACAGGAAGTGACAAGGACACCACATTTCTGGTAGACGTGCAATTCGTTTCAGTCTAGGTACAAATTTGGACAAATTTTTGGTTATTCGTAGATTCAGATGTATCAAAATCTCCAAATTAAATAGTAACGAATAGTAACAAAAAATAAATAATAAAGATGTGCGCTGCCACTTATTTCTATATATAATGTGAGACTGCTGCTATCACATAGGGCTCTTTCACACGGTCCGCCTCCGTAGGCGGATCCGTGCTGCTCAGCGGGGATCGATCCGCGATCCCCGCTGAGCCAGCGGATGACAGCTCCGTCTCCGCTTGCAGTGCGGAGAGGGAGGTGTCACAGCCCCCCGCTGCTCTCTATGGGGAATCATCCGATCCCATCCGATCCCATCCCCAGGACGGATGGAAAATAGGGTTTCCATCCGTCCAAATTTCACGAACAGGAACGGATGCGGATGGCAGCGGTGTCAGTGGACATGTCTCCGCTGCTCCATAGGGCTGAATGGGGCATCCGATCAGATCCGCCTAAAAAACTGACAGGCGGATCTGATCGGACCGCCCGTGTGAAAGAGCCCTAAATGTTCCCACATACAGTGGAATCAGTAAAGAAAAAAGTTGTGATAGCCTTGCCCAATAGTGAACAATCAATTAAGTATTCAATAATAAACTCCTGTGCTATAAAATTGCTACAAACATTGATACATTGAAAGATATATAAACACATATTAGGTAAATAAATAAAGTCCAAACAGCCCACAAATAGAGTGCTCTAGTGTGTGTGGTTCCCCCCAAAATCCATACCAGACCCTTATCCGAGCATGCCCCCCCCCCCCCGGACCATACCAGACCACATGCCCTTAACATGGGGAGTGGGTGCTTTAGGGGGGGGCTCTGCACCCCCATCCCGAAGCACTATGTCACCATGTTAGTACCCCTACCCATTCACCAAAAATGTGTAAGAAGTAAATAGAGGCGGTAAGGGGGGATTGGTGTGTGCTCAATAAAGTTCTTATTGAATTGCACTATGAATTTCGACAATTCCTTTATTGAAAAAATAAAAAACAATGTCCCCCGATGTAGATCCATCTAACGCCACCTGCCGCACAGCCGAACCCAAAAAAAAAGAAAGAAAAGAAAAACCTCCGGCCTCAATGAACACTTCCTGTGGACTGCCTGCTCATTCGTCTGACATTTCTGATATAGTTAAGGGGCGGAGTCACTCAATGACATCAGCAGGTGACCCTACCCCCTTGTGAAATCACCGACCTGGGTATGTTGGGTCGATGATGTCGCAGGGGGACAGGGTCAGCAGGTGGGCCCACCCCTTACGTATATATTAGGTAGCACTGGACACCCCAGACTGAGAAGAATAATTCTAGGGCCATCATTCATGATCACCTTTAACCTCATAACCTGTAAATGCTAAAAAGCACTGTCTATGGACAACTGTGGTTACCATTTCATTAGCACATGCAGTTTTAGGACTTGACATGTTTAGTATCTATTTACTCGACATAACTTCATCTTTTATACTTTAACAAAAACGGGGTATTATGTTGTTATTGTGTGTACTAAAATAACCATTGCATTTTTATTGAAAATATGGATTTGATCAGCCATTCTGCTCCATTTTATTATCCAGGATTTCTGCTTTCAGAAAATACCTGCCACCTCACATCTCCATCTCACAATAAGATAATAATCTGCTTTTCTTTTGTAACTGACTAATAAAATGGCATTGATTCAAGGAGAGGTTAAGCTTTTAAATTATGCATTACAACTGTGAGGACTTACTTAAAAAGAATGTATAACGTAGTTTTTATACATGGGATTATTACATACAGGGCTAAAGAATATAATTTTAAAATGTGTGGTTTTTTTACTCTGGAGCACACAAAATTTGGCGCAGTTGTGCTTAGTAACCAATCAGCTTCTAACTTCACCTTGTTGAATTAAGATTTGTCAAAAAAAGCTGGAATCTGATTGGTTACTATGCACAGTGCACAGCAACAGAATATGTGTGCTCCACTTTTGGTAATCCAACCCCCCCCCCCCCATTCTCTTTTTGGATTTCCCCAGCTAAACCTGATCAAATAAGAAAAACTGTTGTTTACAGAGCTAAATAGGTAAGGCTCAAATAAAAAAAAACTGTTTACAGATCTCAATAGCTAAAGCTGAACTTTGCACTCCCCCACTTCCCCACAGAAATTATTAAAGAGTTTGTTACCCCAACATTTCATAATCCTAACATGTGCCTGCTGTACCATGTACTTGTATGAAAAAGTATCCTGTTTTCTTTATTTTGCTTCCTTTAATCCCTGGTGATCCTTCCAGTCCCCCTGCTTTCCTATTAAAAACTGTCCACTCTAAGCTGGAGAACACAACGCGGTCAGCTCTCTAGCTATGCTGGGAACTCAGCCTGCTCTCCACCAATAATCAGACTTGTCCTGACACCCCCCCCCCCCACACCTGAACAGCCATGCACTGGGAAGATCAGTGTGCTGCTGCTTCTCCTCCCTCAGCTCTTATGCAGCTGAGAACAGAGATTATGTGATCACTTATACAAAAGGGGAAAAAAGGTATTTTTTTAATATCTATAAACAAATGTGTTGCCTTTCATTTCTATTTTAAACTGAATGGGTTGTTTTACAAGGTGAAGGTTTGCAATCACTTTAAATGCAAATTTTTTTCTGGGAGGGGCATAAAAAAGCAGTTATACTTTTCTTATTTCTCATTCCGACCTTTACAACAGTCCCCCAAAGATGCTTCTCTTTACTGCTCCATTGGTTGCAGATGCACTTACACCATCTCGGATAATGCAGGACTATTGATCTGCTCCTGAAACTGAGGATAAGACTGGCCAATCATTTGGAAGCCATGTCAGTGCCACTGATCATGATAATAATGACAAAAAGTAAAGAACTACCATTGAGTGCCTTGGAACACAGACAGCTTGGCAGTGGCACCCATTGCAAGCTGCACTCTTCCTTTGTTCCAGATTGACAAACATCATGCATATAAGAGGCTTCGGTTTTGAGTAGCCACACTTTTATGTTTTAGCTATAAAAGCAATACTTGAAGCTTTTTCTAATTTTGAAAATGGGGTCCCTCTTTGTCCTGCATTGCGTTTTACTCTGCTGCTCCTGGTAGCTCTAGCAACAGAAATAGTGCAAGTATTAGCAAAACAAGAAGGAGGGGTCATTTGTGCTTAGAAGGTGACATTTCTTTAGCTTTTTTGCATTTGGTGCAGACAAGTACTAGAGAGCTTCAGTTGCCTAGAGCAAGTCTGGGCTTTTTCTGTCAATGGGCATTGGGCCTGTGCTGATGGGAAATACAGTTTGCTTTAGATATCACTTAGAGATGGTTCAGAGATTATTCAGAATTCTGAAAGTTCTGATGTGAGCAAAAGCTTATCATCATAGGCCTAAAATAATATGATATACTGTATATCTTACTATGCAAAAGTGTGAAAGAATGCTGTAAATTAACCACTTAAGCCCCGGAAGATTTTACCCCCTTCCTGACCAGGGCCTATTTTGCGATTCGGCACTGCGTGATTTTAACGGACAATTGCGCGGTCGTGCGACGCTGTACCCAAATTAAATTGATGTCCTTTTTTCCCACAAACAGAGCTTTCTTTTGGTGGTATTTGATCACCTGTGCGATTTTTTGATCATGCGCTATAAACAAAAAAAGAGCGTCAATTTTGCAAAAATAACAATATTTTTCACATTTTTTTATATGAAATTCTCCCCAAAAAAATGTAAAAATCAAAATGTTTTAACATTTTCAGCCAATTTGTTTTATGCTACATATGTTTGGTAAAAAAAATTGCAAAAAGCGTATTTTGATTGGTTTGCGCAAAAGTTATCGCGTTTACTAACAAAGGGAACGATTTTTGTCACTTTTGTTGTTTTTTTTTAACGCGTAATGGCGGCGATCTGCAATTTTTTTTGCGGTACTGAGACATTGCGGCGGACAGATCGGACCCTTGACTGACATTTTTGACACTTTTGGGGTTACCAGTGACATTTCTGCAGTAATCAGTGCTATATACATATGCACTGTTACTGTAAAATGACACTGGCAGTGAAGGGGTTAACTTTTTTGAGAGGGAGGGGTTATGTGTGTCCCCAGGGGCGTGATTCTAACTGTAATTGGCTGTGGCTTGAGGTGCAGGAACAGTGATCAACGGTCCTACATAGTAGAACCATATGATCACTATTTCTACACAGGGGAGAATGACAGGCGGCTTGTTTACATTAGCCGCCTGCCTTTCTCCCTCTGCACCGACGATCGCCAAGTGACCGGCGGACATCGGGTCCGCCGGGCCACACGCGCGGGGGGTCCATGACCGCGCGGGAGCGGGAGCGGGAGCGCGCCTCCGGGGGTGCTCGCTCCCTAGACCCTCACAGGCTAGCGACGCTAGTACTACGTCGCTCTGCCTGTGAGGGGCTGACTGCCGACGTAAATAGTGGTGCGGCAGTCGGCAAGTGGTTAAGAATGCTTTCAGAAATAGAAATGTTTAATAGTTTATTTTTATCAATTACCAGAATAGAAAGTAAATAAATAGAAGAGAAATCCAAATCAAATCAATATTTTGTGTCGCCACCCTTTGCCTTTAAAAAAGCATAATTTCTTCTATGTACACTTGCACACAGTTTTTGAAGGAACTCAGCAGGAAGTTTTTTATATATCTTGGAGAACTAAGCACAAATCTTTTGTGGATGTAGGCTGCCTCAAATTCTTCATGAAATCCCAGACCGACTTGATGATGTTGAAATCAGGGCGCTGTGGGGGTCAACCCATCTCTTCCAGGACTCCTTGTTCTTCTGACTACATTAAAGATAGCTCCAAATGACATTGGCTGTTTGGAGTTGTTGTCCTGCTGCAGAATAAATTTGGGGATAATCACATGCCTCACTGGTACAGCATGATGGATGGATATATATATATATATATATATATATATATATATACATTTTTCATACATTGTATACATTCATTGTATATATACAATGTATATATACATTTTTCAGCATTAAGGACACCGTTGATCCTGACCAAATTTCCAACTCCATTTGCAGGAATGCTGCCCCAAACTTGCAAGGAGCCTCCGCCCTACTTCACTTTTGCCTGCGGACACTCATTATTGTACCCCTCTCCAGCCCTTCGGCAAACACACTGCCTTCTGCTATATCCAAATAGTTAAAATTTTGACTCATCAGTCCAGAGCACCTGCTTCCATTTCTTTGCACCCCAGTTCCTATGTTTTCGCGCATAGTTGAGTTGCTTAGCCTTATTTCCACGTTGAAGACATTACTTTTTGGCCTCAATTCTTTCATGAAGACCACTTCTAGCCAGACTTCTAGCCAGAAGTTGGGAAGGGAAGTAAGCATGATATGTCTTTCATCTGCTGTATTATGTTACCTTGGCCGACCACTGCGTCTATGGTCCTCAATGTTGCTCGTTTCTTTGTGCTTCTTCAAAAGAGCTTGAACAGCACATCTTGAAACCCCAGTCTGCTTTGAAATCTTTGCCTGGGAGAGACCTTGCTGATGCAGTATAACTACATTGTGTCTTGTTGCTGTGCTTAGACTCTAATCCTAAACAAGCCCTGACTGTGTGCAAGTGTACAAAATGTGCAAATGTAAAGCCTGGCACACTCTAGCAGTTTTCTTTTTTTTGTTCAACATAGCCGCCTGAGCGAAAAAAAAACCTGACAGCCCAGGTCAGAGCCACTGTACTAACAATCAGATGTTAGTACAGTGATCTCCCGTTTTTCAATAGTGTTCTGACAGAGAGAAACACACACAAACACACACACATACATATATTTTTGAAAGTACCTGCCTAAAACTTTTGCACACAACACTGTATGTATATATATATATATATATATATATATATATATATATATATATATATAGTATCTCACAAAAGTGAGTACACCCCTCAAATTTTTGTCAATATTTTACATGTGACAACACTGAAGAAATTACACTTTGCTACAAAGTAAAGTCGTGAGTGTACAGCTTCTATAAATTTGCTGTCCCCTTAAAATAACTCCACACACAGCCATTAATGTCTAAACTGCTTGCAACAAAAGTGAGTACTCCCCTAAGTAAAAAATATCTAAATTGGGCCCAAAGTGTTAATATTTTGTGTGGCCACCATTATTTTCCAGCAATGCCTTAACCGTCTTGGGCATGGAGTTCACCAGAACTTCACAGGTTGCCACTGGAGTCCTCTTCCACTCCTCCATGACAACATCACAGAGCTGGAGGATGTTAGCGACCTTGCGCTCCTCCACCTTCCATTTGAGGATGCCCTACAGATGCTCAATAGAGTTTAGCTCTGGAGATATGCTTGACCAGTCCATCACCGTGGAGATGTGTTTGGGATCGTTATCATGTTGGAATACTGCCCTGCAGCCCAGTCTCCAAAGGGAAGGGATCATGCTCTGCTTCAGTATGTCACAGTACATGTTGCATTCATGGTTCCCTCAATGAACTGTACCTCCGCAGTGCCGGCAGCACTTATGCAGCCCCAGACTATGACACTTCCACCACCATGCATTACTGTAGGCAAGACACACTTGTCTTTGTCCTCTTCACCTGGTTGCCATCACACACGCTTGACACCATCTGAACCAAAAAAGTTTATCTTGGTCTCATCAGACCACAGGACATGGTTCCAACAATCCATGTCCTTAGTTTGCTTGTCTTCAGCAAGCTGTTTGTGGGCTTTCTTGTGCATCATCTTTAGAAGAGGCTTCTGGGAGGACAGCCATGCAGACCAATTTGATGCACCGTGTGGCGTATGGTCTGAGCACTGACAGGCTGACCCCCCACCCCTTCAACCTCTGCAGCAATGCTGGCAGTGCTCATATGTCTGTTTCCTAAAGACAACCTCTGAATATGACACTGAGCATGTGCACTCAACTTTTTTGGTCGACCATGGCGAGGCCTGTTCTGAGTGCAACCCGTCCTGTTAAACTACTGTATGGTCTTGGCCACCATGCTGCAGCTCAGTTTCAGGGTCTTGGCAATCTTCTTTTAGCCTAGGCCGTCTTTATATAGAGCAACAATTCTTTTTTTCAGCTCCTCAGAGAGTTCTTTGCCATGAGGTGCCATGTTGAACTTTCAGTGACCAGTATGAAAGAGTGAGAGCGATAACACCAAATTTAACACACCTGCTCCCCATTTACACTTGAGACTTTGTAACACTAACGAATCAGAAGACACCAGGGAGGGAAAATAGCTAATTTGGCACAATTTGGACATTTTCATTTAGGGGTTTACTCACTTTTGTTGCCAGCAGTTTAGACATTAATGGTTGAGTTATTTTGAGGGGACAGCAAATTTTCACTGTTATACAAGCTGAACACTCACTACTTTATATTGTAGCAAAGTGTAATTTCTTTTGTGTTGTCACATGAAAAGATATAATAAAATATTTACAAAAATGTGAGGGGTGTACTCACTTACTGTGTGATATATATATGTGTGTGTATATATATATATATACACAGTATCCCACAAAAGTGAGTACACCCCACAATTCAATTTGGTGGTCAAATTTGGTGTTATTGCTCTCACTCTCATACTGGTTACTGGAAGTTCAACATGGCATCTTATGGCAAAGAACTCTCTGGGGATCTGAAAAAAAGAATTGTTGCTCTACATAAAGATGGCCCAGTCTATAAGAACATTACCAAGACCCTGAAACTAAGCTGCAGCACGGTGGCCAAGACCATACAACGGTTTAACAGGATAGGTTCCACTCAGAACAGGCCTCGCCATGGTCGACCAAAGAAGTTGAGTGCACGTGCTCAGCATCATATCCAGAGGTTGTCTTTGGAAAATAGACATATGAGTGCTGCCAGCATTGCTGCAGAGGTTGAAGGGGTGGGAGGTCAGCCTGTCAGTGCTTAGACCATTCGTTGCACGCTGCATCATCAATTGGTCTGCATGGCTGTTGTTCCAGAAGGAAGCCTCTTCTAAAGCCCGCAAACAGTTTGCTGAAGACAAGCCGACTAAGGACATGGATTACTGGAACCATGTCCTGTGGTCTGATGAGACCAAGATAAACTTACTTGGTTCAGAGGGTGTCTAGTGGGTGTGGTGGCAACCAGGTGAGGAGTACAACGACAAGTGTGTCTTGCCTACAGTCAAGCATGATGGTGAGAATGTCATGATCTTGGGCTGCATGAGTGCTGTTGGCATTGGGGGGCTACAGTTCATTGAGGAAACCATGAATGCCAACATGTACTGTGACATACTGAAGCAGAGCATGATCTCCTCTCTTTGGAAACTGGGCCGCAAGCCAGTATTCCAACATGATAGCGACCCCAAAAACACCTCAAAGACGACCACTGCCTTGCTAAAGAAGCTGAGGGTAAAGGTGATGGACTGGCCAAGCATGTCTCCTGACCTAAACCTTTAGAGCATCTGTGGGACATCCTCAAACGGAAGGTGGAGAAGCACAAGCTCTCCAACATCCACCAGCTCTGTGATGTCATCAAGGAAGAGTGGAAGAGGACTCCAGTGGCAACCTGTGAAGCTCTGGTGAACTCCATGCCCAAGAAGTTTAAGGCAGTGCTGGAAAATAATGGTGGCCACACAAAATATTGACACTTTAATCCCAATTTGGACAATTTTACTTAGGGGTGTACTCACTTTTGTTGCCACCGGTTTAGACATTAATGGCTGTGTGTTGAGTTATTTTTATATATATATACACACGCCAATTAAGAAGAAGAGTTCATTTAGAGTTAGGGAGCTGTCTTGACATAGAAGTGTGGCTTTATATGTATCTGAAAATATTTGCAACAAAAACCTGTTTTCAGCCTAAAGTAATATCCATGTACTATTTTTTGTAATTTTTTTTTTTTTTACTGTGAACAACAGTTTCATAAAAATTATTTTTCTATCCTAGGCTACCTGAATTTTACTTGATCCCAAATCCATGGGTTTGGGCCTCCAGGGGCATTAGGATACTTGCTCAAGTATGCAAAGTGGGCTCTCTGGTGACTTTTAAAAGGTTGAAACAACAATTTTGTCATTCTTCATCAGGTACCAAGACGCCTATCTGTCTCAATTTGGTAACTCTCAGTTGCATCTTCCAGCTGCATCTTCCAGCTGAATCCTTTGTTAGAAAGGAGTCCATGTGCAAGCCGCTGTCTGAACTCTATAAGGCCCTTATGCCCTCTGTTCATAACGGTTTGGAACGACTTCAAACTAGATGGTATGTGGAGGTGGACAGTGAAGGCTGGGAAGACATTGGTGAATATCCCTTTCTCGAATTGGTTGCAGCTGATTTTTTTAAAATTCTTTATTTAAAAAGAGGAGGGCACAAAACATTCATCATATACACATCGGCATCATGACACATATGATGGAGGAAGGTATCAATGCACAGTGAGCTAGGGTGAAGACTGGTGTCAAAAAGAAGACAGAAAAAAACACATAAAATGTAATGTAAGGCCAGGGAAAAAGAATAAACAAAAACACCTTCCACATTAGATGAATGGATGAACTTTCCATAAACCTTTTCATATTTTAAAACAGAAAAGAAGAGCAGAAAGGATTCCTAACGATCCAAAGAAGACAGAACTGACTCCTGTCATAAAAATAGTTAGAAGCTGAAAATGAAAGCAAGATGTAAGGGAGAGAAAAAAAGGGGAAAAAATGTAATAAAGAGGGAAGGACCTCCCCCTTACTTTAGCCCCCCACCCCAACCAACAAAGATGCCAGTGATCCTGTCATGATGGACTGGTATTCCTCAGAGTGAGAGAACTCCTGCCAATAGAAACATTTAGTAGGGAATTTGTCTTGGGAGTCATGGTCTGCAGAAATAAGGTCCTCCATCCTGTTTATTTTTTCAGCGTTAGCGAGCCACATAGCTATGGACGGTGGGGAGGGCTATTTACATAGATCTGGGGTACAACTCTTGGCTGCATTAAGCAGGTGTGGCAACACCAAATGTTTATAAGTCTTCCATGGTATGGTATGATGGTGTAGGAGGAACAAGGCCGGATCTCGAGGTAAGTGATGACCGGTACATTTTTGGGCAATACCTCTAATCCCTTCCCAGAAAGCCCTGGATAATTCTGTGGTCCCCTATACAAAGCAAGTAACCTCTGATGAGGCTGCCCTAAAACATTTAACAAGATGTGGGACCCATGGGTCAACTCGGACTCCTGGACTTGGCTTCTCCTTAGGTGCTTGCGCTTGGTTGGGGGATGGTGCTGTACATAGTATTCCTTAGGTGCCTTATATACTCTCTGCCAGAATGGCAATCTCCCCTTTTCCTTGATGGAACACTTTGTATCTGATATTTTTTCTCCATGTAATGCAAGGATTTTTTTGTGAAATTGTGTTACATATTTACATAGTTTGTGAGGTTGAAAAAATACATCAGTCCATCCAGTTCAACCTATGATGTGTGTGTGATTGCTGTCAACCATTCATTGTAAACCCCTTTATGTTGTGGTCTTTAAGGTGCCCATCTAATAGTTTTTTGAAACTATCAATGCTCCCAGCTGATACTACTGCATGTGGAAGAGAATTCCACATCCTTACTGCTCTGACAGTAAAGAACTCCTTACGTATTTTAAGGTTAAAACGTTTTTCCTCTAGTTTTAGTGAGTGGCCACGTGTCTTATTGTATTCCCTTTCTCTGAAAAGTTTGTTCCTTATGCTAGGGTCATCACCAGTACAGTATTTGTACATTGATATCATATCCCCCCTCAATCGTCTCTTCTCCAGAGAGAATAGGTTCAGAGCTTGTAGTCTTTCCTCATAGCTGATGTCTTCCATTCCCCTAATTATTTTTGCTGCCCTTCTCTGGACTCTCTCCAGTTCTAGCACATCCTTTCTGAGGACCTGTGCCCAGAACTGGAAGGAATACTCCAGATGTGGCCGGACCAGAGTCTCCTGTTGCCATTTTTTCCTACCTTGTTGACCTGAGCAATTGTTGCTTGTTTTTGTATTTACTTTAGGCTGTGTAACCTGTTTATGTAAGCTGCTTACCTTTGAGCTGGGAAATGCCTGTCATGGACATGCAATAGTGTTCGGCAGCTTACCTTCTCCTCCATGTCTCCATTAGAGGCCTGACTCTCTTTCTGGCTGCCTTTTATCGTCTCTCCTCCCTGTATGGCTCCACCCCAGGCCATTCCAGGAAGTCTATATTAACTAGTGCACTGCAGGTCTGCTTTGCTGTTCAACTTTGTTTGTTAGCTTGTGTTCCTGTCTGCCGTGTGCTACGTCTACCTTGCTGTGTACTGATTTTTGGCTCGTCTCTGACTACTCCTGTTTGCCTGTGACCCTGACCTTTGGCCTGTCTCTTGGTTACCCTCGTCTGCCTGTTTGCCCCGACCTCTGCTGACCCATCACTATCCCTTGTGTCCTGAGTGGCTGCTTCCCCTCACTTCCTACGGAGCATGACCTGGGGGACTTCAGGGGCCACGACCTGGGTTCAACTGCAGCGAAGGCCATCCTCACCACTAGAGGCTCTGGTGAAAACCTGCTGGGCCTTAGACTCCGCGCCCTGGGGAATCTTGGGCTCATGTTTCCTGTCCATCCGCAGCAGTCAGCTATTGGGTTCACTACCTTGAGGTGCACCCCTGTCCCCAACAGGGTGCAGTTGTCACCTGGCCACAGGTGACCTGACAACAGCCAAAGGCTCTGTTTTGTTTTTACTTAACCATTTAATACACCAAAAAAATATTAAAAATAAATTTAAAAAAAATGTCCTTTCCATTCTGGCTATCATTAATATCACTAAGACCTTGTTTACAGGGGCAATTACTTCTAATTCAGGAAGGTCTTCATTGATTTATAAATAGGACACTGTCAGTAACTGGCACATTATGAAAACTGATTTCCCAGATATGAAGCAATTGTGCTGAAAGTTTGAAAATGACCTGCTAAGCTATTGATAGACTTGCCAGGCTTCACAAGTTTGTTGCATGACTCCAGATCAACTTTCTTTGCAAACATTCTTCAAGTCTGCTGCAAGTTCTGGTTCAGTTATGTTGTACAATAGTCATCCCACCACAGGGATCATTGTGGCTGAATTTTCATGCTGTAGACGTGCAGAGCTCTTGCTGTAGACTCACGGCTGCAACTCTGCTCTTGCTCGAGACTTACCATGAAAATTTGCTACAAATTGGAAGTGTCAACTAAAACATGTGCTTCAAGTGCTCTGCAAATGTACAACTTACCAGTGAAAATGTGCAGCTAGTTAACAGCCTTACAATTCAACACTGCCACATATTTGTGGCAGGTTATCCTTGCTATCTGGTTTTGATCTCCGCTATAGGATTATACAGTAATTTTTATTCTAATGTGTTAAAAACAATCTCTTTCCTATAATTAAGATTTAATTGACTAAACTTTGTCTACTAATAGATGAGGAATATGTGCCATTAGAAACCTCTAGGGCCTTTAGAGATATTGATTATAAACATCAGACCATAGGTCTGGGTTATACCATACTTTCTGCTGCATTGACCAACTGTCTTAGGCCCCTTTCAACTGTTTCAACTGTCTTAGGCGTTCAGATCCGCCTGTCCATTTTTCAGGCGGATCTGAATGGATGCCCCATGCATCTCTATGGGGCATGAGATGTCAGCGGAGACATGTCCGCTGACATCCGATCCGTCAAATCTGGACAGATGGAAACCCTATTTTTCATCCGTCCAGCGGATGGGATCGGATGAGAACGGACAGAAGGTCTGTTGTCATCCGATTCCCCCATAGAGAACAGCGAGGACCTGACAGCTGTGCCTCCGCACACAGCGTGGAGACACAGCTGCCATCCGCCTGCTCAGCGGCGGATCGATTCCCCGCTGAGAAAAACGGAGTCCGCCGACGGACTCCTATGTGTGAAAGGGGCCTTATTCACTTACTTCCTACAAAAGTTTTGTAAACAGCACGACCATATCATCTTTGTTGTTCATTTTAGAGAAACATGAAAAGTATTTTAATACTTGGTAGCTTACTCTTCTCATCTAAAGAAAACCAGAGAAATTAAGAAAAGTCTGATTAGGCACTTCCTGACAGCAGCCCGTTTTGTGAGAGCCAGATGTTTTGGCGGCAACCTGAACCACCATCTTTTGCTGCTTGGGCTTGTGAAATGAAAATTTTGAGTATATGGACAGCATGATTGCCAGAGACAAGGACAAATCTGAATCTCACAGCCTTATGTTTACAGTTTGGACTAATTTTTAATATTCTTTCAATTTTTCCACTTTTATTGCTACTACTGTTTAACTTCATACATACTGTACTTTTGGGATCCCATTAGGGGCACATGCCTTCTTATAAAAGAGAGGGGCTGGCAGTAATTTTTTGTGACCAAGTCTCCTCCTCTCTTTACCGCCCCCCCTTTTTTATTTTTTGTTTTTGTATTTTTCTCTTCCCCTCTTTCAATGCTCTTTTTTTCCTTATGTTATTCCATCTTTGGGGTCACCACTTCATGATAGCATCCTAGACATAGCGGTGGTTTTCCAAATGGATATCCATATATGTAGACAATATCTCCTCTATATTATAAATGAGAACCCATTGTTTTCTGTTTTGTGGCCAGGCTATGGACATCCAAGATTTTAAAAGTTCTTAACAATTAGTAAGTGAACTTTAAAAAACAAGCCCTCAGATGGAGACGTGGCCGGATGTGAGCGAGGGTAGACGTGCCGGACCGGAGCTCTCTGTTAATCCTGCAACTTACCTCCGTTTTCGGTGTGCGGTGGGGCTGCTCTCCTATACCATCTTGTGGGGGAAGCTCTCAGGTCTCCAGCGATGCCATCCTCGACCCCAAAACCCGCCCGGCAGCCGCCACAGGACCAGCGCCAGACCCGCTCCGTCAAGAGCCAGGGCTCGGGCTCCGCCTCCGCCATCTTGGCGCCAACGTCTTCCCGGAAGAGCGGTGGTACGGGTGCAGGCATGGAGTCTCAGAAGCCTACGGACCCCCTGCCCTCCGGCACTTCTCAGGGACAGGCTCAGGAGGTGGTCGCGGACCAGCGGGCGATCACGGCCCCCATCCTAGAAGCCATAGATGCTTGCAAAGCGGCCTTGATGGTGCGCATAGATCACCTGGCATCGGAGTGCACGCTCATCCGCCATGACCTGGATAAATTCAGGGGGAGACTCACTGCTGCAGAGGATCGCATCTCGGAGGTGGAGGACAGCTCACACTCCCATGGCGCTCAGCTGGCTGAACTCCAGGACATTGTGAAATCCTTGCAACACCGAGCTGACGATGCGGAGGATAGACAGCGCCGGAATAATGTAAGGGTGGTGGGGCTTCCTGAGGGGCTGGAGGGGAAAAAGCCTGCTACATTTGCGGAGCAGTTCTTCAAACAACTGCTCTCTCTGGAGAATTTACCCCCCACGTATGTGGTAGAAAGGGCTCATAGAGTGCCAACTGGGGCCAGACCCCCTGGAGCCCCCCCCCCGTCCGTTCCTGGTGAAGTTCCTCAATTACAGGGACAGGGACATGCTCCTCTCGGAGGCGCGGAAACACCCTGAACTTCGCTTTGAGAACGCGCGTATCATGCTATTCCCCGATTTCTCGGCGGAGACACAACGCCGCAGGCGTTCCTTTACGGATGTCAGGAAGCGCCTAAGGGCCAAGGAACTTATCTATAGCATGCAATATCCTAGCAGGCTCAGAGTACAGTACAAGGGCTCGGTGAAATTCTTTGACACTCCTCAAGAGGCTTCGGACTGGCTGGATGGCGTGTGATGAGTCCTGACTGCCAGTGCTCTCGGCTGGCTCCCCTTTGGATGTGGTCCGTTTTTTCTTTTTTTTTTTTTTTTTTGTTTTCCTGTTGTACGCTGCCCCTGCTGACTTTCTCCTCCTGTCGTACCATTCTTTCTGGATATCTACGGCTTGTTGATGGTTTAGGAATGTCTACTTTTGGGGTTCCCTATCCTGCTATCTGGAGACTGGTTATTGGAGGTGGGGTGTGTCGTGGCGCCCTCCTTGCACACCGGGTGATCCGGTCTCAGAGACTCCATCGGAACTGTAAGAACATCTTCTTTACCGGACTGTTGCTCACATTGGAAAACTGACGTGCGTCACTGTTTTTTTTTTTGGCAGTTTGGGATTGAAGCCGCATACCAGACTACGTTTTTCACGTTTTGGGAAAGCTCGTTTTTGTTCAACTTTCCCTTTTTCTTTGTTTGTTGGGGGGGTTGTTCTGGTATAATGGCATGGGGAGTTCTGCACCAGCACCTGTTTTTGTTTGCTCATGTATATTTTGAGGGGGTAATTTATGGGTCCCTTTTTTTTTTCATCCTGCCCATAACCCCTACCTGGGCTCTGTGTAATTTTTTTCTAGATTCCCATGGCTGACAATATAAAACTTCTCTCATGGAATGTGAGGGGCCTGAACAATAAGTTCAAACGTGCCAGTGTCTTTCAGTATTTAAAGCTCATTAAGCCACATGTCATCCTCCTGCAGGAGACCCACCTGGATGGGAACTTGATTTTGGCTCTCCGTAGGCCGTGGATACAAAGGGCGTTTCATGCCACGTACTCCACCTATGCTAGAGGGGTCTCCATCCTCATTAGTAAATCTATCCCATGTTCGATCCAACGGGTGATCTCCGATCCAGGGGGCAGATACGTGGCTGTGCTTTTGGATATGTACTCTGTTACCATGCTGTTGGTCGCTGTTTATGTGCCTCCACCTTTTCGGATACAACTGCTATATGATTTAACTGATAAGTTGGCTGAATATATGCATTTACCTGTACTGTTCATGGGTGATTTTAATGCCATCCTGGATGCTACCTTGGATACTTCCAACCCCAATAGACCGCCCTCGGTGGATCTGCTCACCTGGGCTTCCACGGTGGGCTTGACTGAACTTTGGAGATGGAAGCATCCGCTCTTGAGGGAATACTCTCACCTGTCCACCGCTCATCGTTCTTCTGCTCGCATAGATCTGGCGTTTGGTACTGCCAGAATGCAATCCCTTTTGACTGCCTCGGAATACAGGGCCGGGGGAGTGTCTGATCACAACCCGCTGCTCTTGACAGTGAACCTCCAATTGGGGGCTGGAGTGCGGGGTTGGCGCCTGGCTGCGGGCTGGCTCCAACAGGATCAGGTCGCTTCCCACCTTGAAAAGTCGATCCAGTCATATTGGCCGGAAAATGTGGACTCAGCTGATCAGAGAGTGGTGTGGGAGGCATTTAAGTCAGTGGCGAGGGGAGAGTGTATATCGGCCATTAAATCCGCTAGGAAAGATCACAATGAGGAGGTGAGGATGTTACAGGAGGAGGAGCGGAGATGTGCGGAGGAGAACGCGGCCTTGCCGTCTGATTCCAGCTATGCTGCATTGCTGGAGGCGAGACGCCTTCTCTCTCTTCACGTCTCTGATCTTGCTCATACAGAAGCTAACAATCTACGGGCTTCTATATTCGCACAGGGCGATAAGAATGGCAAGTTCCTGGCACTGCTGGTGGCTGACCAGCAGCCGCCAGTTAATATCCCGCTTATCAGGGCCGCTGGGGGTGTGCTCAGGTCGGATCCTCGTGACATTTTGGAGACATTTACTGACTATTTTGAGGCCCTGTACGCCCCGCTACCGGATAGTGACTCTATGCACGCGGATGCCCTCCTGGAGGGAGTTGACTTGCCATCCTTGTCGGCGGAGGATAGCGCCCTCATGGATGCTCCGATAACAACATTAGAGGTGGCAAGAGCCATTGCGGCCTTCCCACCACATAAGGCCCCGGGTCCTGACGGTTTCCCTGCTGACTTTTACAAACAATACTCCGAACATTTAGCGCCTAGACTTAGCTCTCTGTTGCAGCACTGTTTGGAGGTGGAGGAACTTCCTCCCTCTATGATGGATGCCTATATGGTGCTGCTTCAGAAACCGGGTAAGGACCCCCTGGACTGCTCCTCGTATCGCCCTATCGCCCTTTTAAATATGGACCTTAAAATCCTGACGAAGGTCCTGGCCACTCGTTTGGCCGGGGTTATTCACTCATTGATAAACCCGGATCAGACGGGCTTTATGCCGGGTAAATCTGTGGACACTAACATTCGGCGATTGTTCACCCATCTTCAAATTCCTGGGGAGGCGTCGGGGCAGCGGGTGGTGGTCTCAATCGACTTTGAGAAGGCCTTTGATTCGGTCGACTGGGCCTTTATGCACAAGACGCTGGATCGTATGGGGTTCGGACCCAAATTCAAGACCTGGATCCGACTCCTTTACGCAAGCCCTAGAACAGCCATACGATTGGGCTATCTCACTTCTCCGTATTTCCGGGTGGGGAGGGGGACGAGGCAGGGGTGCCCCCTTTCCCCATTCCTGTTTGCCCTTACCCTTGAACCCATCGCGACCGCACTGCGCAGCTCCCCGGCCGTGGGGTCGATTAAAGTCGGCTCTATTAAAGAATGTCTGGCGTTATATGCCGATGACATGCTGTTGTTCCTGGAGGATCCGGGTCCCTCCTTGAGGGCGGCCCTGTCCATCCTGAATGATTTTGGCAGGTGCTCAGGGCTTCGCGTTAACTGGAGTAAGTCCTCCATTTTGCCTCTCGATGACGGTGCTCGACCTGCTGCGGCCGGGGACCTGCCCCTTCGTTGGGTGGATAGCTTCACCTACTTGGGGATCAAGATAACTAGGCGTCCCCAGGATTATTTCTCGTTGAATTTGGCTCCTCTATTGCCTAAACTCCAACAAAATATCCAAGCTTGGAAGCGTCTACAACTTTCCTTATTAGGTCGTATTAGTGTCCTTAAGATGAAATTTCTGCCTGTAGTCTTATATTTCCTCCGCAATTCTCCGCTATGGGTACCACTGACCTTTTTCCGGAAGTTGGACAGCCTCGTCTGTTCATTCCTCTGGTCGCCCGGGGTTCCCAGGATTGGCCTTCGGGCCCTCCAGGAACCGTGGGGTAATGGAGGCCTGGCACTGCCCGATTGGCGCAAGTACTATTTGGCAGGACAGATGGTGTTTGCGCGGCGCTGGCTGCGGGCGGACGGGGAGGATTCGGCAACAATCTTAGAGGCGGCCCACCTGGGCTCCTTCGAAACCCTTAGGTTGGCGCTGTTTAGGGGTCTGGGCTCAGATCTCCCTTTAACGCTCTCCATGAGGGCGACTGTTAGGGCTTGGGCCCAGTCATTGAAGTTGACATGCCCCAGTTATGTTGGATCCTCCCCGTCCGAGCCGTTGTGGATGAACCCTACCTTTCCTCATTTTCGTCACTTACCTGATTTGATGTTGTGGGCGACGCGGGGTGTAAAAACCTTGGGTGATATAACAGCGGCGGGGGCTCTCTTGCCGTTTGACCGATTGCGGGAGAAATTCGACTTGCCTAGCGGCTTTATATTCAGATACCTCCAATTGCGGCATGCCTTTCAGGCCCAATTTGCCTCATCCTCTGTAGAGCTGTCTCCTTCGGACTTAGAATGCGTGTTGACCTGTGATACCACACTCAAAACTCTCTCCACTGTGTACAAGGATATGTTCCGACTTACACCCGCTGGCATAGTTAGATGTAAGGAAAAATGGACGGCTGAGGTGCCGGACCTACAGGGGGAGGACTGGGATGATGTATGGACGGAGCCTTTCAAATATTTAGTGGCTGCTAGGGACAAACTAATTCAATTTAAATTCCTCCACAGGATTTACTATACTCCGGCCCGTCTGGCCAGAATCTTCCCGACTTCGTCTGCGGAGTGTTGGCGTTGTTCCGCTTCCCCCGCAGATGCAACTCACATTTTTTGGGGCTGTGGCCAAATTCAGCAGTTTTGGACTGCGGTGACGTCCTGTCTCGCCGAGGTGCTGCTGACTCCGATTCCGCGAACCCAGCGAGTCTGTTTGCTGGGTTTGGTGGAGGAGGTGGTCCCCTCGGTGGCCCACAGGACTTTGCTGAGTGTTCTTCTATTCTATGCCAAAAAGGCTATTTTACTACATTGGAAGAAGGTTTCCCCGCCATCCTTACTGTTCTGGAAAGGCCTAGTGAATGCAATGCTACCCCTATACAAAGCCACCTATGTCTCACGAGGTTGCCCGAAAAAATTTGACAAGGTTTGGAGGGCGTGGGTGGACTCCTCAGACACTGTGGGCTGAACTGCATATTGTGTAACTGTTATGAAGCTGGTGGATTGAACGCTCTATAGAAGTGTACTTATGCTATCTTGTATGCTAGCATTGTAGTCCTGCAAGAACAGCCAGATACTGGGTCTCTTTAATGTTGAATTGACATGTGTTGATCCCGGGTAGGGGGGAGATATGGTGTGTTGTTTATGAGAAGGGACCGAAGGTTGTTTACTCCGGAGGCCGGTGGTAGGTCGTGCTGTCCTTGGACGGTGGCCTGCGCTGACCCCCTGACCTCGACGCTCCTGGTCTTCTCAGGGTGCTGGTGGTCGTTTTTGGGTGGGTGGGGGGAGGGGGGAGGTTGTTGTTGGGTTATTGTGTGCCTTTTTTGGCTGCTGTGTGTGTCTGTTTGTGTTACTCTGTTCTTTCTTTAAAAATCAATAAAAAGAATTTTTCAAAAAAAAAAAAACAAGCCCTCACTGATTTTTACAGCAGCCGCCACTGTGGAGAAATGTATTCTCAAATTTTGCAGCAGAGCAACTGTGGTTGTTCTCTCAGCAGCTCAACCCCCTCTTATCCTCCTCCCAGAGCACCTACTTTATGTTTACATTGGGGATTAGAAGGGTGCTTCATTACTGCAGGGGGGGGGGGGTACGTTGAGCTACTGAGAGAATGGCTTCATCTGCAACTTCTATTCTTCTGCTGTTGTTCAAATTTAAATACTTGAATGTCTATATCCTGATCACAGATTAACTTTAAAGTGGTTGTAACCGTAAAAAAAAAAAAGAAGCGAGTGAAATCCTGTTCCCTTATAGCATGTAAACAGCACAGTGCTTGTGCTGTCTAACTTGTCTCTCTCTAAGCTGTAAAAAAACCTGGTTGATCCTGCCTGTTCCTGTGCCCCTATGTGTGCTGACTACACAGATGGCTGCTGATCCATGATTACCATGGTCAGTTTATGTGCCTCCCTCATCCTGCTCCTCACCTCTCTCCCGCTCCTTCCCTGCCTGTTAGCTGCCCCTCCCACCACTATTTATAGCTGGCAGTAAAGTTAACTAAAGATTACTGCCAGCCCCTCTCTTTTATGCAGCCATCCTACACTATGTAAATGTTAGTATAAAATTATGCCTCTAAATACCTTGTCTCCGATCTTTTCTTGCCAGTCACGTAACCTCTGGCTGCTCTCCTCCCCCATCTAAGAGCTACAGTGGGAGGGGCTGAGTGGCCAGCACAGCGGTCACGTGACCTCCCCGGCTGAGGTCAGAGGGGGATCTTGGCCCCTCCCACTGTAGCCCTTATATCGGAGGAGGAGAGTGGCTGGAAGACACGTGATTGGCCAGAAAAGATGGGAGACAAGATATTTAGAGGCATTGTTTTATAAAAAAACATTTACGCAGTGTAGGGTGGCTCCATAAAACAGAGTGGCTGGCAGTGATTTTTTATTTTTTTTTCCCTTGCATCCACTTTATTTATTCATTTTTGTTAGGGTTCTCCTTTAAGTCCTAATTCAAAGTTTTGTACATCAGCTTGACCCACAGAAAACTCATACAAACTTGAGAGGAACATAGATAGTGGTCCTTGGGGGAACTGAGCTCAGGTTGTTGCAGCCTCGGCCTGCAGTATTTACAGTATTTAGAATGCCCATGGAACATAGGAAAATTAAGTGCCCATTATTCTTTTAGGTCAGGTGCTCCACAGTTGACTGGCTTTGAGAAGGCTGTAAATATGGGCAGGCCACGGCAGTGACAGTTGGGTCCAGTTTGCCTCTAAAATCTGTGTGTTTGTGGTGGCAGGGCATATGGTTCATTTTACTGTGAAAGTTACCTACTCATTAAGCACTCAAGTAAAACTAATAAATATAATAACCATTGACTGATTATACAGGTCCCTAAATTATGTTAACATACTGGCTTTAGGATGTTAGCTTCACTATGATTATGTTAATTTGCTTTCTATTACCAATCATGCAATGCCAAAGGAATTAGCATTATTGTGGAAACTGTTTCATCCTGTAGAAATACTGGCATAATGAACACATGAGCTTGTTTATTGCTTCTACCCCTGGAACGTTTCCAAGATCAGTAAAATTGCTGACATCGGTGTTTTGGGTATTATGGCTCCGCACGCTTCTGACTAGCAAAAGACTGCTTGCAGCTAATGAACAAGAAATGTCACAGATACTTTATATTTTGATGGCAGATTCTACATTAAAAGGCTGATGAAGGACACTAAAAAAAATGGAATCTTTTACCAATTCAAATTGTAGCTGAAGCTTCACAAAACAGTCAAGAAAGTATTTTAGAAGCATAATGGCAATTACAGTTATCAATAATCTTTATTTTTATTTATTTAGAAATCAGGCAATACTGTTATCATTTGGAACCCTGCATAGTAAAACCAGGCTTTACTTCACTGTAATTTTTTTTTATACTGTATGTATAGATAGCAGTTTAAAAGAGCTATAACCCTAATGTGCATCTGTAGCCATGTTTTTCTTTTGGATAAACTAGTAGATGGTTGGAACCTTTTTCCTTTGAGTAGAAAAACCTTTAGTTCCTATAAATTCCTATGGAACTGTCTGAGCCATAAATATAAAAAATAGAAAAGAAATTATAGAAAAAAAAAAAAATATATATATATATATAATGTATTATAGTATATAAAACTATATCCAAAAAAACCTTATAGTGTATGGGCACTAGGTATCTCCTTACTAGTAAAACTTTCAAAACTTAAACACAAAAGAAAAAACTAGTGTGCTAGATTATTATATTAGCAAAAATATCCATATATTAGGCCATTGCAAAGACATCCATACTGTGGCCACTGGTGAATTTCCACCTCCAAACGGTGCTCTAATTCATGCAGACAATTGTGCCGCTGACATGTTTTCTGTGATTCACAACACCTTATACACACACGTGATTCTATCACGGCGAAACGCATAGAGGCAGGGTTACATGGTTAGTGGTGGAGTTTCCAGTTGCTGGAACACACGCTGAGTCTCCAGCTGGCGCCGGCTCCCGCCCAGCTATTTAATCTCCTGCTTCCAGTGGTTATCAGGCAATGCCTGACGAAGGGGCATGCATGCCCCGAACGCGAGCACCGCCCCGTTTCAACAGGATGTGACGGCGAAGGAGCAGCTGAGATGGCACAGGACTCCAGGAAGCGCCAGAAGCCACTGGCACAGCCCGGACCAAGGACTGTTCCCACCTCCCCTGCCTCCCTTACAGTGGATCGGATGAACCAATACTTAATGCCTGCTTTTCACACACTTTTGTGAGTGCAACTGTCTTTTACACTATTAAAGCTTTGTTTTTAATACTACACTCAGGTGGCGCTGCTCTGTTTTTCTCCTTTGCTTATCTTCATCCACAGGGATAAGGAGGAACAAAGCCGCTCAGGTGTGTCAGCCCGACCTGGTGCTGGTAAGACCCGTCATCCGGAAGATTGCAAGTAGAAGTAGTGGAACCGCACACAGGTGGATGAAAGCAAATGAAGTGATTTATTCTTCAAAGTCACTACGGTTATGAGTAAGCGGCCATGTGAGCCGTGAAACGCGTTAACCTGGATCATCTGTTTCCTGCACTGTCTGTACATTTATGACTTTGAAGAATAAATCACTTCATTTGCTTTCATCCACCTGTGTGCGGTTCCACTACTTCTACTTGTTATCTTCATCCACAGCCATCCATCCCTACAGGATTTAAAATTATGGACTATGCATAATCATGTACTACCAGATTTATTACCATTGCTTTTAAATGTACTGCATCCTCCACACTGTAGGTTGAATAGCGCTGGTCTATTTTTTTTTATTTGATTTGTTAGACATACCATACACTGCTGATATTGTTTGGTTTAGCAGCAGGGGTATCACGCACTATCCATCAATTTTGAGGAATCTGTGGCTCAGTGGTTTTGTTTTTCAATATAAAATTATATAAATATATATAAAAAAAAAAAATAGAAAAACTATTGAAAAAATGTATTACGGTAAATTATTTGCAAGCCACTCCTGCTGTCAGTCTCTGTACTTGCAGCATCATCAGGAGATGCAGCCACTACCACAAATGAGTCAGCTCCTGAGTGTTTCTTGAACTTTGCATAGCTGTGGAGAGATTCCCTTATGTGTAACAATGACTGCAGCTCCCAGCAAAGCACATCTTCAAGCCACCTTATTCATGCCTTCCTCTTTGTTATTACCAACCTGTCATGGCTTTCTATCTCCAGCTTTGCAACCACCGCCACACACAAATGACCCCTGAGTTTCTCCAAACCTTGGTATGAGCAGGCTCATTTGACTCTGATAGCTCCAAAAAGGTCTCTTTAGACATATCAGAGCTGCATAATGACAGGACATTCATTACAGCAAACTATTTGCAAGTTGCTTCTGCTGTCAACCACAGCATTTTTAGCATTAGCAATATTAGCAGGATGCATTATACATAGTCACCATTGGCTGGGGCTGGAGGATAGAAGGATCCAGGTTTCAGAAGTGTCAAACTTTGCAGGACCTATGAATACTATAACAAATAAATACATAAATAAAAAAAAACATGGGGACAGAGGTCTTTTTAATCATCATAAATTAGATAATTATAATAAAAAAAGCATTTGCATTTTACAGTTGGCACTAGAACAGGAAAGGAAAGGATATTTTCCTATGAGGACGCTTGTTCCTCTGACATCTAAGACAGGATCATTCCTCTCTTTGTAAAGATTTCCTTTCACTTCCTGTGTGCTTTAGGGATAGGCAATGAGAGCAAATCTCCCCAATAGGCAACCAACAGTAAGAAAGGAAAAACAAAGCAGATGGGTTTTAATCATGCTCAAAAAACAAAAAAATGGTTTAGATATACTTTAATGACGATATAAGAAGATATATGATGGGTCACATTAAGAACCCACATATTGGGGAGGGGGGTTAAGCTTTCTTGCTTTGCAACTCTGAATCATGAATTTGATTCTACCAAAGGCCACAATATCAGCCCACAGTTTGTTTTCCATGCTTGTATGAGTATACTCCAGGATTTCTGAGTTACTCTCATAAAAAACCCTTCAAAACTCGCCCGGGATTGTGTATGTTTGACCTGTAGAAGTGGGGTAAGGACATACAGTTATAATTTATTTATGCATGGTTCAATGGACCCGGTAAAGCAAAAAAAAGAAAAAGAAAAAAGGAGCATGTCCACAAAACATTGTTAGCAACCTACTGAGAGATTCTACATCTGTTGGTGTGATGGGTGTTTTTTCTTGGTTCCTTGCCCTGATTGAAAAACTTTATTATAAGTGTAATTTTATATTTTACATTTACTAAATCAGTTTTACCTGCTTTATCTAGCAGTGGCGGCTGGTACTCAAAATTTTTTTTGGGGGGGGGGGGGGGGGGCGCAAAAAGAAAAATGTAATAGGTATTGCTTCGCGGTAAAAAACGCGGTAAAAAATTGCGTGACTTTGAGGTCATGGTACAGGCATGGCACAGATGGTATAGGTATGGCACAGGTGATGGTACAGGCATGGCACAGATGATGGTATAGGCATGGCACAGGTGATGGTATAGGCATGGCACAGGTGATGGTATAGGCATGGCACAGGTGATGGTATAGGCATGGCACAAGTGATGGAATAGGCATTGCACAGGTGATGGTACAGGCATGGCACAGGTGATGGTACAGGCATGGCACAGGTGATGGTATAGGCATGGCACAGATGGTATAGGCATGGCACAGGTGATGGATTAGGCATGGCACAGATGATGGAATAGGCATGGCACAGGTGATGGAATAGGCATGGCACAGGTGATGGAATAGGCATGCCACAGGTGATGGTATAGGCATGGCACAGGTGATGGAATAAGCATGGCACAAGTGATGGAATAGGCATTGCACAGGTGATGGTACAGGCATGGCACAGGTGATGGTACAGGCATGGCACAGTTGATGGAATAGGCATGGCACAGATGGTATAGGCATGGCACAGGTGATGGAATAGGCATGGCACAGATGGTATAGGCATGGCACAGGTGATGGAATAGGCACGGCACAGATGGTACAGGCATGGCACTGGTGATGGAATAAGCATGGCACAGGTGATGGTAAGGTCATGGCACAGGTGATGGAATAGGCATGGCACAGATAGTATAGGCATGGCACAGGTGATAGAATAGGCATGGCACAGATGATGGTATAGGCATGGCACAGGTGATGGAATAGGCATGGCACAGATGATACAGGCATGGCACAGGTGATGGTATAGGCAGTGCACAGATGGTACAGGCATGGCACAGGTGATGGAATAGGCATGGCACAGGTGATGGAATAGGCATGGCACAGGTGATGGAATAGGCATGCCACAGGTGATGGAATAGGCATGGCACAGGTGATGGAATAAGCATGGCACAAGTGATGGAATAGGCATTGCACAGGTGATGGTACAGGCATGGCACAGGTGATGGTACAGGCATGGCACAGGTGATGGAATAGGCATGGCACAGATGGTATAGGCATGGCACAGATGATATAGGCATGGCACAGGTGATGGAATAGGCATGGCACAGATGGTATAGGCATGGCACAGGTGATGGAATAGGCACGGCACAGATGGTACAGGCATGGCAAAGGTGATGGAATAGGCATGGCACAGGTGATGGTATAGGCATGGCACAGGTGATGGTATAGGCATGGCACAGGTGATGGTATAGGCATGGCACAAGTGATGGAATAGGCATTGCACAGGTGATGGTACAGGCATGGCACAGGTGATGGTACAGGCATGGCACAGGTGATGGTATAGGCATGGCACAGATGGTATAGGCATGGCACAGGTGATGGATTAGGCATGGCACAGATGATGGAATAGGCATGGCACAGGTGATGGAATAGGCATGGCACAGGTGATGGAATAGGCATGCCACAGGTGATGGTATAGGCATGGCACAGGTGATGGAATAAGCATGGCACAAGTGATGGAATAGGCATTGCACAGGTGATGGTACAGGCATGGCACAGGTGATGGTACAGGCATGGCACAGTTGATGGAATAGGCATGGCACAGATGGTATAGGCATGGCACAGGTGATGGAATAGGCATGGCACAGATGGTATAGGCATGGCACAGGTGATGGAATAGGCACGGCACAGATGGTACAGGCATGGCACTGGTGATGGAATAAGCATGGCACAGGTGATGGTAAGGTCATGGCACAGGTGATGGAATAGGCATGGCACAGATAGTATAGGCATGGCACAGGTGATAGAATAGGCATGGCACAGATGATGGTATAGGCATGGCACAGGTGATGGAATAGGCATGGCACAGATGATACAGGCATGGCACAGGTGATGGAATAGGCATGGCACAGGTGATGGAATAGGCATGGCACAGGTGATGGAATAGGCATGCCACAGGTGATGGAATAGGCATGGCACAGGTGATGGAATAAGCATGGCACAAGTGATGGAATAGGCATTGCACAGGTGATGGTACAGGCATGGCACAGGTGATGGTACAGGCATGGCACAGGTGATGGAATAGGCATGGCACAGATGGTATAGGCATGGCACAGATGATATAGGCATGGCACAGGTGATGGAATAGGCATGGCACAGATGGTATAGGCATGGCACAGGTGATGGAATAGGCACGGCACAGATGGTACAGGCATGGCAAAGGTGATGGAATAGGCATGGCACAGGTGATGGTAAGGTCATGGCACAGGTGATGGAATAGGCATGGCACAGATGGTATAGGCATGGCACAAGTGATAGAATAGGCATGGCACAGATGATGGTATAGGCATGGCACAGGTGATGGAATAGGCATGGCACAGATGATACAGGCATGGCACAGGGGATGGTATAGGCAGTGCACAGATGGTACAGGCATGGCACAGGTGATGGAATATGCATGGCACAGGTGGTACAGGCATGGCACAGGTGATGGAATAGGCATGGCACAGATGGTACAGGCATGGCACAGGTGATGGAATAGGCATGGCACAGGTGATGGTAAGGTCATGGCACAGGTGATGGAATAGGCATGGCACAGATGGTACAGGCATGGCACAGGTGATGGAATAGGCATGGCACAGATGATGGTATAGGCATGGCACAGGTGATGGAATAGGCATGGCACAGATGGTATAGGCATGGCACAGGTGATGGAATAGGCATGGCGCAGATGATGGTATAGGCATGGCACAGATGATGATATAGGCATGGCACAGATGATACAGGCATGGCACAGGGGATGGTATAGGCAGTGCACAGATGGTACAGGCATGGCACAGGTGATGGAATATGCATGGCACAGGTGGTACAGGCATGGCACAGGTGATGGAATAGGCATGGCACAGATGGTACAGGCATGGCACAGGTGATGGAATAGGCATGGCACAGGTGATGGTAAGGTCATGGCACAGGTGATGGAATAGGCATGGCACAGATGGTACAGGCATGGCACAGGTGATGGAATAGGCATGGCACAGATGATGGTATAGGCATGGCACAGGTGATGGAATAGGCATGGCACAGATGGTATAGGCATGGCACAGGTGATGGAATAGGCATGGCGCAGATGATGGTATAGGCATGGCACAGGTGATGGTATAGGCATGGCACAGGTGATGGAATAGGCATGGCACAAGTGATGGAATAGGCATTGCACAGGTGATGGTACAGGCATGGCACAGGTGATGGTACAGGCATGGCACAGGTGATGGTATAGGCATGGCACAGATGGTATAGGCATGGCACAGGTGATGGAATAGGCATGGCACAGATGATGGTATAGGCATAGCACAGATGATGGAATAGGCATGGCACAGGTGATGGAATAGGCATGGCACAGGTGACGGTATAGGCATGGCACAGGTGATGGAATAGGCATGGCACAAGTGATGGAATAGGCATTGCACAGGTGATGGTACAGGCATGGCACAGGTGATGGTACAGGCATGGCACAGGTGATGGAATAGGCATGGCACAGATGGTATAGGCATGGCACAGGTGATGGAATAGGCATGGCACAGGTGATGGTACAGGCATGGCACAGGTGATGGTATAGGCAGAGCACAGATGGTACAGGCATGGCGCAGGTGATGGAATAGGCATGGCACAGATGGTATAGGCATGGCACAGGTGATGGAATAGGCATGGCACAGATGGTACAGGCATGGCACAGGTGATGGAATAGGCATGGCACAGATGGTACAGGCATGGCACAGGTGATGGAATAGGCATGGCACAGATGGTATAGGCATGGCACAGGTGATGGAATAGGCATGGCACAGATGGCACAGGTGATGGAATAGGCATGGCACAGGTGATGGTAAGGTCATGGCACAGGTGATGGAATAGGCATGGCACAGATGGTATAGGCATGGCATAGGTGATAGAATAGGCATGGCACAGATGATGGTATAGGCATGGCACAGGTGATGGAATAGGCATGGCACAGATGGTACAGGCATGGCACAGGTGATGGTATAGGCAGGGCACAGATGGTACAGGTGATGGAATAGGCATGGCACAGATGGTATAGGCATAGCACAGGTGATGGAATATGCATGGCACAGATGGTACAGGCATGGCACAGGTGATGGAATAGGCATGGCACAGGTGATGGTAAGGTCATGGCACAGGTGATGGAATAGGCATGGCACAGGTGATGGTAAGGTCATGGCACAGGTGATGGAATAGGCATGGCACAGATGGTACAGGCATGGCACAGGTGATAGAATAGGCATGGCACAGATGGTATAGGCATGGCACAGGTGATGGAATAGGCATGGCACAGATGGCACAGGTGATGGAATAGGCATGGCACAGGTGATGGTAAGGTCATGGCACAGGTGATAGAATAGGCATGGCACAGATGGTATATGCATGGCACAGGTGATGGAATAGGCATGGCACAGATGGTATAGGCATAGCACAGGTGATGGAATATGCATGGCACAGATGGTACAGGCATGGCACAGGTGATGGAATAGGCATGGCACAGGTGATGGTAAGGTCATGGCACAGGTGATGGAATAGGCATGGCACAGGTGATGGTAAGGTCATGGCACAGGTGATGGAATAGGCATGGCACAGATGGTACAGGCATGGCACAGGTGATAGAATAGGCATGGCACAGATGGTATAGGCATGGCACAGGTGATGGAATAGGCATGGCACAGATGGCACAGGTGATGGAATAGGCATGGCACAGGTGATGGTAAGGTCATGGCACAGGTGATAGAATAGGCATGGCACAGATGGTATATGCATGGCACAGGTGATGGAATAGGCATGGCACAGATGGTACAGGCATGGCACAGGTGATGGTATATGCATGGCACAGGTGATGGAATAGGCATGGCACAGATGGTACAGGCATGGCACATGTGATGGAATAGGCATGGCACAGATGGTACAGGCATGGCACAGGTGATGGAATAGGCATGGCACAGGTGACGAGTCAGCACTTCCCTGGCTGAGACACTTACCTGGCGACGGCTCGGCTCCCGGCGGCGGCTTCTCCCCCTCCTCGCGACTCCGACGTCCGTCCACTTCTGCTCGGCTCCAGGCGGCGGCTTCTCCCCTCCTCGCCACTCCTCTTCTGCGGCGGCGGGAAGCTGACCGGGCGGTGACGGTGAGTGACTGATGCACACACCGGCACCGCCCCCAACAAGGTCAGCATGGATGTCCTTAATCATGATTGGTCCAGACTGGAGTCTGGACCAATCATGATCCAAGACATCACAAAAGGGGGGTGGTGTAGCGCCGTGCTCTGCGCTACAGTTACGCCCCAGAAGGCTGCCATTTGGCGCCTCTGCGGGTGGAAAACCCCACCCCCCCATAGGCACCAATGGAGCGGGCTCCAAAAGGGGGGTGGGTGTAGCGCAGTGCTCTGCGCTACAGTTACGCCCCAGAAGGCCGCCTCTCGGCGCCTCTGCGGGTGGAAAACCCCACCCCCCATAGGCACCAATGAGGCGGGCGCCCCTTGTGGGCAAAAATTTTTTTTTTTTTAATCTTTTTTTTTGGGGGGGGGGGGGGGGCCGCCACTATGGGCCGGCCGCCACTGTATCTAGTGTGCTCTGTTTCTGTTTTATTGCTGCATATACACAGTATATTGCCTTTGGATACACTTAGAGCTTGCAGTGATATTCAGAGTTGCTTTGGCCCCAGGGAAGTCTGGTACAAATTGCAGACCCTGTACTTTGTACTATGTTGCTGCTACATAAGTACTTGGACTCAGTGCTGACTGCACCTCCAACATGTGTCCTATGTATCACTTAATGTGGTATGTTGTAGCAATAAAAGTCATTGTGACTAATAAATTACTAATCTGTGCACAGATGAATAGTAACTAGAATATCCATGTATTTTTGCATCACCGTAAATACTTGGCATACAGGTCGCTAGGAACAAGCTATCCACCCACCATAAGCAGAAAAAAGATCAAACAGAAGAAGAGGGATCAAAGCGAATGCAATGCAGAAAACTGAGCTTTTATCTTTAAATAATAATTTAAAAAAGGATTAGATAAATCTAAAATTAAAGCAGCAAATCCTTAGAAGTATGGGACTTAAAACTTAGCTTCTTACTGCAAAAAATACTAGATAATCATATGTTATAGTGACAAGCCATGTGTAAAACATAAAACACTGGCCGTGTGATGGGATTACAATGATCCAATGGACATAAAACAATTGTAACTATAGTTATTTCTTTTTTCAAATTAGTTTTAGGTAAAACAATAGTTTTACATTTATATATACTTTATTTGGATATGGAACATTGGAACACTGGAAATGCAAGTCTATTCTACAAAGAAAATCTACTAAGATCATCCATACATGATTTATGTAAAAAGCTATACTATACAGTATCTGTATAAAGGATGAGATATCTGGATTTTGGGTAAATTATGAAAGAATTGTGTGTCCTCTGTATTGTTTTTTATCTAGCAACTGACATTCCTTGAACCAGGCAGTAATAAACTTCTAAAAACAGAGCAAGATCATCCAAAGGGCAACGTTGGAAAGAGCCTGGGGCCCAGTGGATGTACATGGGCTTTAGCTTTAATCTTTATACCTCTGCAGTAAACTAGGGGGATAACACAGTCAAAACTCTATACCTACCAGTCAGTTTATAACGGTGGATATACTTATAGACAAAACAAAAACAATGGGTGCTCTATCGTTTTAAATAAGTAGAAGTAGCAACTTAACTAAACATGAATCACCAAGTAAGTAAATAATTTGTGACATACTGCATATATATCAAGTCCGTATTTAAATCCAATGAACAGAATATAAACAATGAATAGTGTAAGTCTCACTCCTAAAGTGAACTATATCTTGCAGAGCATCACAGTAGGCTGATGTGCATTTCTTAGTGTTCACTGGTACTCAAAAGCTCCTTACCAGCTGTTCTAGACATACAAAAAAGATTAATTGTGTCTGGCTGTCATATAGCTATGATATCCACAGACTCCATGGTATTCTAGTGCTCCACAAAAATCACAAAGAACACAAACAAAAACCCCATAGAGTAGTAGTTTAAAAACCAATCTCTCTCCCCTGATGATGTCTGTGTAGAGATGAAGCACGTTGGGTGGGGTTTGCTACATGACGTTATCACGCCCACTAGTGGACTCTCGTCAGAGCGGTTTACTTTTTTTTTTTTGGTCTTTCATCCACAGAATGTGTTTTTTTTTTTAAACTTGTTCCCCTTTGCCTTTGGGTTTCCTTTCATTCTTTGTGGAGTACTGGATATCATAGCTGTTTGACAGCCAGGTGCAATTGATCTGTTTTGCATGCGATCTATAACATATGGTAAGGAGATTTTAAGAAGTATGAACACTGAGGAATGCACCTCAGCTTGCTGTGTTTTTGAGCTTTTTACAAGATTAGAATACTTTGCAAGATTTAGTTCACTTTATGTGTGGGACTTACACTATTTATTGTTTATATTACATTCGCTGGATTTATATACAGATGTGATATACACTACTTTCTAAAAGTTTTAGGTAGGTGTGAAAAAAAAACTGGATTTTTTTAAGAACTTACCGTAAAATCCTTTTCTCTGAAGTTCATCGACAGACGCAGCTCCATCTCTTCAGAGACTGAAGGGTAATGCTCCTCCAATCAGGAATAGGCACTAGGAAGGAAAAAAGCTTAACCCCGCCCATGGGGCTGTCCCTGCAGGCATAACCACACACACTCTGCTATCAGCAATAAGTTTAGTTGCAAGCATATGCAACCCATATAAAAAAAAAAAAACATTCACTCAGAAATAGAGGGGTAGGTGCTGTGTCTGTCGATGAACTTCAGAGAAAAGGATTTTACAGTAAGTTCTTACAAAAATTCAGTTTTCTCTAACGTTCATCAACAGACGCAGCTCCATCTCTTCAGAGACTATAGGGATGTTCCAAAGCAGTATATTCATGAAGGGTGGGAAGACAACGCAAAGAAGCCATAATTCCCCAAAGGCTAAACTTAGCCAACCAGGTAACATGGAGCTCAACCAGGAACAACTGGAGCTCCCCCAGAAAAAACATACACCCTCAAAGAGAAACAAAACATAAAAAAAGATTCTCTTCAAACAGCAGCCTGCAAAACCTTGCGGCCAAAGGAATCATCCGAAGATGCCAAAACATCAACTTTGTAGAATTTAGTGAAAGTATGCACAGACGACCAAGTTGCCACCCTGCACACTTGCAGCACTGACGCCTGACGGCGAAAAGAACAAGAGGCACTCAGCGCCCTAGTAGAATGTGCGTTCACAGGGAAAGGAGGAAGCTGACCCTTCAGTGAATAAGCCTGAACAACCGTCTGCCTGATCCATCTGGATATGGTCGCAGCAGACGCAGCCAATCCTTTTCGAGGTCCTTCCGTAAGGACAAAAAGTAAGTTTGATTTCCCGAAAGATTCAGTAGCCGTCAGGTAAACTCTAATGGCCCGAACCACATCCAAAGAATGCAAGGCAATTTCCTTAGGATGCTTGGGCTTAGGACAGAGTGAAGGCAGCACAATGTCTTCAAATGGAAATTAGAAACCACCTTAGGAAGAAACGACTGATTTCCATGTACAATGATAGATCTTCCTGGAAATCGACTTCCTAGCCTTCAAAAGCGTAGGAATCCAAGAATCAGAAAGACCTCTATTGCTCAACACCTGGCTTTCAACAGCCATGCCATTAAAGCCAGCGACTGTAAAGCAAGATGGAAGATCGGGCCTTGAGACAGCAGATTTTCCCTTAGAGGAAGTCTCCAAGGAGCATCAGCGACCAACTTTACCAGGTCCACATACCAAGACTGACAAGGCCAGTCTGGAGCCACCAAAATTACTGGAATCCCTTTCACCTCTATCCTGCAGAGAAGCCTCTGCAGAAGTTTTAGCGGAGGGAATGCATAGGTCAGCTGATACTGACCCCAAGGAGCCACCAGTGTGTCTGTCATCGGCTAGAGGATCCCAAGACCTGGCTACGAACCTCTGCACCTTCTTGTTGAGAAGAGAAGCAAACAGATCGACCTCAGGAGTCCCCCACTGGACACACAGGTGATGAAACACCTCCTGATGTAAGGACCATTCCCCTTGACCAATACCTGATGACTCAGGAAATCCGCTTGCCAGTTTTCTACACCTGAGATGTGCACAGCAGAGAGGGCTGGAACAAATGTTTTCGCCCAGGCCAAAATCTCAGCCACCTCTCTGGCCGCCAAGACACTCTTGGTGCCCTCCTGGTGATTGATGTAAGCCCCAGCTGTGGCATTGTCTGATTGAATCTAAACCAGACAAACTTGCAGACGAGTCGTCCAGTGGCTCAGACAAAGCTTTATTGCTCTGAGCTCCAAAACATTTATCGGCATACATTGACTCTTTTACTGTCCAGGTTCCCGGGCATAGAACTTCCACAATACCCCGCCCAGCCTGACAGGCTTGCGTCCGTGGTCACCACCGTCTGCAGCTTGTCCGGAGGGAGAAAGACCCTCGCTAAAGCTGAATCCAGAGTCAGGCCCAGATAATCCAGTCTCAAGGAAGGTATTAGGGCAGATTTCTTGAAATTGATGTTCCATCCGAACTTCTGTAGATCGCTCATCAGGTCTGAATGTGAGTCTGCTCTCAACAGCAGATTGTCCAGATACCCCAGTACTGCTATCCCCTGTTGGCGCAACAATGCCAACACCAGGGCCAGTACTTTGGTAAACACCCTGGGAGCGGAGATGGGCCAAAGGGTAATGCCACAAATTGTTAATGCTCTTCTGCTATGGCAAAACGAAGAAATCGCTGGTGTCCAGCGTAGATAGGGATGTGTATATATGCATCCTTGATATCTATGGAGGCCAAGAAGTTTGCTTGGGGTAGTGATGCCACCACCGTGCAAATGGATTCCATACGAAACCTCTGAACCCACACAAAGCCATTCAGATCCTTGAGATCCAGAATTGGACCCTCCTTGCCCTTATTCCGAGGCACAGTAAACAGGTTTGAATAAAACCCTTGAAAGCGTTCCTGAACTGGTACAATCACCCCTTGCGACAGCAGATCTTGTACCGCCTCCCGTAGATCCCTTAACCGATCTGGAGATAGGCACAGATTGGACGGGAAGAACCTGTTCATCAGATGAGATCTTGTACCCTGATCGGATCAGTTCTTAAACCCATTTGTCCTGAATCAAGGAAGTCCAAGGCTCCGGAAAGAAGCCAAGACGTCCCCCCACCCCAGAAGCGGGTGAGGGCACCCCTTCATGCAGACGAGGATTTGTCTGCAGAGCCGGACTGGCCGGTGTTTGATTTACCGGACCATGGCTTCTTGGAACTCCCAGAAGACCTGAACAGCTTTCCTTTGTTTTGGGACCCGGAGGTACAAAAAAACTCGCCTATGAGCAGTAAAAGAAGGCCCCCCGCCTAGGATACGGCGCCTTACCCTTAGAGGATTGGGGAAGATCTGGATCCTCTCTGGATAAGTATCACAGGAGGTAAAACAGCCGCTTCCCTGTGAAGGGAAGATCAGTCAAGGCCATTTTGGAGGCCTGGTCAGCAGACCAACTTTATAGCCACACCATGCGCCTAATAGCAATCCCCACTGCCGACGTCCTGGCCACCAACAGAGCTGAATCCAGGGACGTATCACACATGAACACCAAAGCTTGAGCCAACTGGTCCAGTAGTTCCAGCACCGCAGAGGAGATCCGTATAGCTTCCAAGTTACTTTTAACTAACTTCACCCATTCAGTAGCTGCCTGCGCAATCCAGAATGTTCACAAAGGTAATCTTTAAAATGGACCCCGTTATCACGTGGAGATGGCAGGACAAGGACTCCACCCGTCTATCCACTGGGTCCGCAAAAGTCAGTGACTCTCCCACCGGTACCAGAGTCGCTTTATTTAACCTGGAAACCGGGTGATCCACCTTCGACAGTACAGTCCACCTAGTGGTCACTGCCTCCGCAAAGGGGGTAACGGCGTGCAAGACACTTAGGCACCACCAGCATATGCTAAATGCACCTCCATTGTTCATCCACAATATTGTGAAACAATTCTGGACAAGGGAACACCTTGCCCGATTTATGGGATTTGGGGGAGCCAAAAGACACCTGCGTAACCGGTGCTGTGGAGTCATCAGCCAATCTTAAAGTTCCCCGCACTGAAACTATAAGGGCATCCACCAATGCGTGTTCCCGCACGGCGGCTAAGGAGGACAGGCCCCCTTCACCATCAGAATGCAAAGACACCTGAGGGGTATACAGGCCCAGTCCTCTAAGAGGCCGGGGGAATGGAGGGAGCCCCTTAGGTCTGACTTTATCAGGGGAGGCCCACATCCACTCCGAGACCGTCAGAGGTTTTGGGGGGTAAATCTACTCAGCCATACCATGATACCAGGTGGGCGTCACACTGAAACAGAACACCTCCCACCCGAGATGGGGGTGCTGTCAGCCAGGGGGAAAGCTGAGACTCAGGGCATTACAGGTCGTTGTGTCCCAGCGAGACAGTCCACTCGCAGGCTCCTCCCCGCGAGGCCTAGTTCTGGACTATAACGTGCTCACGCTCGTTGGCCGGGTTGGGAGACCTTAAGAATCTAGATTATCCAGTCCGAAACCACAGCTGTTGCTTGTAGTTCCTCTGGATCTTGGTCCGTCAGGAACTAACTTATGCAAAAAATAAAAAATACCAACTAACACAAATTTCCCTGTTAAAAGCTAAGACCGAAGCTCCAGCAGGGAGCTAGGTCCTATTCCTAAAACTAGGCAGAAACAAACTGATTGCCGATAGAAGAGTGGGGGTGGGGGGGGGGTTTGCCTGCAGGGACAGCCCCCATAGGTGTGGTTAAGCTTTTTTCCTGCCTAGTGCCTATTCATGATTGGAGGAGCATAACCCTATAGTCTCTGAAGAAATGGAGCTGCGTCTGTCAATGAACAATAGAGAAATCATGTAAATTAACCACTTGCCGCCCGCCCGCTGCAGTTTTACTGCTGCAGGCTGGCTCCCCTGAGCGAACCGACGCAGAGGTACGTCGGTCGTGGGAGTGTTGCTGAGGGGCGAGCGCGCCGCCGGCGGCGTGCTTCTGCCCCCCACTAGGCAGCGAGGATGCCAATCCACGGGACTGGCACCCGCGATTGCCGCGGGGCACCTGCGATCGCTCCCCGCTGAGAGAGAAGGATAGTCAGCCATTGTGAACACAGCTGACCGTTCTCTCTGAAATAATCACATATATAATCCTTATATATAGGATTACAGGTCTCTATGATCATTTCACTAGTCTCTCCGCCCACAGTTATAAAACACCCCCCTAGGCTCACAATTAACCCTTTGATCACCCCAAGGTTAACCCCTTCACTGCCAGTGTCATTATTACAGTAACAGTGCATATTTTAGCACTGAATATTGTAGTAATGTCACTGGTGCCCCCAAAAGTGTCAAAAATGTCAGTTAGGGGTCCAATCTGTCCGCCCGAATGTCGCAGTTCTGCTAAAAATCGCAGATCGCAGCCATTATAGTAAAAAATAAATAAATAAATAAAAATGACATAAAAAACCCTAATTTGTAGATGCAATAACTTTTGCGCAAATCAATAACAATACGCTTATTGCGATTTTTTTTTTTTACCAAAAATATGTAGCAGAATACAAATTGGCATAAAATGATGAAAAATTTTGATTTTTAAATTGGAATGTTATATAGTAGAATGTGAAAAATATATATATTTTTTTCAGAATTGTCACTCGTTTTTGTTTATAGTGCAAAAAAAAAATCAAATACCCCAAAAAGATAGCTCTATTTGTGGGAAAAAAAGGGCATCATCTTTTTTTCGGTACAGTGTCGCACGACTAAACAATTTTCCGTTAAAGTAACACAGTGCCGAATCTCAAAAAATGGCCTGGTCATTAAGGGAGCAAATCCTTCTGGTCAAGAACTAGTTAAGAATGCTTTTAGAAACAGAAGTGTTAATAGTTTCTTTTTATCAATTACTCACTTAAAAGTAAATAAACATAAAAGAGATATAAATCAAATCAATATTTGGTGTGACCCCTCTCTCTTCAAACAGAATCCATTCTTCTAGGTACATTTGCACGCAATGTTTGAAGAAACTCAGCAGGTAGGTTGTTCCAAACATCTTGGAGAACTAACCACAAATCTTCTGTGGATGTAGGCTGCCTCAAATCCTTCTGTCTCTTCATGTAATTCCAGACAGACTTCATGATGTTGAGATCAGGGCTCTGTGGGGGACCAACCATCACATCCAGGACTTTGTCTATACATTGAAAATACACTATATTATCAAAAGTATTGGGACACCCACCTTTACACGCACATGAACTTTAATGGTATCCCAGTCTTAGTCTGTAGGGTTCAATATTGAGTTGGCCCACCCTTTGCAGCTATAACAGTTTCAACTCTTCTGGGAAGGCTGTCAACAAGGTTTAGGAGTGTGTCTATGGGAATGTTTGACCATTCTTCCAGAACCTCATTTGTGATGCCAGGCACTGACATGGATGAGAAGGCGTGACACGCAGTCTCCGCTCTAATTTTTATCAAAGGTGTTCTATCAGGTTGAGGTCAGGACTTTGTGCAGGTCAGTCAAGTTCCACCACCACAAACTCGCTCATCAATGTCTTCATGGACATTCCTTTGTGCACTGGTCCAAATATTTGGTGGGGGGGGGGGGGGATTATGGTGTGGGTTTTTTTCTTCAGGGGTTGGACTTGGCCCCTTAGTTCTATTGAATGGAACTCTTAAGGCGTCAGCAAACCAAAACATTTTGAAAAATGTCATGCTCCTAACTTTATGGGAACAGTTTGGCGATGCACCAATGCACAAAGCAAGGCCCATAAAGACATGGATGAGAGAGTTTGGGGTGAAATAACTTGACTGGCCTGCACAGAGTTCTGACCTCAACCCGATTTAGAGCGGAGACTGCGAGCCAGGCCTTCTCGTCCAACATCAGTGCCTGACCTCACAAATGCACTTCTGGAAGAATAGTCAAACATTCCCATAGACATACTACTAAAGCTTGTGGGCAGCCTTCCCAGAAGAGTTGAAGCTGTTAAGGCTGGGTCAACTCAATGTTGAACCCTACGGATTAGGACTGGGACGCAGTTAAAGTTCATGCACGTGTTAAGGCAGGCGTCCCAATACTTTTGCTAATATAGTGTGTATATGTATATATAGAAAAAAGGGGGACAGTTAAATACAAGTGGGAATGCTTCTCCCTCAATGAATAGCCAAGCAGTTAATTAGGCAGAAACTAGACTTGAATTGGATATAAAGTGTATTTTAGTCAAAATTCTTACTTATAGGGAACCTTGGGCCACATATGTGGGAATCTCCTTGGTTCCTGGCGTGAACCTGAATTAACTGATACTCGCCTGCGGCCCTGGAAATCGGCTGTCCCTTAGTGTTTCTGCTGCTTTTCTTTTCCCCCCTCTTTACCCTTTTTTCCTTCCCCCCTGGCCTCTCTCTTTTTTCACCTACTTTAGGCCAGTGGGCCCTTATGTCTGACTTCATTGAGATAATTATCACTTAACACAATGAAGGGTTCCATTTTTGTTTATTGTATTATTCCTTTTGGTATATGCTAACTATATGGGAATGTTGGGACTGATATTCTTCTCTCCCCTGGTTATCCAATTTTCTTCTGCTATGGTTGGTCCTGACCTCTCTGACACCTAGATATTATTGTTAGCATCTCTCCCGATAGGGCTCTGGGGGACTGGAAGAGGATGTTATCCATACCAACAGGGCTGTTTATACTATGTTTTGAACTTCACTACTGTATTCATGATTAGTAAGTGGTATGGAAATTTTCGCCCTCATATCCTAACGTAGGCCCCAGTTTTGCCAATAGGTTGAATATACTTTACAACTGATATGTAACATCCTCCTACTGTTGTGTCACCCTTCATACTACTGTTTTGAACTTCTGATGCGTTATCATCTTTCTTTTCTCAATAAAAATTTATTGAAAGTAAAATTCTTACTTATAAAAGAGTGCAATTACGCATAGTAGGCACACAGTGCACCAAAAACGTGCCTTAACCACACCTCTAAAAACAATGTCACAATGAGTACGTCCAGACTAATAAACTATGTGTGCTGCATACTTCTGTGCAGACCTCCGCTTAATGTATAGAGAGAGGAAAATAATTCCCTTATTAGAGGACACCAGAGTAGTAGCACACAAAAACCCCCAGAAAAGACCACTTCCATTGTGTGGGTCATCTGCCCTATTATACTTCATTCCGGCTTTCTACATTTACATTTTATTGGTTAGCCTGGTCCATATACGACACCTATGGGATCAAGTCCTTTTTGTTTTGTTTTCTTCCTCTTCTCCCCCCCCCCTTTTTTTTTTCCTGCTGTTTTTGTTTATCTCCGCCCGGCACACATGGGGGGATGTGGGGATTTTGGGACCACTTTAATCGGGCTATGTCTGATTAAAGTGCCTCCTGTCCCTTCTCCCCCTTGCATTATGGCTGTCCGGGGATCCCCTCCGTCTAGGAGGTCTCCTCTCTTGACGAGATCTGCGTCGGAGGTCATGGAGCGCATGCCTCCGCCCCTTCCGTCCTTTGGGGCGGTGCCGCGTGCTCCACAAACTATTGGTCCAATTGGCCGCTAAGCTTGCACATGCGCACTAGCAACCGCGGGTGCACGTGCGCCGGCGTTTGTCAGCCATTTATGGAGCCCACAGTGATTCCTCTCTTGGGCCGCACCAGGAAAGGATGTATGATTGTCAGTTTCTGACCTCTGTCAACCATTCAGGTATTAATCTTAGTACTTTATTACCCATTATTAGCTCTGTAATTGCCCCAGAACTCTTGGGGCACAATTTTAGTATACACACTGATTATTCTTACTCCTGTTTTTACCACTACAGCGTCTTTGCTGAATATAGGTCTACATTACTACTATGTGAAAGTGGATCAGAATTTGCTGTATCTTACCGTATTCAATATCATCTGGAACTTCTTCCATTCCTTCTCTTCCCCCCTCATACCTGCGGGATGTTTTGAGGTGTGTTCCCTTCTCCCTCCTCTCCATATCCTGTGGCCTATTCGATGAGGTACGTACTCTGTTTATATGTGCCAAGTTTTTTTCTTGGTGTATTTTCTATTTGGCATTTTATTTTAAGTAATTTGAAGATTTGAGACACACATATTTAATTGAGTTTTCTATCGACATTTGGGGCATCTTTGGTCCCAATGTGGCTAGTACTTAACCACTTACCGCCCGCCCGCCGTCATATGACGGCGGGACGGTGCAGGTATTATCCTGGGCGGATGTCATATGACGTCCGCAGGAAATGCAGGGCAGGCGCGCGATCGCGCCGCCGTGCACTGCCGGTGTCGGCGTGTCCCCGGGACACAGCCGGTCACCGGCAGGGGGGAAACAGCCAATAGGCATGGCTGTTTCCCACGTGATCGGCTGTGTTCCAATGACACAGCCGATCACAATGGAGGCGCCCGGGAGATGAGCGCGCAGCGCGGTCATGTCGGTGGCACTGTGTTCCTAAGGAACACAGCTGTCACCGGCGGTAGTAAACAGTCACTGACAGTTTCCAGTATGAGGGGAGAAGAGCTAGAAATAGTGAGTTACTGCTCTGTACACCTGTAAAAGTAAAAATCACACCAATAAAGGTCCCCCCACACAGTCCTCAGCCCCCCCCCAATGTCACCTGTCACCCAACAGTCACCTCATCAGTGCCCAGAAATTGACACCCATAACGTTGACATGTGAGCGCAGCGATCGCGGGCAGAACACTGCGATTCTGCCCGCGATCCGGAAATCATTGCAAATTGCGGGACGGCTGTGCGTTGCCCGTTTTTTGCAATAGCACCTCAAACGCTGTGCGATGTTGCCGCCATTTCCACCTGCCGAATCGCGGTAACATCGTGCAAACATCGCATGACGCCCAAAAAAGGGCGTCATGCGTTGTTTGCGTTATGTTACCGCGATTCGGCAGGTGGAAATCGCAGCAACATCGCACAGCGTTTGGGGTGCTATTGCAAATCACGGGCAACGCACAGGCGTCCCGCAATTTGCAATGATTTCTGGATCACGGGCAGAATCGCAGTGATTCTGCCCGCGATCGCTACGCTCACATGTGAACGTTGCCTAAAGTTCACCGGTCACCAGAGACTGCCATCAGTACCGCCGTGCACCATCGCCCGTCACCTGTCACCAATCAGTGACCATCGCCCGTCACCTGTCACCCCATCAGTCATCGTCACCTCATCAGTCATCGTCACCTGTCACCCCATCAGTCATCGTCATCTGTCACCCTATCAATCATCGTCACTTGACACCCCATCAGTGATCGTCACATGTCACCCCATCAATCATCGTCACTTGTCACCTCATCAATCGTCACCTGTAACCCCATCAGTCATCGTCACCTGTCACCCCATCAGTCATCGTCACCTGTCACCCCATCAGTCATCGTCACCTGTCACCCCATCAGTCATTGTCACCTGTTACCCCATCAGTCATCGTCACCTGTCACCCCATCAGTCATCGTCACCTGTCACCCCATCAGTCATCGTCACCTGTTTGCCATATACATGCAATCACTTACTGACCGCCTAACGACTATATGCGTCGGCCATTAAAAGCGAAATACTGGGGTTATGGCAGCAGATAGCCCCCATAACCCCGGTATTTTTTGAAACGGCGGGCGGTCGGCTTTCAGATAAGGGTGATCCCAGTGGCGGATTCGCCGCGGAATTACCCTTACGGTGCAGGGGAAGAGGTGCCCCCCCCCCTCCTGCCGCGTCCCAGACGTTTTCCCAGCTTACCGGACCCGCCGGCAGCGGGGAAAACTATCCGGTCCCGGATCCTCAGAGACAGGAAGTCGAGTGAGGGCAAGATGGCCCTCACTCAACTCTATGGTCTTGGAGGACCGGAGCTACGTCAAAAGACGTTGCCTAGCAACCGGTTTAAAAGGCCGCTTTTTTTTTTTCCCTCTTTCAACAATTTTTTTTTTTTTCTTTTTTAGTGTAGTTGTGAGGTGTGAGGTCTTTTTGACCCCAGATCTCACAATAAAGAGGACCTGTCATGCCTATTTCTATTACAAAAAATAATAAATAAAATAAATAGGAAAAAAATAAAAATTAAAGCGCCCTGTCCCCGTTAGCTCGCGCGCAGAAGCAAACGCATACGCAAGTCCCGCCCACATATGTAAACGGTGTTCAAACCATACATGTGAGGTATCGCCGCGATCGTTAGAGCGAGAGCAATAATTTGAGCCCTAGACCTCCTCTGTTACTCTAAGCTAGTAACCTGCAGAAATTTTTAAAATGTTGCCTATGGGGATTTTTAAGTACCAATGTTTGGCGCCATTCTGTGAGCATGCACAATTTTGAAGCATGACATGTTGGGTATCTAATTACTTGGCGTAACATTATCTTTCACATTATGGAAAAAAATGGTGCAAAATTTACTGTTTTCTTATTTTTTTGTTCAAAAAAGTGAATTTTTTTTCAAAAAATTGCATTTGGAAGACTGCTGCGCAAATATGGTGTAATAAAAAATATTGCAACGATCTCCATTTTATTCTCTAGGGTCTCTGCTAAAAAGAAAATATATAATGTTTGGGGGTTCCAAGTAGTTTTCTAGCAAAAAAAATTATTTTAGCTTGTAAACACCAAGTGTCAAAAATAGGCCCAGTCTTAAAGTGGATAAATGGACAACTTTGTGTAAAGCGCTACTTGGATGTTAGGCCTATGTATGTGGCCAGGCTGTGAAAAAGTGTTACACATGTGGTATCGCCATACTCAGGAGGAATAGCAGAATGTATTTTGGGGTGCAATTTTTGCTATGTACATGCTATGTGTTAGAAATATTGCATAAATGGACAGCTTTGTGTAAAAAAAAATGTGTTTTCATTTTCTTTCCACATTTTCCAAAAACTTGTGGAAAAAAATGACAAATTCAAAAGACTCATTATGCCTCAAAAATTATACGTTGGGCTGTTTGCTTTCCAAAATGGGGTCATTTTATGGGGGTTTCCATTGTCCTGGTGCTCCAGGGCCTTCAAAAGTGTGATAGGTTGTCAGGAAATTATATGTGTAATTTATGCTCCTAGAATGCCGGACGCTGCTACTTGGATGTTAGGCCTCTGTATGTGGCAAGGCTGTGAAAAAGTCTCACACATGTGGTATCGCCATACTCAGGAGGAGTAGTAGAATGTGTTTTGGGGTGTAGTTGCAAGTATACATGTGCTGTGTGAGAGAAATAACCTGTTAATACGGCAATTTGTGAAAAAAAAGAAAAGAAAAATCTTCATTTTGCAAAGCATTGTGGGAAAAAAACTACAACTTCAAAAAACTCACCATGCCCCTTATTAAATACCTTGGAATGTCTACTTTCCAAAAAGGGGTCATTTTGGGGGTATTTGTACTTTCCTGACTTTTTAGTGTCTCAAGAAATGAGATAGGCCTTCAGTACATCAAGTGTGATCAAGTGTGATTCGCACCATAGCTTGTGGACTCTATAACTTTCACAAAGACCAAATAATATACACTTACTTGGGTTATTTTTACCAAAGATAAGTAGCAGTATAAATTTTGGCCAAAATTTGTGAAGAAAAATGACTAATTTGCAAAATTTTATGACAGAAACAAAGAAAAATGTGTTTTTTCACAATATTTTCAGTCTTTTTTTTATTTATAGCACAAAAAATAAAAAACCCAGTATTGATCAAATACCATCAAAAGAAAGCTCTATTTGTGTGAAAAAAAGGACACAATTTTTGTATGGGTACAGTGTTGCATGACTGAGTAATTCTCAGTCAAAGTGTGAGAGCGCTGAAAGCTGAAAATCGGTCTGGGCAGGAAGGGGGTGAAAGTGCACTGTAGGCAAGTGGTTAATGTATAATTTTAACCACTTGCCGACCGTTCACTGAGCTGGTACTGCGGCAAAGTGGCTTGTTATCGTCTGGCGACGTAGACCTACGTCACCAGACTCTCCCCTCTATCGGCGGTGCGCTCGCGCCGCCGGAGGCTCACTCCCGCTGTATTCAGACACTGGGGGAGTCGGGCCAGGGGAGGAGAGGCGGTGATCACCGCCGCTCTTCCCTGATTGTCAGGGATCCAGTGAGGAAATCCACCCACTTGTGTAAACAAAGCAGGCGGATCTCCTATGTGACAGACAGGGGCAGATTACAGGATTCAGCATAACTGAACCTGCGATCTGTGTCACACAATCCCCTCCCCCCACACACGTCAGTAAGCATGAGGCATACATTTAACCCCTTGATCACCAATAAAGTTAGCCCTTTCCCTGCCAGTGTCATTATTACAGTAACAGTGCATATTTATAGCACTGATTACTTTAGTAATGTCACTGGTACCCCCAAAAGTGTCAAAAATGTCAGTTAGGGGTCCGATCTGTCCGCCGCAATGTCGCAGTCCCACAAAAAAAAAAAAAACGCAGATCGCTGCCATTACTAGTAAAAAAAAAATAAACAATAAAGATGACAAATCTTTCCCGTAGTTGGTAAACGCGATAACTTTTGCGCAAACCAATCAAAATACGCTTATTGTGATTTTTTTTACCAAAAATATGTAGCAGAAAACAAATTGGCCTAAAATGTTAACAAATTTAGATTTTTTTATTTTTTTTGGGAATGTCATATCAGAATGTAAAAAATATTGTTTTTCTTTTCAAAATTGTCGCTCTTTTTTTTAAAAATTAAAAATCGCACAGGTGATCAAATACCACCAAAAGAAAGCTCTATTTGTGGGGAAAAAAAGGAAATAAATTTAATTTGGGTACAGCGTCGCACGACCGCGCAATTGTCCGTTAAACTAACGTAGTGCCAAATCGCAAAATATAGCCTGGTCAGGAATGGGGTAAAATCTTCCGGTCTTAAAGCGGTTAAAAATACGCTCATTGAGAATTTTTTTGTCAAAGTCATGTAGCTAAATACATTTTGGCTTAAATATATGACAAAAATTTAATATATTGGATATTTTTTAACTGTAAAGTAGAAAATGTCAATTTTTCGCAAAATTTTCGCTCATTTTCTATTAATATCGCAAAAAAATGAAAAGCACAGAGATGATCAAATACCACCAAAAGGAATCTATGTTTGTGGGAAAAAAAGGACATAAATTTTGTTTGGGTACAGGGTTGCATGGCCGCGCAATTGTCAGTTAAAGTGGCGCAGTGCCAAGTTGCAAAAAGTGGCCTGGACGTGAAGCAGGAAAATCCTCCGGTGGTAAAGTGGTTAATAAACAATTATATAAACATCCATCCCTTATCCATGGGCTCTTTATAGGGACCTCTGTGGAGAAAACCGGAACTAGCATTTTCATCTTTCCATTTTTCTTGTCACCCATCTGTCCTCTTCCACAAGATTTCATCTGGTGTGTCTTTTTCCCTCCATGTTATAATGGATTCTCCTATGTGGTATGTATATACCCTATACTGTTGTACAGTGTGATTTATCAGCAAATACACTGATATTGGTACACATATGCTTTTTGTATTTACTCTGCATTGTAAAAAGATCCTTTCATTTCAGAAATACTGTTATATGTACAAGGTACAAGTATTCTCCTACATCTACACCCCTGCCGAAGGGTTTTCCCGAAACGCGTTGGTAATACATGCAACCAATGTCATGTTATAGTTCATCTACGTTACACATTTCTATGTGAAAATTATTGGGACCTTTTTCTTTTGCATTTACTGTATGTTTATTATGTCAAATGTTTTTAAATTAATTATTAAACTATATATTTTACTCATGTTATGTTCTCCTTGCCTCAAAGTCCCACAATCCTTTAGGGGGATTTTTCTATCTTCATTTATATTGGGATGTTGGCAACGAGACACCATACTCTTCAAGGGTGAGCTAGTATTAATGTAGAATAAAGATGACTAACATAGCCTAACTGGGCTAGCCCTAGAGGAGTGAATGTGAATTTGACAACAGGAAATGAAGTTGAATAAGCCAACCATCTGAATGTGGTATAAATGGGCTGCTGCATTTCCGGAACTTGCCGCTGAATGCCGGGAGGATTTTAGCAGACGCGGTGAGGTAGCGTAGCGTCTGGTATCCTTGAATTATATACATGCTTATGGATATTTGATTTGATGTAAGCAGATATGGATGAGGGGAATCGGATGTGTGTAGTATATGTTGAATAAAAGTTTTAAAACAGTATTACACTATTGGTGTCCTATATTTGCTTCTCCTCTATTGGTTGCTCGGTATCATGTGATCCAGATGTCCGAGGCAAAAGCAAGAGGCTACAGATCTTACAAGCCAAGGAACTATGACTGGCCACTAAGTGATGAGGAGCTTTTGGAGTAAACATACAAGTGCCTATGATCTATTGTGTATCTGGTGAGTGCCCATTACCACGGGGTGTACTGGAGGTGTGGTGAAGGATTTTTAGTCCACTTTTACCTATTCAAGCACTGGGAGTACCAGCGCTTGTCAAGTCACATTGAATTGAATATATTGGACTTGGATTGGGGTAGACTCACCTAGTAATCATAGCAGCACATGGACACTTTTACTTCCTTCTCATGCTTATCTATTACGGACATTAGAGTATGATTGTTTGATATGTGCAAACATATTCAGCGCTGCTGAGTGTGATTGATGCTGTAATCTGTGGAACGCTACAGTGTTTGTTACATTTTTTCTTTGTACTTGGTTGTTACAGCTCACAGGTACTGATTTCATTTATAGAGTGCTCATCTTTCCTGTGTTAGCAATAACAACAGTAGCTGCTTCAAGTTATTCAACTAACTGGAAATTATAGAGATAGACTGTTAACACATATTATAGATTATTTCAGGACTACCTGGCTGTGCAGTTCACTAAGACATATACTGCACCATACAAACTGCTAAGGATAGACCGGGAGAGACCGTTATTCTATATTAAACCTCCAGGAATACCTGGCAGTTCAAATTCGTATTTAACCCTAGGGGTACCAGTGCCCTCAGCTTTTAAATCAACCACATTTCTTTTTTTAAGGAGGACTTTATCAAAGTCACCCCTTTTAGGAGGCAGTTTAAGGACATAGATCCCTTTCATCTTCATTACTTCAGAGCCTTCTCCAGGTAGTTTCTGAAAATGTTTCACTAGTGGTTTGCTCTAGCTCCTTCTCTCTCTCATTTCATTCATATGCTCACCTATCCTTATTCGCAACGTCTCTTGGTTTTGTTAATGTAGAATTTGTTGCAAGGGCAGGTGAGCATATAGATGACCCTAGCAGTAGAACATTTAATCAAATCCTTTATTTTGTACTCCTTCTCATTGTCAGACTCCATGAAAGTTTCTTTGCGGTCCACAAATTGGCAAATTTGGCATTTACCACAGGGGAACATCCCCTTGGACCTGGGATACGTTGTTAACCAATGGTCAGCAGGTGTTTTCACAAACGCTGACTAAATCAAGATATCACCCAGATTGGGTGACCTGTGGGCTACCATTTTGGGGGCATTGCCCACATATTTGGCTATAGTTGGATTATTCAACAGAATTCCCCAATGTTTTTGCAGGACTCCCCATACTTTCTACCCTTGGGCTCCAAACTGGGTGATAAGACGGGCTTGATCTTGAGTCCTTTCCTTCTCCTTTTAAAACATTTATTTACTCTGAAGTAGTTAATTTCCCATGCTTCCTGCGACTTTTTGTTTAGCCCTAAATAGTTGTCTAAGGGAATAACCATGCTGGCGGAATCTAGTATACAGCTCCTTTTCTTCCTGTTTATAGTCTTGTTGTTTAGTACAATTACCTTTAATACAAAAAAAGTGGCCTACTGGAATTCTATTTTTTAGCCGTTTTGGATAGTGACTGTCTGCACATAGAGTATTTGCCGCTGTCGTTTTTTTTTTTTTTTTTTTGGAAGGTACGGGTAATAAGAGTACCATTATACATAGAGATTAATAAATCTAAAAAAGAGATTTGTACTAGAGATAGGCCGATATACACTTTCCCCGATATATCGGTATCGGCCCCGGAACTGGCCGATATTGCCAATATTTTTGTGACGTCATTCTGCTTTCTTAGGCCGCCTCCCTCACCTTGGACAGCCTTGTCTGGAGTCGGGACTAGTCTCGCGGGAGTGTATCACAGCCATACACCCACCCACAGCAGCCCGGTGTCAGCCAGCCACCCACATCCACAGGCCCTGTACCAGCCAGCCACAGGCACTGTACCAGTGAGCCAGCCAGCCACTCATAGGCCCTGTACCAGCCAGCCACCCTCAGGCCCTGTACCAGCCAGCCACCCACAGTCCCTGTGCCACCCACCCACCCACCACAGTGTGCCAGACAGCCAGCCACCCACCACAGGGTGCCAGACAGACAGCCACCCACCACAGGGTGCCAGCCAGCCATCCACCGCAGGGTGCCAGACAGCCATCCACCCACCACAGGGTGCCAGACAGCAAGCCACCCACCACAGGGTGCCAGCAAGCTAGCCATTAAGCATTAAACAAAAATGAACATGTTCAGTATCAGATTTGTGTCAAAAATTGTCTTATTTTTCAAAACTTTAAATGTACAAAATATCGGCCGATACCGATACATTGTGACCAAAATATCGGTATCGGCCCTGAAAAAAAACTATATCGGTCTATCCCTAATTTGTACCCCATTAAAAGAATAGGTCAGGCGGATATTATGATTGTAAATGAGACCTTCGATGAATGACTGTAGTAATGTATCAACGTCCCCTCTCCACAGGACCAACACGTCATCAATGTACCTCAGCCAAGTATACACGTGGCTGAGGTACATTGGAGAGGTGTAGACATCATACTCTTGCATAGGCATAGATATGCATAGGCAGGTGCCCATGGTGCCTCCATCAAGGTTCCTCTTATCTGCTGATAATTTGGACCTGCAAAAAGTTATACTCCTCACTCTTTACATTAGGCGTAGGTCCACGCAGAAATATGCAGAACACTTTATTAGTCTGGACGTACTCATTGAGTGACCTTATTTTTAGAGTTGTGTTTAACTTCTTCCCATCCGCGCTACAGCCTATATACGGCTGCAGCGCGGACTCGAATTTTCGGGAGGCCGTTTTTAAACGGCCTCCCAGTGACACGCCCCCAGCGTGCTCCCGCGAGCGCGCTGCGGGGAAAATCCAGATCGTGGTGAATGGCCAATCACAGCGGCCATTCACCACGTGATCGGGCCTTCCAATGAGCGATGATCTCATATGTAAACATATGAGATCATCTCTCATCGCTGGCGCTCCTTCCTCACACGGAGCCTGCAGTGTGAGGAAGGAGGGGGAGCCTCACAGCGCCGGGGACACAGGAGAGTGTAATCAGGGCACCGATCACCAGTGCCCTGATTACTGAAGGTAAAAACACACACACAGTGCCCCCCCCCCATCAGTGCCCACAGTGCCCGCCATCAGTGCCCCCATCAATGCCCACAATCAGTGCCCATAGTGCTGCTAGTCAGTGCCCATCAGTGCCTGCTCATCTAGGCACTGATGAGCACTGAATGGCAGCACTATGGGCACTGAGTGTGGGCACTGATGGTGCTGCCCATCAGTGCCGCTCATCAGTGCCACCCATCAGTGTCCAGTGCCATCCGCCAGTGCCCATCAGTGCCGCCTATCAGTGCCCATCAGTGCCGCCCGTTAGTGCCGCCTCTCAGTGCCCAGCAGTGCCACCTCTCAGTGCCCAGCAGTGCCGCCTATCAGTGCTCATGAGTGCCACCTATCAGTGCTCATCAGTGCCGCCTATCAATGCTCATCAGTGCGGCATATTAGTACCTCCTCATCAGTGCCACCTCATCAGTGCCCATCAGTGCAGCCTATCAGTGCCCATCAGTGCCGCCTCATCAGCGCACATCAGTGAAGGAGAAAAATTTATTTTCAAAATTTACTCGCAGAAAATAAGAAAAACTTTTTTTTTTTCAAAATTTTCTGTCTTTATTCTTTTTTTTTGTAAAAAATAAAAAACCCAGAGGTGATTACATACCACCAAAAGAAAGCTCTATTTGTGTGAAAAAAATGATAAAAATTTCATATGGGTACAGTGTAGCATGACCGCGCAATTGTCATTCAAAGTGTGACAGCGCTGAAAGCTGAAAATTGGCCTGGATGGGAAGGGTGTTTAAGTGCACAGTAGGCAAGTGGTTAAGGGACGTTTTGGTGCACTGTGTGGTTACTATGAGCAATTCAACTCTTTATAGGTAAAAATTTTGATACAATAAAATACATGTTTTATACCCAATCCAACAAGTCTAGTTTCTGCCTAATTGACCGCTTGGTTATTCATTGAGGGAGCTGTAATCCCATTTGGATTTAACCGTCCCCCTTTTTTTCTAATTATGCATTGGGTTAGAGGGCAGAACACCAACTTGGTGTCTTAGACATTGGTATTGTGAATTACTAGAACTATATCCCCAATTCTGTGTTTAAGTGTGTATATATATATATATATAATAGGCAGATCCCTTGAGAAAGTGGTTGCGCACGAAACGCATCGGGAGGGGCCTACACACTGACGCCATTGCTGCTGTCCATATGCTGCGAGCGGCGGACATCTTTTGTAAGTTTTCCCTGTTTTTTGGCCAATATTTGTTTTTATGCTGCAGCAACTAATTTTAATAAATACTACACTATGTAAACAGTACTTGAGCTCCCTTGTGTGAGTTTATTTTGCACAGTGCTGTTTTTCCATCAGGTTTTCCCCTGTTTTCTACTACTCTGAATAAGATGATGCCAGGCTCCAGAATATTGATACAAGGCTCTCAAATGTTATTTCTGGTGAGTGCATAGAATGGTGAAGGGATAGCACAACTAAGGAGCACTGTGGATTACTTTGGATTTTCAAGGCTATAATTTTATGCCATTTTGGCACACTACGTGGTCACAGTGGATTTTTGGAACCTAGCAAAGACTTTTCTGCCTAAATGCATTGAGATATTTTTCGAACTACTGTTATCCTTTCATTTATGAACATTCACTAAATATCTTTTAGCGCTGTACTTTTGTTGTTATTTTAGTGTATATATGTATTCAGACCCACGCATGTGTGTTTGAGCTTTGGGGTGAACACCCTAATGCAATAGACTGTGCACACTTATGTCCCTATTGGGGAGATTTACGGTTATTATGGCAAAGGTCAGAGCCAGGAAGTGGAGATTTATCTCAAGAGTACACAACAGGGTGACTTCAAATTCGAATGCATAAAAACACTATATGTAACAGTATCACTTCTGCCCTAAGGTATGGAACCATTCCGTATGGAGAAAGTCTCTCCAAGTTCCAAGCGTCTCCAGCACACAACCCCGGTCAAGGTCTTCTAGCATCCACTTGGCCTTAGTGCCCACCTGTGGCTGGTGAATCGATTAGAATTGTACGTAGAAACAAAAAAAGAGGAGGCATCGGCATTGTGCATTAACCCTGACACATTTTAATTACTGAAAACAGTGTCTTATACTCACAAAGCATATAGTAGTGCAGCACAAATATGCAATAGAACAACCATAACCGGTATCACCCATCTAGATGGACCGAAGCGATGCCCCTGGATTCTGCAGACGTTTATGGGTTTCCAGGGTGCTCCATCTTCCTTAGAGCAAAAGGTCTCCTAGACTCTGTGTGTTCTTATATACTAGCCAGAAGCCAGTGGAGGTGGAGCCAAGGACCTTGACCATGGGTTCTAGCTAGCATATAAGAACACAGTCTAGCAGATCTTTTGCTCTGATGAAGAGAGGCTATCCTCGAAATGCATACGCATCTGCAGAATCCAGGGGCATCACTTTAGTCCATCAGGTTACCAGTTCTGGCTGTTCTGTTGGATAATTGCGTAGAGCTTGAAGCTCTCTATGCTTCACGAGTATAAGACTTTTTTAGTTAAATAAAAGGCGTCATGGTTAATGAACAAGGCCGCTGCATGCGCTTTAGTGAATATTAGCAAGAATATAAATAAATGTCTGTTTTGGTTTACTTTGTGACTTCACGTAGGATGGTTGATTTATTAAACAAGTAGAAAAGGTCATATTGCTAGGAGATTGATGACATGGTGAAGAAGGTGAAGCTGTGCTCACTTTTTTTTTTTAAACATTCTTTTTTTTTTTTTTAAATGAAGGTTTTACCACATCCAGAAAAAGAACAGATTTCAGACACATAGAATGTCCACAAAGTCAAAATTGACAGTATTTCTCATAATAAAACAGAAAATTTTGTGCCTACTTTTAATACCTAATTATATGCAAAGAAATGTAAAAAAAAAATAAATACAATGTTTGCTTGCACACAATGGACTGACTGAAATGAACACAACTTAAAGCTAAGAGATCAATCACTTTGCAAATGTAAAACTCTCCGCTTCCAAAACTCGATCCACCTGAGTCATATGAACTAGGGGTCCTCCTAAATGAGGGAAAGAATTTTCCCCAGAGAGGTGAAATGGCAGTTGGGTTGCTTCCACTGGCAATGGCACACTTATGGTAAAGGATGTGACTCAGCAGGAAGGGGCAGGGCTCAACAAGAACAGAATTCCAGTACATTTACAAAATGCCAGACAACACTGGGAGCCTGTCTTGTTACCAGACAATTTCTGTCTGTGTTCCAAGTAGCATAAACCTCGGACCCAAGCTGGTCTGCATTTCAACCTCAAGCAAATTTACCTAGGTGCTGATCTGGTGTTTTCACTAAGTAACTCCTAAATCTAAAAGTGATAACTAGCCTAAATTTATGAAGAAATTTGAAGAAATTTTTTTTATTTCCTGCTACAAAACCTATTTTTTTTTTTCTCAAAATTGTCAGTATTTTTTGTTTATAGTGCAAAAAAAAAAAAAACACCAAAAAAAAAAATCGGATTTTTGTAAGATCTTACCGTAAAATCCTTTTCTCTTAGCTCATTGACAGACGTAGTCTTCTTGATTCACAAGAACTGGGTTATGTTGTCTCCGCAGGAGTAGGACTAGGCAGAAAAGAAAAAACGTTCTGGCTCCACCCTAGGGGCAGTCCCAGAGGGTATATCCTCCCTCTCTCTGCTACAAGGCATCAGTTCTGTCACAAAGCAGCAACAGAGAATTTAACCCAACCCAACTCAATGATAGAGGGGCGGGTACTACGTCTGTCAATGAGCTAAGAGAAAAGGATTTTACGGTAAGATCTTACAAAAATCCGATTTTCTCTGTCGCTCATTGACAGACGTAGTCTTCTTGATTCACAAGAACTGGAACATCCAGAAGCAGTGCCACAAATGAGGGGTGGGATTGACAGAAATCAAAATCCAATCTAGAAGGCCCAACCGGTGCCAAACTAGAAGTTTTAAAGGCTCATTATAAACAAAGAATGAGACTCAAATAAAAATTCCAACGGAAAAAAACCCTCGAGGTAGACCACTGGTCTCCTCAAATGGCGGCCTGCAAAACCTTGCGGCCAAACGAGGCATCAGACGATGCCATTACATCAACTTTATAATGTTTTGTAAAGGTATGCACCGACGACCAGGTAGCCGCCTTGCACACCTGGACCACTGACGCCTGATGGCGAAAGGCCCATGACGCACTAAGTGCCCGAGTGGAGTGCGCCTTAACAGGGAACGGGGGCTCCCGACCCTTAATAGAATAAGCCTGTACCACCGTCTGTCTGATCCATTTGGAAATAGTCGCGGCAGATGCAGGCAACCCCTTTTTGGGTCCATCCGGGATCACAAAAAGTGAATCCGTCTTGCGAAACGAGTCTGTCGTTTTCAAGTATACCCTGATCGCCCGGACCACATCCAAGGAGTGCAAAGCAAACTCCCGAGGATGACTGGGCTTAGGACACAGGGAAGGTAATACAATTTCTTCATTCAGATGAAATTCTGAAACCACTTTTGGTAGGAAGGATGGATTCGGACGAAGAACCACCTTATCTCTATGAACCACCAGATATGGGGAACGACAAGATAATGCGGCCAGTTCTGACACCCTGCGTGCAGAAGTGATAGCCACCAAGAAGGCCACCTTCTGGGACAACGTAGGTAGAGGAATCTCCCTAATATCTTCAAAGGGAGGTTTCTGAAGAACCAACAATACTAAATTAAGATCCCAGGGTGGTAACGGCGCGCGCACTGGCGGAGCCAGATGTCGCACCCCCTGGATGAAATTCCGTACCAAGGAATGAGTAGCCAAAGGCTTATGAAAGAAGATAGCTAAGGCTGAGACCTGACCCTTGATAGTACTCAAGGCCAGTTTCTGCTCAACCCCTTGTTGCAGAAAAGCTAATATTCGACTAACCGAATAAGACCGTGGACGGAACCCCAGAGGTTCACACCATGCAATGTAGGACTTCCATGTGCGATGATAAATCTTTCTGGAAGTCGCTTTCCTTGCTTTGACTAGAGTAGGAATAACTGAGGCTGACAATCCCTTGTCCTTCAGCACCTGGGTCTCAATAGCCAGGCCGTTAAAGCCAGCGATCGTAAAGCAGGATGGAAGATCGGTCCCTGAGACAGTAGGTCCTCCCTGAGAGGAAGTCTCCACGCGACGTCCGCCACCAGTCTGACCAAGTCGGCGTACCACACTCGGCGAGGCCAGTCCAGAGCTACCAGGATTACTGGAATTCCTTCCTCCTCTATCCTGCGAAGAAGTCTTGGCAGTAACCAGAGAGGAGGGAAGGCATACATTAGCTGGTATTGCCCCCACGGGGCAATCAGTGCGTCTGCGGTCTCTGCTAGAGGATCGCGGCAGCGAGCCACGAATCTCTGTACTTTCCTGTTGAATCGTGATGCCAACAGATCCACATCCGGGGTGCCCCAACGTAGGCACAACTGGTGGAAAACTTCTGGATGGAGGGACCATTCCCCCTGATCCAGAGTCTGACGGCTGAGATAATCTGCCTGCCAATTTTCCACCCCCGGAATGAACACCGCAGAGATCGCTGGAACAAATCGTTCCGCCCAGCGAAGAATGCAAGCCACTTCCTTGGCCGCTCGGACACTCTTGGTGCCCCCCTGGTGATTGACATAAACCACGGCCGTGGCGTTGTCCGACTGGATCCGAACCGGGCTGCCCTGGAGCTGCTCGGTCCAGTGAATCAGACAAAGTCTGATCGCTCTCAGTTCCAATACATTTATCGGCAACCTGGATTCTTCCAGGGACCAAAGTCCCTGGACAGATAACTGACCGAGAATTCCTCCCCATCCGGATAGGCTGGCATCCGTGGTCACTATCGTCCAATATATTGGCAGAAATGACTTTCCCTGGCTGAGCATCGGAGACCGAAGCCACCAGACCAGAGACTCTCTGGTCTGTTTGCTCAATCGGATCCGATTGTCCAGGGATTCCGGATTCCGATTCCATCTGAGAAGAATCTCTTGCTGAAGAATTCGGGTATGGGACTGGGCAAATGGGACTGCTTCGAAGGAAGCCACCATCAACCCCAGAACCCTCATGCAAGTTCGAAGAGAAGACCAGCTGTTGGATAGTAACAACTGGACTGCTGATTGAATCTTCCGGAGTTTCCCTACCGGAAGGAAAACTCTTGTCCTGACTGTGTCTAGAATTAGACCCAGATATTCGAGCCTCTGGGTGGGAACCAGAAATGACTTTTGCTGGTTCACCAGCCACCCGAATTCCTGTAAAGAAATTATAGTAATTTCTATGTTTTGTAGCAGGGTCTGAGGAGACTCTGCATGAAGCAGGAGATCGTCTAGGTAACCTAGAATCAATATGCCTCTTTGGCGCAGTAGTGCCAACATTGGGGCCAACACCTTCATGAAGACCCGAGGAGCCATGGCGAGATCGAAAGGTAACGCCACAAACTGATAGTGGTTCTCTTCTACGGAAAAGCGTAGAAACCGCTGATGTCCTGCGAAAATGGGAATGTGAAGATAGGCGTCCTTGATGTCTATGGACGCTAGGACATCCCCTGGATGCAGGAAGGCTGCTACTGTGCGAATGGATTCCATCTTGAATTTTCTTATGTTGAGAAAAGAATTGAGTGCCCTTAAGTCCAGAATTGGACGCACTTTGCCCTCTTTCCTGGGTATTGTAAATAGGTTTGAATAAAACCCCTGAAAACGTTCTGTCCAAGGAACGTGGACTACCACTCCTTGTTGTAGTAAATCTGTGACTGCTCTCCGCAGATCTTCTAGACGATCCGGGGATAGTCGGATATTGGAAGGGAAGAATCGCGCCGGTGGGAGAGATCGAAACTCGATCTTGTACCCTGACCTTATGACTTCGCAAACCCACTTGTCCGGGATTCTGGAAAGCCATGGATCCGGGAACCGGCGAAGACGTCCCCCCACCCCAGTTATGGGTGGGGGCGCACCTTCAGGCTTTGGACGATTTATCTTCAGGTCTGGAGGGGGCGGGCTTTTGCTTGCCCGACCAACGTCCCCTGAAGCCTCCTGAAGGAGCTTTGGAGGACTTAATTTTTTCACCCGTGGGACGAAAAAACTTTTTGTGAGCAGAGAAAGAAGGCCCTCGTCTTTGACGAGGTCCTTTACCTTTAACATTTTGCGGTAAAAAGGTGCTCTTTCCTCCCGTGAGATCCTTAATGATCTCATCTAAGTTGGCTCCAAATAGACGCTCTCCTAAAAAGGGGATATTAGCCAATGCTTTTTTGGAACCTTGGTCGGCTAACCAACCTTTTAGCCACAGTGTACGCCTGAGAACCACTGCTGAAACTGATGCTCGCGCCAATAATGGAGTGGCGTCTAACGCCGCATCACACACAAACTGTAACCCCTGTATCATTTGTTCCAACAAATCTGATATCGCCTGAGGGACTTCTTCTAAGTCCCGGCGCAACCACTTGGTCCATTCAGTTACAGTCTGCGAAACCAGTCCAATAGCAATTATTGGTCTGAAAGCTGATCCAATCAAGGAAAACATGGTGCGAGACATAGCTTCTATCTTGCGATCCACTGGATCTTTAAAAGACGGGGCGTCTTCTAAAGGAATAACCGTGGCTTTATTCAATCTAGCAATTGGTGAATCCACCACAGGTGGTTCTGTCCATTTCTTAATGAGGGTTTCCTCAAACGGATAACGCCTGTTAATGCGTTTAGAAATAGCAGAAGTGCGTTTTGGCAGACTCCATTCTTCTTTGATTGGATTGCCAAAACATTTGGGCAATGGAAAAACCTTCGCTACTTTGATGCGTTTTTTAGTCCCAAAGGGGATTTCAGTTTCAGCTATTTCCGACGGAATACCCTGTAATCTTAAGGTTTCTTGAACAGATACAATGAGTGCGTTTACCAACGCTTCCTCTCGGGCTATGGCTGATGCCGAAACATCCTCCTCACTGTCTGAAGAGACAGTACCCGAGACACCAATCCCAGATGAAGTACCTGCAACTGCAGAAATAGGCTCAGATTCTGAATCCGAAGTTTCAGATAATAAGGGGTTAGGCGGGGGTCGCTTTCTTGCGCCCTGTCCCTGACAAGCCACTTCCACCCGGGACACAAAAGTTTCCATAATAGCTGACAATGATTCAACCATCAGTGGGGTGCTGGAGGATCCTGCAGACACCTCGAGGGGATCCGGTGGAGATACATGAGTGGCAGGGTCCATGTTAATTCAGGACACCTCTGCCAGAAAAAACAAAAACTTTTTTTTTTAAAATAAAAAATACCTCTTTTTTTTTTATGTGTATCCCCCTAGCGCAATAGCGCCCCTCAGAGTACCTGCTTCTCGATCCCCACAGAGAGAGAGAGGGACCCTCAAGGCTCACCACCCGATGCAGAGAAGTTTCCAACCAACTGCAGTCAGCGTCTGTCTTTTACAGACTGGAAAGAGCTGTGTTAGTTTTCCCGGGTAGAAGGACGTGGCTCCGCCCCCTGTGTACGCCTTCCGGCGTTCCCAGCTCTCCACGAGGTAGCTGGGCTCATCAAACATGGCCGCCCCCATACAGGAGACAATAGACTCCAAAAACATGGCGGCCGGCGTGACCTGAGGACATTCATGCACCCGGTCTACGGCAAAATGGCGGCGGACTGCCGAAATCGTTTTTCCCAGCACATCCACCTGCATCTCTGCTAAATGGCGGTTTATCGATCTGCAGGAGGTACACTACAATTAAGGTAGGATTATACCTCCTATGTCTGCTGTAATACTACAGTCTGCTGGGTAGAGTGTTAGCTCTCAAACCAAGTCCACTTCCCACCAAACACATGCTGTATTTACAAGGGGGACTTTTAGTGTCAGACAGATACTGACCATGTATGGAGGGGCCCATAATTCATACTGCCTCATAACGAGGAAAAAAGGGAACGTTTACTCACCATACCGAACCGACAGGCACCCTCTCTTCACAATACCCTCTCCACCGGGGTGGGGGGTTGTGGACCACTCCGGACGCCTCAACTCTCTGGTTCCTGGCGTCCAAGCGAGACTTTTAACTCGCAAGGTCAGTCCCTCCAATGGGATTCCGTCGCGGCCGACCCAGCGCAGAGCTCTGGTCTGCACGCGCTCGTAGGCAGAAACCGGGGTGACCACTGGATCTAAACATCCAGCCCGTCGCCCGGCCCCGCATACTTACTTGAATGTGTCGCGGCCGACCAAGCGCAATGCAATGGTCTGTGCGCGCTCGTAGGCCGGCTGGGGTGACCACTGGTGTCGCCCAGTCCGGCGTATTTGCTTGAAGATCTCACAGGAAAAAACACTGGAGAAAAACTACCTAAAAAATATTTTTTCTAAAAAAAAATCTTGCCAGGACCAGAGATCCCAGCAAGGAACTTAGGTCCTTACTCCTGACTAGACAGAAAAAAACTGATGCCTTGTAGCAGAGAGAGGGAGGATATACCCTCTGGGACTGCCCCTAGGGTGGAGCCAGAACGTTTTTTCTTTTCTGCCTAGTCCTACTCCTGCGGAGACAACATAACCCAGTTCTTGTGAATCAAGAAGACTACGTCTGTCAATGAGCGACAGAGAAAAACTATTTGTGGTAAAAAAATACTTCAATTTTATTTGGGTACAGTGTTGCATGACCCACGTAACTGTCAGTTAAAGTAACACAGTGCCATATCGCAAAAATCTTCCGGAGGTCAAGTTTTTACTTTTTTTTTGGAATAGCATGGTGTAGGCGGAGTTTAAGTTGGCTGACAAAAGCTTTTACTTTGTTCACACTATATGCCAATCACAGGCTGTGGCACACCTCTCCAGCCTATGTGGTGAAGCCTCCATCAATCACAATCTTATATCCTGCCTCCATAGTGGAGAAAAGCCAATGTTGTACCAATATTTTAAAAAGGGCCAAGACATATCCCTGGAAACTAAAGGCCAGCTGGCCTAACATCAATAGTTAATAGTCTGCAAGCTGTTGGAGGGTATGATAAGGGATTTTATCCAAGATCTCAGTAATGAAAACAATATCATTAGTAGTGGAAAATAAAGTCCATAAAGTCCATATAAATCAGGAACATAGTATCCAAACAGGCTCCCTATGGGTATACGCTTACCAGAGCTGGTAAATCAAAAGGCAGGTTCTCAGAAGCTAATCTCGTCTCTTTGATAGTAGACTGGAACCAATCTCTCGCGTAGACTCAAAAAATTGGAGGAAAAATAAAAACGCAATAGCATAAAACCCAACAAAAACAGATGAAAAAAATAATACACCAAAATGGGTGACTAACAACTGGATGAATAGTGTGAACTCCACCAGTGTATGGAAAAAAGAAAAAGAAGAATGCTCTGATAGGGACACCTAAGGTACCCCTTACCAAAGATAACTGAAAAACATGCAATCATATAAGTGCAATCCTGTGACAGCCGGAGTCGCCTCTTACCCACAGTGTAAAGATATGTTTGCCAATGTGAATAGAAAATCCTATGGGTGTCTTCTATGTAGATAACCACCACCAATAACACTCGCCTCTTACCAGATAGAAATCAGATTGAGCCAAATATAGCAAGAGAGTCAAGTATGACAGGACGCCAGCCTTCACCAGTAGGATTTGCCTCTTACCCTAAGGGGATGGTAAATGAGCCTATAGGGATGATGAGCTTCACGGAACCTGCAGTGAACTCCAGGGCAAGTGACTCCAATACGAATAACTCCAATGAAACCAGGGTATTACCACCTTGCTACATGTCAGTGTGCCAGCTATGTTACCAACATAGCTGGCACACTGACATGTAGCAAGGTGGTAATACCCTGGTTTCATTGGAGTTATTCGTATTGGAGTCACTTGCCCTGGAGTTCACTGCAGGTTCCGTGAAGCTCATCATCCCTATAGGCTCATTTACCATCCCCTTAGGGTAAGAGGCAAATTCTACTGGTGAAGGCTGGCGTCCTGTCATACTTGACTCTCTTGCTCTATTTGGCTCAATCTGATTTCTATCTGGTAAGAGGCGAGTGTTATTGGTGGTGGTTATCTACATAGAAGACACCCATAGGATTTTCTATTCACATTGGCAAACATATCTTTACACTGTGGTAAGAGGCGACTCCGGCTCTCACAGGATTGCACTTATATGATTGCATGTTTTTCAGTTATCTTTGGTAAGGGGTACCTTAGGTGTCCCTATCAGAGCATTCTTCTTTTTCTTTTTTCCATACACTGGTGGAGTTCACACTATTCATCCAGTTGTTAGTCACCCATTTTGGTGTATTATTTTTTTCATCTGTTTTTGTTGGGTTTTATGCTATTGCGTTTTTATTTTTCCTCCAATTTTTTGAGTCTACGCGAGAGATTGGTTCCAGTCTACTATCAAAGAGACGAGATTAGCTTCTGAGAACCTGCCTTTTGATTTACCAGCTCTGGTAAGCGTATACCCATAGGGAGCCTGTTTGGATACTATGTTCCTGATTTATATGGACTTTATGGACTTTATTTTCCATTATTCAAGTTAGCGCGACTTTTTATAGAAATATTGCTTGGGGTGTGGTCACACTTGAAGTTGCTGCTGTTCTCCTGTACCATTAGCGCGGTTATTACTTTTTATCATTAGTAGTAATCAGCGCGGATTAATTAAGAATCGTTCTTGCCAGACCAATCTATTAACCTTCTATGAAGAAGTGAGCTGCCATCTAGATAAAGGAAGGCAAGTAGAGGTGATGTAGCGGCTGCAAGCAAAGCCAACAGAACACTGGCATGTTTAGAAAACAGGATTCACTCCAGAGATAAAACGATAATCCTCCCACTCTACAAGACTCTGGTCCGGCTGCATCTTGAGTATGCCATCCAGTTCTGGGCACCGGTTCTCAGAAAGGATGTGCTGGAACTGGAGAGAGCCCAGAGAAGGGCAACAAAGTTAATAAAGGGACTAGAGCAGGGATCCTCAAACTACGGCCCTCAAGTTGTTGCGGAACTACACATCCCATGAGGCATTGTAAAACTCTGACATTCACAGACATGACTAGGCATGATGGGAATTGCGATTCCGAAACAAGTGGAGGGCCATAGTTTGAAGACCCCTGGACTAGAGGATCTCAGCTATGGGGAAAGACTACAAGCATTGAACTTATTCTCTCTGGAGAGGAGACGCTTGAGAGAGGATATGATAGCAATGTACAAATATTGTACTGGTGACCCTCGGCAATTCACTGAAGAGAAGCGGTTCAACCTTAAACTGCGTAAAGGGTTCTTCACTGTCAGAGAGGTAAGGATGTGCATATCTCTTACGCAAGCAGTGGTATCAGCAAGGAGTGTCGATAGTTTCAAGAAACTATTAGATGGGCACCTTAACGATCACAATATACAGGGACATTCTTGACACAGACACAAGCACACACTCCACAGGTTGAACTGGTGTCTTTTTTTAACCTCCCAACTATGTAACCCACAGCCACACAGGTTGAACTGGATGGACTGATGTATTTATTCAACCTTACCAAATATTAAACTATAAGCTTTTAGAGAGAGCCTTTGGTTGGATTTCTATTGTTACTTATTAGTGTGAAAGCTTTCAGTCTTTGGCGTATACATAAAAGTGCATTCTCCTTGAAGTGGAAAAAGAAGGCATTATCCTCCATTGGGATTTGGTACTTCTCAGGCAGGGAGATTAAAATAGCAAATAAGTAGACTAAAATTGCTTTTCCCTGCTCTCCTGATTTCCAATTGTTGGAGAGACCATTGCAGGTGACAATAGCTCTACATATAAATGACAATTTCCATCATCAACTGGTTTATGTAAATTCCTTTTTAATAACAGTTGTAGATGAATATGTAAAGGTTTCTGCATATAATTACAAGACAGCAGAACTAAAATGCAAGTGGAATAGCGGATAAATATTCCACAAACTTAATTCCTGTCCAATAACCTCATAAAAAACTGTCTGGTTGCCTCCTTGTGCCTAACAAGACAGCTAGTGCAATCTAACAGGCTACAGCAAATTAACATAAATATTTCAGATCACAATTTCTGCACAGGTCTGGCTACTTTGTGAATGTTTGAAGTTTTTTTTTTTTTTTTTCACATAGTGTAACTAAATAACAGTTTGAAATAGTCACAGTACAACAGAAAACTGTATAAACATGAATTTTCAAAATTGGTAAAACACCTAAATACTCCTAAAGCATAGTTATGGTCCAAGCGGCATGGAGACAGACATTTTTGAGGTTGACCCAATATTTTCCTAGTATAGCTGATCAAAACACAAGGAATTAATGACACCACTATGGCACAGTTAGTTTACTTTACAGAACAGCAGCATCCAGGACACGTGGCCAACAGGTACACTTTGATCTAGGGTCTTGAAATAGGAGAGATTTACAAAGACCGTTGCAGGCAGATTAAATAAAAAAGTAAAATAAATGTCCATTAATTGACAGAAATTGGCTAGCAGCTCACGGCTTCTTTTGCAAACACCCTCCTCTAAGGGTCAGTTATCATGAAGCACCGGGATAATAGAAACATCTGAGCGAATTTTAAGGCTGAAGTTTAGTTAAACCTTTTTCTTTATGGCTTTAGTTACGTTACTTACCTGTAATGAAGAATTCCCCTTGAAGTGCAGGCTGCTGGATTCTGTAGAAGTCTTCACAGCAGAGCGGCCTGCCTCTTTCTGCTGCTGAACGTACGGTTCTGGGGAGGTCTCAGCTGCACTAAAGATGAACAAACACATCCTCCTCCTATACTGGTTATAGTTATATCACTGATTCCATGGCTTGTAACATCATCTGTGAATGAGGGAGCAGGTCTGGTCATTCCCAGAAGTCTTTCCCCCATTCACAGGTCATGTTACAGACAGTGTAATCAGTGCAAGAACTTCCCAAACTCAGGAGAGGACAAGAGGGATCGTGTCCATGTCAGGTCATCGTTGGTGCAGCTGAGCCCAGAGACCCAAAACTGTTAAAGACAAACAGAAACAAAGAAAGGGTGCACCGACCTAGCGCATTATCCTCAATAATAGGCTTTAATCACGCAACATATAAAATGGCTACTCACAAACACAGGTGAAAAATGATCATAACAAGCTCAGTTGCTCCAGTGTCAGGAATAGTCCAAATGTTAGTCCATAGTCTAATAAGATGACGGCTGACGCGTTTCGAGGCTCGGCCTCTTCCTCAGAGCCACTGAAGGTGATGGTGCGGCTTAACCAGTAACACCCAATAGTAGCAATTACTTCTTACCAGATCTTAAAGTAGCTCTGAGGAAGAGGCTGAGCTTTTTATGATCATTTTTCACCTGTGTTTGTGAGTAGCCATTTTATATGTTGCGTGAATAAAGCCTATTATTGAGGATAATGCGCTAGGTCGGTGCGCCCTTTCTTTGTTTGTTTGTCTCTAGTATTGTTGGACTACCCCAGTCCTTTTTGGGCAGCAACACTTTAGCCATCCAAGACGCCAGCTGTGAGTTCCGTGGGGAGTGTGGTCGGGGAGCTTGGATTCCTAGCGCAGGAGAAGGGTGGTATCACCTTGTTTTTTTGGAGCACCCACAACTGTTAACCCCCACAACGCTGGAAGATCAGCAGCAGGAAGAGGACAGGGTAAGTCCTGCACTTCAGAACTCTTCAGAATTCAGCAGCATGTACATAATTGGACGTATTTCATTACAGGTAATTGATCTGACCTAGGTTATAGAGAAAAAACAGTTTTCAGCTTCAGCTTTAATATTTTTTTCTTAGTTTGAAATGGAAGTTTGCAAATGCAGTGATAATGGAAATCTACAAAAATTTTAATTTTATAAAACTGGGTTCTAAATATACCTGCATCTGTCAAATCTCTACAAATGTAACTTGCTTGGCATTGTCTATAAATATGATTCTGGTCTGGCTGTAGATTGCACAAATAGTGTAATTTCTGGAGAAACGTATTAACTGAAGGAAACCAGATTTCCTTAAATGTTTATAGGATTTATAGGATTAAACCTAATGGGGTTGATTTACTAAAACTGGAGAGTGCAGAATATGGTGCAGCTGTACATGGTGGCCAACCAGTTTGTTCAATTAAGCTTTGACAAAAAAAAAAAAAAAAGATTGGTTTCTATGCAGAGCTGCATCAGACTTTTCACTCTCCAGTTTTAGTAAATCAACCCCATTAGGTTTAATCCTATAAACATATAAGGAAATCTGGTTTCCTTCAGTTAGTAAACCAAACCCAATGTGCCACTATCCTCAACAATATAAATTTTGCTTCAGTTTTCATAATTTACATCTGCTGTGTATGAGCAGGACTAAGACAAAATAAAATGGCTACTGTGTTACCAGACCAGACATTGCATAGAACATTATAGTATTGTCTAGCCTGGTACCAGCAGACTTATTGGAAGTAGTCTATTCCCTGAATTTTATTATGTAAACTAATTCACTCAGAACATAAGAAAAACTGTCTTTTTTCTGCTTTTGTGTCAGCTTATATAAACAATAAAATACTTCTTAGAGAGCCCCTGGAACCAAGCACACCATCAAATTCCCATCATAACACAGTATACAGGGTCACGGTGTCTTAAAGTCCCTCATCATTGTATGTTGGAAGAGATGGCTTCAAGATGCTTTGAGGATCATTTTCCACTAGAGGGCGCCAAGTTACTTCACCAGTTAACAGAAGATCTTCTCCATTTAAAGAATCCAGATATTGCATCTGAAATGACAGGAGCGATAATAAGAAATTGGTTAATATAAGTAAAAGGTTTAAAACTCAACACCTGCCATTTTATTAATTTTTGGATAGAGTGTGGAAGGGTTAGCGCCTATTTTTTAATTTTTTACTGCTGTCTGTATACTCATTTGGGAGATACCTCTACTCGCTGTAAAGCCACCAAATCATCTCCACTGTCCCCTGAAGGTACCGTACCTCCCTCCCACCCAACTGCCCTTGACATGTATCCCAGGCTCTCCTTCCCCCCTGCGATTGCACATGTATAATATAATATTTTATTTTACAGATTTGGTTGTCACTTTCCTCAGCTGCTGTTGCCAGGGAAGTAACTAATGCTCCATTAGCTTCAGTTAAAAGCAGGGGAGGCAGTAAAGAGAACCTGTCACAGCAAAGCTCCATCACATAGGAGACCCCTGTAGACAGCAATAAAGTTAAAGTAAAATTAAGGGCAATTTTTTTTCTTTTTTTTCCATTTCGGATAGAACAAGTGAGGGTTATAACCCATTGCAGCAATTTCTCTTTACTTCCTCTCCCAGAGCCAAACAGAAAGGAAATCCCTGGAAATTAAAGAAATACTTTGGGGACCCCAGGGCCGTCTAATGTGGGACAAAGGGGGCAGCTGTCCAGGGCCCTGTCATTGTTTGGGGCCGAAGCAGAGCTACCCAATAAGCCGCAAATCGGGAGCCCCATCAGCACTGCACTGTAGATCAATCTACCGGTCTGTGCAGACAGTGACAGCCAGGCTGGCATTGGCGTCTCACTGTGCTACAAGGAGCACCTGGGGCCTTTAGCTCCACTGATGCTCTGACCGTGCCCCTTGCCGTGCGTGCTATGTTCTGTACGGGAGGCGGCGCCTCAGGGCAGGAGTCGGACTGCACAGTGGAGCCGTTATCAGAGTGCATCAGATCAGAGCTGAGCTGGCCAGGACCAGTCACCAGGTAGGTCTTTCTACTCCCTTGGCTTCCCAATTCCCATTAGGTAGAGACTGAGTTTAAAAACCCTGACCAGTACAGGCTGTGGCTTTATTTCTTAGAGAGCAGCATGGTCCACCAGACGTCCAGAACAGACACTTATTGATGGCTTATTTTAGGCCTGATTCACATGTAAGCGGGTTGGCGGCCCACATTTGCACAGACATAACAGCCCATTGATTTGAATGGGCTGCTATGCCTGCGTTTTCCACAGAAAAAAGGAGCATGCAGCATTTAAAAAACGCAGTGGCCTTGAAATCCATTCTGCTTTTGCACCATGCAACTTACCTGTAGTTCCAGATCAAAGGGTTTATTGTGAGCCTAGGGGAGTGTTTACTAACTGTATGGGGGTTGGGGTAGTGAAATGATCAAAGAGACCTGTGTTCCTATATAGAAGGCACTCTGTGAGCATTTCAGAGAGAAGAGTGGCAAGCTGTGTTTACAACAGTAAAACTGCGGCGGGCGGTCGGGAACCAGTTAAGTCATACCGCACTAGTATAACACTGTGATGTGTAAAGGGGCATTATGACGTGAAAATGGCTGCAATGTAATGGGGCGTTGTGATGTGATAAGGTGCATGGGGGGTGGGGGGGCCCAAGAAAATGTTTGTCCAGGGTCCAATCCATATTAAAGATGGCCCTGGGGGACCCCCAGGGCGCTAGAACTAGTGTCCCCATTTCCTGGGGATAACCCAAAATTTGGGATTTTCACTTACTTTTACTTTCAATGACAATGGTAAACAGGACAAATAGAGAGGGTGAATCTCTTTAACGGGGCACAGACAGACAAATATAAACTGACAAGTGTTCTAATCCCTCTTCACTCTATCCAAAACTAAAAAAAAAAAAGTTTTGGCTTTAGTTATACTTTCATTGTGAAAAAACAAAATAACAAAAAAACACGCACCTGCATACAAAAATAACGTTTGAGCTACAGGTTATATCTTGCCATGAAAGTCAGAGTAGGAGCAATATTTCTAAGGCCATCAGTCACAGCTGCAAACTGAGTACCTATAGGCTATACAGCGATGCCTATGGATAATTTTGGGTACCAAGTTTGTCACCATTTTATAGTTATGTAGAAGTTTGAGGCTTGACATATAAGGTTTGTATGTACTCCTCACAATCTCATCTTTTATATTTTACATTTTATATTTTTAACTTTTGTGTATTTATTTTACTAAGAATTTACATTTGAAAACGTACCCCAAAATCACGTGACATAAAAACTGGAACTACCACCATTTTATTCTCCAGTTTCTCTGCTTTCAGAAAATATACAATATATACAATATATACAATAGGTTTAATCTTCAGACCTGACCTAAAATTAGCATTTTATTGTGTGCAAAAACAAGGCAATAGCCCTAGTAGATCAGTAAACACTCTAGCAAATTTTCAATGACTTTGAGGTGTTATATATTAATAGATTTCCCCAAATTTTTAAAGAGAGAAAAAGTCACTCTCACAGATACTCTGCTTTCCTGACACAATAAACAGGCACACATTCTCCGAGACGCTCCACCTGCTGGTGCAAATGGGCATTCTTCTTATACGGTGGACCCTCTGGATGTTCAAATCAATCAAGATTCTCTTTCGCTTTTCTAGGACATTTTGGCGGAATTAAAGTGAAAAGCTGTCAGTTGTAAAAAGGAAAAAACTGAATTTTTGTAAAATCTTACCTGTAAAATTCCTTTCTCTGAGTCCTCCGACAGTCGCCGCCTCCTCTAAGTCCTCACTGTTGGGTATTGTCTTCCTATCCGTAGGAATAGCTAGGCATATAGACTTAGTCCAAAGACAAAAGGCATTAGCATATACACACCCATGGGGGCTGTCCCATCCGGTCAATACCCCCCCTGCATCACCACTCCCAACTCAGTTTGGTAGCATAGCAGTAGGTAACAAGAACCCCAAAAGAGGGGCGGCGACTGTCGGAGGACTCAGAGAAAGGAATTTTACAGGTAAGATTTTACAAAAATTCAGTTTTCTCTTACGTCCTCCGACAGTCGCCGCCTCCTCTAAGTCCTCACTGTTGGGATGTCCCAAAGCAGTATAGACATGAGGGGTGGGAGACGCAACCGTAGAAAAGGCAACGCAGTACCCACATCAGAGAAAGGAATCTTACATGCACCGTAAGAGAACCAACTGGGCAACAGAAAACAACAATGCTCAACAGGAGCAACAGCCCAGGAAAGCAAATGCCAACAGCCAGGGACCCAGAGAAAAATTCAAGGGTCCATCATGGCACTGGGGCACTGAGAACTTTGCGGCCAAAAGAAGCATCAGCTGATGCCAGAACGTCTACTTTGTAGAACTTGGAAAAAGTGTGCACCGACGACCAAGTCGCCGCCTTGCACACCTGGGCCACCGAGGCCCGATGCCAATAGGCCCAGGATGCACTCAAAGACCTGGTAGAGTGCGCCTTAACAGGGAAGGGCGGAACCCGTTCCTTCAAGGCGTAAGCCTGCTCAATGGTCTGTCTGATCCATTTGGCAATAGTTGCTGCGGACGCAGCCATGCCCTTCCGAGATCCCTCAGGAAGGACAAAGAGGGAATCCGTCTTTCGAAAGGATTCCGTAGATGACCGGTAAACCCTGATCGCCCTGACAACGTCCAAGGAATGAAACGCAATCTCCTTTGGATGTTTTGGCTTCGTACAAAGCGAAGGCAGGACAATGTCCTCATTAAGGTGAAATTCAGAGATCACCTTGGGAAGGAAGGATGGGGGTGGTCTCAAAACCACCTTATCCTTGTGAATGATCAAGTAAGGGGAGCGGCAAGACAACGCCGCCAGCTCCGACACCCTGCGAGCCGAAGTGATCGCCACTAGAAAAGCAACCTTTTTTGACAGCAGAGGCAACGATATCTCCCTGATGTTTTCAAAGGGAGCACGCTGCAACGCGGACAGAACCAAGTTCAAGTCCCATGGAGGTAAAGGCTCCTTCCTGGGAGGAGCCAGATGTCGCACACCTTGAATGAAGGTGCACACCAAGGAATGAGACGCCACAGGGCGTTGGAAAAGAACAGCCAGTTCAGACACCTGGCCCTTTATCGTGGCCAGCGACAGGCGCTGATCCACTCCAGACTGGAGGAAAGCCAAAATTCTCGACACAGAGTAAGAACGAGGGGAGAACCCCCTGGACTCACACCAGGTGAAATAGGCTTTCCAGGTACGGTAATAGATCTTACCAGAGGAGGATTTCCTAGCCTTGATCAGGGTAGGGATAACCTCAGGGGATAGACCCTTGTCCTTCAAGACCTGGGTCTCAACAGCCAGGTCGTTAAAGCCAGCGACTGTGAAGCAGGATGGAAGATTGGACCTTGAGACAGGAGATCTTCCCGCAGAGGCAGACGCCACGGAGGCGCCACTGCCAGGTGAACAACGTCGGCGTACCAGGACCGGCGAGGCCAGTCCGGCGCCACCAGAATCACCATGTGTGGTTCCGAGACCAATCTGCGGAGGAACCTGGATAGTAACTGAATCGGAGGAAAGGCGTACATCAGACGATACTGATGCCAAGGGGCCACCAACGCACGCATCCAAGGCATTCGCCAACGGATCGCGCGTTCTTGCCACGAACCTTCCCACCTTTCGATTTAGCCGGGATGCGAACAGATCCACGTCTGGGGATCCCCACCTCGCACACAGCATCTGAAAGACCTCCGGGTGTAGGGACCATTCCCCCTGGTCCAGGGTCTGGCGGCTCAGATAGTCGACCTGCCATTTTTCCACACCCGGAATTTGAACTGCCGAGATCGCCGGGACATGAGTCTCGGCCCAAGACAGAATATCGGTCACCTCCCGGGCCGCTCGAGCACTCCTGGTGCCCCCCTGGTGGTTGATGTAAGCCACCGCGGTAGCATTGTCTGTCTGTACGCGAACAGGCAGGCCCTGGAGACGGTCCGACCACTGGAAGAGACAGAGTTTTATCGCTCGTAGTTCCAGCACATTTATCGGGAGGGAGGATTCCTCCTCCGACCAAGTGCCCTGGGCAGACAGGTTGCCCAGGACTCCACCCCAGCCCGACAGGCTGGCGTCCCTGGTAACCACTGTCCACACAAACGGGCGGAAGGACTTGCCCTTTGCCACCGACGGGGACTGGATCCACCACAGAAGAGCCAATCTGGTCTGGCGACTCAAGGAGACATCCAGATCCAAGGACTGAGGAAGTCTGTCCCACCTGGCCAGGATCTCCGTCTGGAGAGCCTGCGTGTGGAACTGGGCAAAGGGAATCGCCTCGAAGGCCGACACCATCAACCCCAGGCCCCGCATGCAGGTCCTGAGTGACTAGGACGGATTGTCCCTGAGGGACCTGAGTTCGTCCCGCAAAGTCCAGAGCTTGTCCTCCGGCAAGAATACATTTGCCTGAGCAGAGTCCAGAACCATTCCCAGATAGGGAAGGCGAAGCGACGGAGACAACGCTGATTTTTGAACGTTGATGGTCCATCCGAACTCCTGGAGCGTCTGTACCGTGATGGACAGATCGCGCACAAGGTCCTGACTGGCACGCGATCTCAGAAGCAGATCGTCCAGGTACCCCAGGACCGCAATGCCCTGGGCCCGCAGCAGGCCCAGGACCGGTGCCAACACCTTGGTAAACACCCTGGGTGCCGAAGCGAGACCGAACGGTAACGCCACAAACTGGTAGGGTCCTCTGCGATAGCGAACCGAAGGTACCGCTGATGACCCTCGAAAATGGGGATGTGCAGGTACGCATCCTTCAGATCAATCGAAGCCAGGAATTCTCCTGGACTTAAGGAGGCCACTACCGAACGGAGAGACTCCATTCAAAACTTCCGAACACACACAAAGCGGTTCAGCGCTTTCAGGTCCAGAATAGGACGCACTTTGCCCTCCTTCCTGGGCACAGTGAACAGATTTGAATAAAACCCCCGAAACCTGTCCCGATGCGGCACCGGGACAATCACCCCTTGAGAAAGCAAGTCCTTCAGACGCCCCGGAAGCAGATGGAGATTGGAGGGAAAGAATCTGTCCGCCGGCCTGGAAAGGAATTCGATCTTGTAACCTGATCGAACAATTTCCTGGACCCACCTGTCCGAAATCCGGAGCAGCCAAGGCTGGAGGAAACCGCGCAAACGTTCCCCCACCCCTGAAACGGGTGAGGGCGCCCCTTCAGGCAGAGGCGGATTGTCCCGCCGAGCCGGCATTGCCGGCCTTCTGCTTACCCGCCCAGGGTTTCTTCTGGTTGCCCTGGGCCTTGAAGGGCTTGCCCTTGGATTGGTTCCGAAAGGCACGAAAGGACCCCTGATTGGATCTAGGCGCAGAACCCCGCTTGCCTCGGAAAGACTTGTTCTTCGGGTTCTGGGGCAGCATAGTGCTCTTGCCCCCCGTGACGCCTTTTACCAGGGTATCCAACGCCTCGCCAAAAAGGCGAGAGCCAGCATAGGGAAAATCAGCAACTGTTTTCTGTGAGGACTGGTCGGCCGACCGGCTCTTCAGCCATATCAGTCGCCGGTTAAGTACCGCAACACTCGAGAGGCGAGCCACCAAGGGGGCCTCATTTAAGGCTGCATCACACAAATACATGACTCCTTGGTGGATCTGATCCACCATTTCCAGTCGGGCAGGCGGCACGTCATCAGACACGAGATTGCTTCTAAGCATCTTAGTCCAATCAGCCACCGCCTGAGCCACCAGAACGGACGCGAAAACGGGTTTGAGCAACGAACCCGCCACCGTATAGGAATGGCGGGCTAGAGACTCCAACCGCCGGTCCGTGGGATCCCGGAAAACCGGGGTATCCTCAGTAGAAACCAAGGTAGCCTTGTTCAGCACGGCCACAGTGTGATCTACCTGTGGGGAGGCACACACCATCGCGATTCCGTAGCCGGCGCAGAAGGATAAAGCAATTTGAACCGACTAGGTACCAGGAATGGACGTTTTAACGTGCGCCACATTTCATTAACAGTGTAATGAAATTCAGCTGGGCAGGGAAAAACCTGCGCAGACTTGCGGGTCCTGTGCGTCCCAAACGAGGACACAACGCCCGGAGGACAGGGCTCATCCTCTAAATGCAAGGTTTCCTTAACAGAAACAATTAACTCATCCATGGTCGCCCGTTCTTCAGGTGACCCTGGGGAGGATGTATCAACACCCTCCATTTCAGCCTCCCCCTCAGACCCCGGGGGGTCTAAGGATGAGCGGGACCCTGAAAAGGGCACGCTCGCAGCAGCAGCAGCCATATCCCCATCTGAATCAGAAGAGAGAGACAACCTGGGCCTCTTTCTCGCAGCCCGTTCAGACATCAGCATTTCCATATTTGCCACCAAAGTCGCAACTACAGCAGCCAGATCAGGTCGCAGCGGGGCCACAGGAGAACTGGGGCCCCCCACTAAAGCTGGAGGAAACTTTCTTTCCTGAGAATCCATGGCTCAAGTTATCAAAAAAAACAAACTACAGTTCAAAAAACAGTGTACTGTCCCCTCAAATAGCGCTGCGGAGTGCGCAGCCCACCGCTACTGTCACAGCTATGAAAGACCCCCAAAGGAGAAAAGAAACTGAGCCAGAAGCAATATACAGAGGGAGATTGAGAGAGATAACCTGCAGAGCCCGCAGAGCGTTGCTACCAGTGTCCTTGCTGCTGATGGAAAAGGAAGTGCTGCTGGAGAGGGCTGGACTATAAGCCAGACCCCAGGGAAAATGGCTGCCCCATAGGGATGCATTGGAGGCTACGCCAAAATGGCCGCCGACATGCGGCCGAACCGATCGTTCCACCGCCCACAAAATGGCGGCAGATGGCGCCAAAATGACAAGCATGATCGCCCCAGAGGAGCCATACATGTGTGCCCACAGTAAAGATGGCGGATCGCGCGAAAATGCACCGCTGCGGTCGCCACACAAGCACAAACGTCTGCACCCCCAACATGCACCTAAGGTGACACAGGGACAGGGGACCCCCAAGGCAACATACAGGTCTGCACAAACGAACCCCGCAGGGATCGCACAGGGAGTCACACAGGCACAGACACGGGGAACATACAGCAACACAGACTGTCACCCCAAACAGAAGCCCCACACAGAAAAGTACTTACCTGTACCAGATGGCGTGGGGAGCCTCTATGCACGGAAAACCTCTGTCCTCATCTGACAGGGAGTGCCGTGAGCCAGGGACATGACGCTGCAGCACCGCAGACGAGTCCTGTGAAGTAGCCACCTCACGGCTGCATCCCTGCAGCGAACAGGGATGGGTCGTTCGTAATACCAGGGCGAACCATAGCTGAATGCTCGATGGCGGGCTGGGGGTCCATCTGACCCTTGTGCTCTGGAGAACCAGGGCGGCCAGTCCGAATCCCAGCACCGCATGATCCATCTTCATCCGAAGAGAAGACTAACACTAGAAGCTGACAAAATAAACAGCTAGCAAAGTAAGAGAAAAACTGACATTTTCAAAGAAAATCAAATAAAAGATTAGGAAGGCTGAGCCTGAAGCCCCAGCACAAGGGAAGCCTGACTATTCCTGACGCTAGGCAAATTAAAACTGAGTTGGGAGTGGTGATGCAGGGGGGGTATTGACCGGATGGGACAGCCCCCATGGGTGTGTATATGCTAATGCCTTTTGTCTTTGGACTAAGTCTATATGCCTAGCTATTCCTACGGATAGGAAGACAATACCCAACAGTGAGGACTTAGAGGAGGCGGCGACTGTCGGAGGACGTAAGAGAAATATTCCTTTAGACATTTTCTGAAGCCCTATACTGATTGGCCAAATGTTTACTGTGCAATGTGAAAAGACAATGGGATGACACTCTTGAAGCTGTGGATCAAGGGGATGTTGGCAGTTGGGAACCCATTTGATTTTACATTTGATGGGGCACATAAACAGCGGTGGTGGTTTATATTAAAAATCACTTAGTTTAGTAATAACACAGTGGCTAGATGTAGGACTTTGTGACTCTTGGATTTATTTCCCAGAGCAGACACAATTTTCATGGGCTATGTAGGTTTTTTCATCTTTAGCCTTTTGCTGCTAGTCCTTTATTGTCTGGTTTCTTATTTTCCTGGCCAGGCACTTTGTTTCCTGTGCCAACTGCACAAAAAATTGAATATTTGACTTACCGTAAAATCCATTTCTCTAATAATTATTGACGGACACAGCTCCTGATCTTCTTAACCATTGGGTTATACTGCCCCCTACAGGAGTAGGACACTAGGCAGAAAAAAGTCTGGCTACGTCTATGGGCAGTCCCAGGGGGCATACTCCTTCTCTGTGCTATAGGTACTCAGTTTTAATACCAGCAGTGTCAGAAGAATTACAACTCCACAGAGGGGTGGGTGCTGTGTCCGTCAAACATCAGCGAAATGGATTTTACGGTAAGTCAAAAATCCCATTTTCTCTTTCAGTCATTGATGGACACAGCTCCTTATCTTCTTAACCATTGGGACATCCCAAAGCAGTGTTAAACATTAGGGGTGGGAACAGCGAAAAGAAACTCCCAAGGCTAACTATAGCCAACCAGGTAAACAGGAGCTCAACCAAAACAACTGGAGCTCACCTGAAAAAAAACAATAGACCCTCAAAAAGGACCAGGTCCTCTAAACAGCAGCCTGCAAAACCTTGCGGCCTAAGGAAGCATCCACAGATGCCAACACATCTTGTTTATAGGACTTTGTGAAAGTGTGCACCGCCTTGCAAACCTGCGTCACTGACGTCTGATGACGGAAGGCCCAGGAGGCACTGAGCGCCTTGACAGGGAAAGGAGGAAACTGACCCCTTGATGGAATAGGCCTGAATCACCCTCTGATCCATCTGGAAGTGGTCGTAGAGGGAACAGACAACCCTTGCCGAGGCCCATCAATGAGCACAAATAGGAGTCTGACTTCCTAAAAAAGACTCCATAGCTGCCAGGTACACCCTACTGCCCGGTCCACATCCAAGATATGCAAAGCAATTTCCTTCAGATGTGTTGGCCTGGGACACAGGGAAAGCAACACAATGTTTTTATTCAAATGAAAATCAGAGACAACTTGAGGAAGGAACGGAAGGGACGACGGACAGGGGCGAAGAACCACCTTATCACTATGAACCACCAGTAAGGTGAATGACAGGATAACGCCACCAATTCTGACATCCTGCATGCAGAGGTGAGCCACCAAAAAGGCCACCTTCTAGGACAGCGTAAGTAGGGGAATCTCCCGAAGATTCTAAAAAGAAGGCTTCTGGAGGACTGAGAGCACCACATTGAGGTCCCAAGGCAGCAACAGGGACCGCACTAGAGGGGTCAGAAAAGTACACACCAGGGATTATGTTGCTAAGGGTCATTCAAAGAAGACAGCTAAGGCCGACACCTGACCCTTGATAGTACTCAAGGCCAGTTTCTGCTCAAGGATGGAGGGTCAAGATCCGGGCCTTCCGAAAAAGAGCGAGGATGAACCCCAAGAGACTCCACGCAATGTATGTCTTCCACGTACAATGGTAGATCTTCCTAGAAGTAGATTTTCTAGCTTTTAACAGCGTTGGGTTCACCGACTCAGAGAAACCTCTATCCATCAGCATCTGGCGTGCAACAGCAAAGAGGTCAAAGCCAGCAACTGTAAAGCAGGTTGGAAGATTGGTCCTTCTGCCTCGATCCTGCGTAGTCTTGGCAGAAGCTTTAGAGGAGGGAAAGCATAAATCAATGATACATTCCCAGCTCAACTCACCCATGGGTTTGCAAATGTGTGCTAACTAAACCCCTGTTTTTAATGCATACTGTTAGACAGGTTAATTCGGTTGGTAAGCAGACTGGTTGGTGAGTTGAGCTGGGAATTTTTCTGGTTTTGTCTTGCATGCGTTGCCCTGTCATGTGCTCCTTGAGGTGAAGGCCAGGTGGGGGCAGGGGCCATTTTGTTTGTTATTGATGTATACTGGTGTGGGGACGCCTTTGCTGCCATTTTGCTATGTGCTGGGTGTCCATTGTGCCCCTGTGCCTTTAAGAAGGGTTGCGCTATCTCCAGGCCCACCTGCCCCCTATCTATCCATTAGAATGCATGTGCTTCCACTGTGGAGACTCTCAAAGATTTACAGGATTTAGGACTGCCGGTAATACAGGGTGCCATGAAGTGGCCCTGCAGCTTCCGCATGCGTTTGCAAATGTGTGCAAACTAAACCCCTGTTTTTAAGGCCTATTGTTAGGTCATTTGGTTGGTAAGCAGACTGATTGATGAGTTAAGCTGGGAATTTTTCTGGTTTTGTCTTGCATGCGTTGCTCTTTGCGGTGAAGGCCAGTTATAGGTGGGGGCAGGGGCCATTTTGTTTGGTAAATCAAACGATACTGACCCCACGGGGCCTCCAGCGCATCTGTGGCGTTCGCCAGAGGATCCCGTGACCGAGCCACAAACCTCTGCACTTTTCTGTTGAGTTGGGACCCCCAACAAATCCACCTAGGGGATGCCCCACCGGAGACACAACTGATTAAACCCCTCCGGATGAAGGGACCACTCCCCTTGGTCCAATGCCTATCGAATGAGGTAACCCACCTGCCAGTTTTCCACCCCGGGAATGTGTACGGCGGAGAAGGCTGGAACAAATCGTTCTGTCCACCTTAGAATGCTGGCTACCTCCAGAGCCACCAGGACACTTCTTGTTCCCCACTGGTGATTGACATAAGCCACGGTCGTGGCATTGTCCAATTGAATGTGCACTGGACATCCCTAAAGACGATCCGTCCAATGTTCCAGGCACAAATGTTCAAGGTCTGATTGCTCGGAAATTCGAAGGCATTGATCAGTAGTCTGGACTCTTCCAGTGTCCAGATCCCATGAGCAGAATGTTTGCTGAGGACGCCTCCCCAGCCAAACAGGCTGGCATCCGTGGTGACCACTGTCCAACACAAGGGGAGGAAGGATTTGCCTAGCTGAAGCACAAAGCCACCACATCAGGAACTTTTCTCTCCCCCGCTCAAGATTCTTGTCCAGAATCTATTTGGCCAGAATCTCCACGCAGGGACCTCGTATGGAACTACGCAAATGGAACCCCCCTCGAAGGTAGACACCATCAGGCCGCATGCAAGTTCGAAGGGATGACCATCTGCTGAACAGCAGGAGACGAATTGCAGCCTGCGTTTCGGAGTCTGCGCTAAACCCCCTGGCTGGGCATGCGCACTCCTTTTTCAAGTGTATACCATAGCCAACACTTTCGTGAAGACCCGAGGAGTAGAAGCCAGACCAAAAGGGTAACGCCACACACTGATAATGCTCCTCTCCCACTGCAAAGCGGAGGAAGCACTGGAGACTGACACATATTGTTACATAGTTAGTGAGGTTGAAAAAAGACATCAGTCCATCCAGTTCAACCTATGATGTGTGTGTGTGATATTGGAATGTGAAGAGAAGCGTCCTTGATGTCGATGGAGGCAAGAAAATCCCCCTGTTGCAGGGAGGCCACCACCGTACGAATAGACTCCATTCTGAACTTCTGCACCTGCACAAAGCAGTTCAGCGCCTTAAAGTCCAGGATTGGACGCACCTTGCCTTCCTTCCTGGGGACTGTAAACAGGTTTAAGTAAAACCCCTGAAAACGATCTGAAGTCGGAACCGGGACCACCACCCTTTAAAGTAAAAGGTCAAAAATAGCCTGTAAGCAGACTGGGGACAATCCCAAGTTGGAAAGAAGAACCTCACTGGAGGGTAAGAATGAAACTCGATCTTGTAGCCGGACCGAATTATCTTGTGGACCTACTTGTTCTTGTACCAGGGGAGTCCACGGGTCCAGGAACCAGAAAAGACATTTCCCTGAATGCTGAAGGGGCCTTGTCCGTGGGTCTGGGGAAGCCGGCACTTGATTTACCAGACCAAGTTCGCTTGGATTCTCCAGAGGAAGCCCCGGAGGGCTACGATCCCTTGCCAGTTAACCCTAAGGGACGAAAAAACTTCTTATGAGACGAGAAGCATGGCCCATGTCTATGACAAGGGTCCTTTCCCTTAGTAGCCTGAAGAAGAAAGGTACTCTTTCCTTCCCGTGATCTCCTTGAAAGGAAAGATCAGTCAGAGTTTGGTCCGCAGACCAGCATTTGAGCCAAAAGACACGCCCGAAGGACCACTGCCAAAACAGAGAGCCGAGCCACTAGGGGAGCCAATTCCAAAGAGGCATCACAGATACACTGCAGCCCTTGGACCAGCTGGTCTGCCAGCTCAGCAAAGGCAGGAGGGAGCTACTTCCAGTCCAGGTCACAGCGCAAAAGCCTGCTCGTCGCCCAAAAGCCACCTCCACCTGGGACACAAAGGACTCCAGGACCACCATCAGTGCATCAATGGATGGATGGGACCGGAGGGCTCCGCAGCCTCAGAGAGGGGATCAGGTGGGGAGATGGGAGTACACAGACCCCCTGAATATTACACAGCCCCCCCTACACACCAGTGTTAATTTTGGCAGCAAATTTCAATTTAGTTTTAGTCTTAGTCTTAGGACTAAAATGGCATTTTAGTTTTAGTCCTATTTTAGTCTTCTGCAAGTGTTTTAGTTTTAGTCGTATTTAGTCGACTAAAACTCCAGTATATTTTAGTCGACTAAAACGCCATACATTTTAGTCGACTAAAACTCATTTTAGTCATTTATAATCAAATGGGTGTAGTTCAATTGTAATTTGTAATGCATTATTTAAGCATTTCTCTACAATTTCCAAACTCATTATATACTACTGCTGGTCCTGGAGGGAAAAATCTAATATGTTATTATTTATGCTTTGAGCATGCACCAGTGTTCATTTTTGGCAGCAAATTTCGATTTAGTTTTAGTTATAGTCTTTTGACTAAAATGCCATTTTAGTTTTAGTCGTATTTTAGTCATCTGAATTGTGTTAGTCGACGAAAACGTTTTAGTCGGTTTTAGTCGACGAAATTAACACTGCTACACACACCCCCCCTGCATATTACACAATCCCCCCCCCCCCCCGCAGCTCTACCCTTTCCTACCTAGCCCCATGCAGAGAGGGAGACAGAGCAGAGCAGGATGCTGAATGAGAACCTAAGAGAGACACACTAAGCAGCGCTGATAAGACAGCTTCCAGAGTTAATATTTTATATTAACAAGCTGGTGATTGGTTGCTAGGACCACTTACCAACCAAGCACCTGGAAAGTTAACTCCAGAAACTCCTGCTGTCTTATCACTGCTGCTGTGTGTTTCTCCCATGTTCTCATTCAGCTTCCTGCTCCACTCTTACTTACTAACTAACTAGCTCTTACTTACTAATCCCTGCTCCGCTCTTCCTTACTACATTATTACTAATAATTCGCCCGGACCGGATGGCTTGCACCCAAGAGTACTCAAGGAACTCAGTAGGGTTATATCTAGACCGTTGTTCCTAATCTTCACAGACAGTATATTGACAGGAACTGTACCAGGTGACTGGAGGAAAGCTAATGTGATACCAATATTCAAAAAAGGGAGGAGGGATATTCCGGCAAACTATAGACTGGTCAGCCTGACATCAATTGTATGTAAATTATTGGAAGAGTTGATAAGGGACTATATCCAAGAATTTGCGAAGGACAACAGTATCATCAGCAGTAATCAGCACGGGTTCACAAAAGGATGTTCTTGCCAAACCAATCTGTTAACATTTTACGAGGAGGTGAGCTGTGAGCTAGATAGGGGGAGACCTATGGATGTGTTGTATCTAGATTTTGCTAAAGCATTTGACACTGTTCCTTACAAACGCTTAATTCTTCACTGTAAGGGCAGTGAGAATGTGGAACTCTCTTCCACAATTGGTGGTAGCTGTGGGGAGTATGGCTACTTTTAAAAGACTCTTGGATGTGCATCTCACAGATCACAACATTCAGGGTTATGGGAAATGATCAGGCAACTGACACACACACACACCTGCAGAGGTTGAACTGGATGGACTGATGTCTTTATTAAAACTCAACTACTATGTAACTATGTACTTAAAATCTCCGCGAGCCGGGTGTAGGTGAATTCATCACGTGCACTGATGGGCCGGACATTTAGTGGCCGCAGGTTGTCCTGTTATAAGTTATGGATTTAAAATGTATCTGTAGGCCCAACCTTTTTCTTTTGCTCATTATAAGTAGAATAGGCAAGGTTTGGAATTGGGGTTGGTAACAGGCCGATCACAATCTACCTGCTGACCATTCATGCCATCTAAAGGCCAGTGTGTATGAGTTAATAAAAAACAAACAGTTTTCTTATTTTACCCATTTGTATGGCTGCTATACAGTTGGACAGAATTAACACAATGGCCTGAATCAAGCACTGCTATTACATCCCTAAAGCCCAACATGATATCTCCACCAGAGCATTTTACATCTACTTTTTCTGTAATTCTTCTGTATGTGCATCATATACTCTTGGAAGACCTAGCTTCCATGATTGTGTAATTGCTCTTCTGCCTTCCTTTTATGAACACACAGTCTTACTAGTGGGTTTACACACTTTACAGTCTTTTGGGTAAACGTTGTAATCTCATATGTAGCCTATTATACTTCAGCGTTATGTTGTGCATTACTATGCATGCAGTGACATATCTGCATGGATGTCACACCTCAAACTCAATCTTTCTTAAACTGAGCTAATAATATTCCCTCCTGCCCGTGCCCCCTCCCCTGACTTCTCCATAAAGATCAGTAATACAACCAGCAGTCCCTCCGCTCATGCCAGCGTGCCAAGTGTAATCCTGGTCTCTAACCTGTTCTTTCAGCCCCAAATCCAAACACTGTACAAATCTTGTAGACTTTACCTACAAAACATCTCCAAAATACGCCCTTTTTAACCGCTGAAACCACTACAAATTATTCACTCCCTTGTTATCTCTCGCCTTGACTAGTGTAACCCGCTCCTCATAGGCTTATCTCTTCTCAGGCTATCCCTTCTTCAGTCTACATTAATGCTGCTACCAAATTCATCTACCTTACCAACCGTTCAGTGTCAGCTACTGGCTTCCCATTGTCCAACAATTAAAATTCAAAATATTGACAATATATGCAAACCCATTTACAACTCTGCCCCAAGCTACATCACAACCTTGTCTCCAAATATTACCCAAACCGTCCTCTCCACTCCTCCCAAGACCTCCTGCTCTCCCGCCCTCTGGTCTCCTCCTCCCATGCTCATCTCCAGGACTTCTCCAGAGCCTCTCCCATCCTAAGGAACTCATTACCCCAGTCTGTCCACCTATCTCCTACTCTGTCCACTTTTAGGCAATCCATAAAAACACATTTCTTCAGGGAAGACTCCTGCCTTTAGCTAATAACCAAATCTTCTGTTTCTTCCATCAGTTAATCCATCACAGTTAATAACTTTTGTTCCAAGAGCCCCTTCCTATTAGATTGTAAGCTCCCAGAAGCAGGGCCCTCTTAACCCTCTTGTATTGAATTGTATTGTTGCTGTATTGTCTCCCTTTATATTGTAAAGCACTGCACAAACAGTTGGCACTATATAAATCCTGTTTAATAATAATGTAGGTCATAGTCATCATTAGGACGAGAGTCTTTCTTGGACACTATTGAAAATTGCTCTTTGCTGCATGTGCGTAGAGGCATTGCAGTGCATTTCTATAGATTATTTTGGGGACTCCGTTATGATGTACAAGTGGGATTTCTTTTTAGCAATTTTATGGGCTACGGTTATCTGAATAAAGTTTTGGAACTTTGTGAATAAACTTCACTGCTTGTCATGCGGTAGTTTGCTTTTTGGGGCATAATTTACAAAAGCGGTACACCTCATTTTGTTGCCACTGCTAAACAGTGCAATCTCTATGTGCATTGTTGCTGTAAGTGCTTTGTTGGTATTATAAATGTCTTAAAGACAGACTGAGAACAAGACCCTCAGTCATGCTGTTAAAGCACATTCCCTTCCATTGGAAAATAATTACGAAGGGCAAATATGCGATTCCATTAAAATGCATGTGAAGAGTTAAAAACCTGTCAAGCATCCACAGACTTATTTACTAGAGGAGTGATCTATAAAAAAATAAAATAGGATTTTCCTGTAAGTTCTCGCTTTCAAATGAAGGCAGCAGCTAATGTCACATCTCCGTGACTTTGGGCAACTTACTTTCCATCCACTGTGTGCATGCACCTGCCAAATATCACATAGCGGAGCATTTACCTACGCACGGCTCCTCCAAATCATATTTGCCTTTCAAGAGATCTAAGCGTTTCCAGCGGGAGCGCAGCGGGGAGAGGTGAGACATGTAAACTCACATTTTCAGTAAGTCTTTCTAATTTGTAGTCAAGGCTTGAGTATTGTTAGTATTAACAGTCTTAAACGGCTCTATGCCCAGGTTAAGCTTCCAAGTCAACACATTTCCATGTATGCTGCAATATGCTAATTCTTTCAGCAATTTAAACACGTAGTTAGGCAAATATCATTACAGGTCATAATTAAACCTGTCAGATCCATCTAACTGTGCATGTTCCCTAGGTCTCCTAAACGAAACCTCAGTAATACAGAAAATAGCACTTCTGATTATGATATAATCTGGTCTATTTAATCTAGATCAGAAAATGTGCACCTGAGGCTTGAGAACCATTTTTTCCTGAGAACAAGTGTTGTCCAACAGCACAACAAATAATAGTGGGTAAGACATAGTTCACACAGGCTGCAGCTTGTGAAATAGTCAGAGGCCTACAGAAGGAAGGATGAACAGCAGACTTTTATAAGCATTGCCAAGCTGTCACCAAGTGTTTTTTTTTTTTTTTTACTAAAGATGGCGAAAGTAGTCATAATTCTGCAGAGAAACCAATCAGCTTCCAGGTTTTATTGCTAAAGCTTAACTAAACAAGCTGAGGTTAGAAGCCGATTGGTTTCTCTGCAGAATTATGACTACTTTTGCGCCCTCTAGCTTTAGTAAATAAATCCCCATGCCTCAAGCATTAGTTTAAAGTGAAAGTTCACCTTTTCAGAAAAATTGAAAAGGTGAACTAACACCCTACACCCTCCCCACCTACTAGGGTACATGCTGTACTTACCTCTGTGGGTGATGAGCGGTTAGTGCCCATTCGGCAGGTGTAGCAGTTCACTGATTGAAAAACCTCGTTCTCCTTCCCCTTCTTTCTGTAGGGCTTCCAGGAGGGATTTGAGAGATTCAAATTAATCAAAGTGGTCACATGCCAGTGGTGACCAATCAGAAATACTCTGATCTGTCCGGGAAGTCTTACAGAAAGACAGGGTAGAAGAGTGGGTAATAAGAGTCAGTGGACTGCCTAACAGGTATTATAGTACATTGTAATATTTAAGAAAAAATCATGAGGGCAGTTGGGTTAGTCTTTATCAATGACAAAATTATCGACTGTTACAATGTACTGTAGGGAGACTTTACTTTCTGTCCTAGCTACTATGGCTAAATGTACTGTGCAGGAGAAGAAAAACGAAGTTAGCGGCTTATCATTGGTACAGTTGACCTGAACTGTTATCTCCAAAAACTTGAATCCTGCTCCTGAACATTCTAGAAGGTGTCAACGCTGTTTTTAATCATTCCTATAAGCTCCGGCAGTCAATTGGTACCAGGGTACAGCTGCATTAATGCAAGCATAATATATTGCATACTGATAACTGAAAGTAATAGACAACTATTACAAACAATCTGCTACAAAGAGATACATGGGATGATGGCTCAGTATGCCTCTAATCTGTACCAGGCCCCCTGACCTCAGCATTAACAAACAAATATAAGGTTTGAAAAAATAATTGAGACAATTAAGAAAGAAATCCCATAGCATGTGTATGTATGTATGTATGTATCTTGGTCCTTGCTTTGGAGCGACATAAGCCTGCTTATTCTTCGTTTGAAAAAATAAACATTCTTGAAACAAAAAAAAAAAAAATCTCATAGGCCTCATATAACACAAAATCTTGCGTGAACAAACCCAGCTTTATCATATTTTACAGGCATATTTAAAAGCAATAAATGCGATATTTGTTAACATTCACTGCAGGTGAATCTGTCTGTTTTAACAATAGGGATTATAAATGCCGGGTGCTTAGAAAGCAGAGAGAGCAACTAAACTAAAGGCACTGTGCTGCAGCTGCCTTATATGCCTTAACAGGATTATTATGCTTGCTTCAGTGCCATTCAGCCTCCACTCACCCAGAGGAGCCCCTGGGACTTGGAGAAACTGAAAGGACTATGATGCAGCCATGCAGGATCATGGGAAATGTACTTTGCAGAAAGCACTGTGCTATGTATGTAACACAGGCGGCAGTCTACAATGTCCAAAAAAAACCCTGTGAAGGAGGAGAGAGAGAGATATAGTTTCCTGAGCTTTCCGAAAGGAGAAGCTCTCATGGTGAGCAAAGATCGAGGCTGTACACAGCGCGGTGTGTGCAAAGACCAGAGTGCTGGGACTGAGCCTGTGAGGACCGGAGTGTTGGGACTGAGCCTGTGAGGACCGGAGTGTTGGGACTGAGCCTGTGTGGACCAGGTTTCTGAGGATCAGAGACAGTGAGTTCCCATAACAAGGTTCACTTGGTATCAGTATTGGAGAGCGGTTGCGCCTGTTTTTACTTTACCACTGTTCGGCAGCTCAGGAGAGGAGGGGACTGCCTATTTGTCTAGTAACCCTAAAAACAAATCCTTTCATGCAGATTTAAGGGATGGTAATTAAGTGCACCACTGTACAGATTGGGGCCCACCATTAGCTGGCTGAAGTTTGGAAGTCAGGCGCCAGATACTGTAAAACTACCTCTCAGGGGTACCTTTCCAGAACATATATACATTCCTACACAGGGAGATATCCGCAGAGTGCATTCTGATAATTTTTTTGTGATTTAGAAGAGGAGTTACCGTGAGACTTTATTACCATTTATACTTTTATTGTCTATAAGATGCTATTTCTGTTTATTACTAGTTCTGCTGGTAATAAGCTAATATTGCTTGGCACCACGGTGATTTAAAGCGGCGCTCCACCCAAAAGGGGGAAGTTCCTTTTAAGGACTTTTTGCCCGCTCCTCTTAAACAATTGGCACTTTTGAGGAGGGGGGGGGGGGGAGTGTGGGTACCGGATTTTGACAGGTACCTACTTCTGTTCTGAGCGCCGCGGTGCTCGGCAACAGAAGTTCTCCTCCCACCCCTTGCAGTCTTCCGGGACACTGACAGGTCCAAGAAGACTGCATCCACCACTCACTCACGGCCGGGTGCCCATAGTGAAGATGCTCGCGCCCAAAGACAGCAGGTGAGACCGCCTGGGGTGGGCTCCCTGCTGGATCCTGGGACAGGTGAGTAGATGTTTTTTAAAAGTCAGCAGCTGACTTATTTTTACCACAGGTGGCTGGAACTCCTCTTTAAACCAACTGCTATGTTATAGCCTAGAATTCATACCAGTTATTTTAGGGCATGCAACAGATTTGTTTGCCTGTTCATTGCCCTTTTTTTTGCTGTTTGACAATATACTTATTATATTTATTAAGTAGCTTGGTGCCTATTTCCTATGTGCTGATATAGTTGTGGATAGTATAATAACACTTTAGCTCATAGGTGTTTGCAATATCCCATTACCTAACCAGGTGTGTTAGAGGGGACAAAGCTGTTCTCAGAGTCGTGGCAAAGAATTAAGAACCCACCATACAAAGCAGCCTTTTGAGGGTAAGCACTTTATAAATAGGAGATACACTAATAATTTACATTTTATTTGGGTGCAAAAAAATGCAAAGTTTTACTTGGGCTTTACTTCTCAGCTATGCAGTGCATCCAGAAAGTATTCACAGCGCTTCACTTTCACATTTTTTATGTTACAGCCTTATTCCAAAATGGATTAAATTTATGTTCCACAAAATTCTACAAACAATACTCCATAATGACAACATAAAAGATGTTTGTTTGAGATATTTGCAAATGTATTAAAAATAAAAAATCACATGCACATACGTTTTCACAGCCTTTGCTAAATACTTTCTTGAAGCACCTTGAGGCACCAATTACAGCCTCCAATTACAGTCTTTTTTAATTATGGTGCTACAAGCTTGGCACACCTATCTTTGGACAGTTTCTCCCATTCTTCTTTGCAGGACCTCTCAAGCTCAATCAGGTTGGATGGGGAGCGTTGGTGCACAGCCATTTTCAGGTCTCTCCAGAGATGTTTAATTGGGTTCAAGTCTAGGCTCTGGCTGGGTCACTCAAGGACATTCACAAAGCTGTCCTATAGCCACTCCTTTGTTATCTTGGCTGTGTGCTTAGGGTCGTTGTCCTGTTGGAATATGAACCTTCGCTCTAGTCTGAGGTCCAGAGCGCTCTGGAGCACGTTTACATCAAGGATGTCTCTCTACATTGCTGCATTCATCTTTACCTCGATCCTGAATAGTCTCCCAGTTTCTGTCACTAAAAAACATCCCCATAGTATGATGCTGCCACCACCATACCTCACTGTAGGGATGGTATTGGCCAGGTAATGAGCAGTGCAAGGTTTCCTCCTGATAGGACGCTTGCTATTTTGTCCAAAGAGTTGAATCTTTGTTTCATCAGACCAGAGAATTTGATTTCTCATGGTCAGAGAGTCCTTCAGGTGCCTTTTGGCAAACTCCATGCAGGCTGTCATGTTCCTTTTACTAAGGAGTGGATTCCATCTAGCCACTCTACCATACAGTCCTGATTGGTGGAGTGCTGCAGAGATGGTTGTTCTTTTGGAAGGTTCTCCTCTCTTCACAGAGAAATGCTGGAGCTCTGTCAGAGTCACCATTGGGTTCTTGGTCACCTCCCTGGCTAAGTCCCTTCTCCTCCAATCGCTCAGTTTGGCAGGCAGCTCCCCAGATCTGTGCTTCGATACAATCCTGTCTCGTAGGTCTACAGACACTTCCTTGGACTTCATGGCTTGGTTTGTGCTCTGATATGCACTGTTAACTGTGAAACCTTATATAGACAGGTGTGTGACTTTCCAAATCATGTCCAATCAACTGAATTTACCACAGGTGGACTCCAATCAAGTTGTAGAAATCAAGTTGTAGAAATATCTCAAGGATGATCAGTGGAAACAGGATGCACCTGAGCTAAATTTTGAGTGTCATGGCAAAGGCTGTGAATACTTATTAATTGGGATTTTTTTTTATTTTTTGCAAAGATTTCAAACAAACTTCTTTAACGTTGTGATTGTGGGGTATTATTTGTAGAATTTTGAGGAAAATAATGGATTTAGTCCATTTTGGAATAAGGCTGTAACATAACAAAATGTGGAAAAAGTGAAGTGCTGTGAATACTTTCCAGATGCAATGTATCTTTGTATTTAAGCGCCTTTGCAGTTTATTCTGGGGTACTTTTCTGGGGTTGCATAATTTGGGGAAAAAATGTTGAAAATTTTTACTTTTTTCTATTTTTTTCCTTTCTTCCTTCCTCAATCAAACCTATTAATTAAAAACATATCCAAGTCAGCTTCTAAATGTTTCAAATCTGCTTCCAAGTAAAGCCCTGTTTGTCTTCATAATAAAGCTGCACTGCTTTGGCTGCACTAAGAAGAAGCTTGGGTACAGAATTTTTCTGGTGCTCAACTGACATTGGGGGTGACATGCAAGTCACCCGCAAGAGACACATCCATCCAGTGACTTTAGCTTCTGTCCAGAGGTTCAGAAAAAGAAGGAAGTCCCAGAAAATATGAAGTAGTGTACCAACTTCTTCCTGGCACCTCCAACACGGGGGAATTTATGTGGGTCGATGTTGTGTAGAAACGGTGGCATTTTATACCAAAGAGTCATAATTTTATACCAGTTTTCTTGATAAGTGTTAGCTATACATGCCTTCTGAGCAAAAAGGAGTATCTGATCTTTTTGGGACTGTGTGAACAAAGTCTGCAAATCGTTTTGCCATTTCCGTAGAAAAGTGTGGTCTCCCTGTTGTACATCAGAGGACAGCCTGTTGTAGGATTTAGACAGGGTGTGCCTTAGAGGGGCTCTGTCTAGAGAGAGAGGTGTTCAAAAGGGGTAAGTGGATGGAGGTATTGATATAGATGGGATAACAGTACTCATGACTAGAGTTGAGCGGACACCTGGATGTCCGTGTTCGGCCGAACTTGAAAAAAAAGTCCGGGTCCGGGTCCGTGTCCCGGACTTTTTCCGAACTTTACCCGGACCCCAAACCCCATTGAAGTCAATGGGGACCCGAACTTTCAGGCACTAAAATGGCTCTAAAACACCAATGGAAAGGGCTAGAGTGCTGCAAATGGCAGCAAAATGTAGTTAAGAGCATGGCAAGTGCTCTTAAAAAAAATTCCCCTTTAAATTTATTTTTTAATAGCAGATTAGAACAGCAATCTGTAGTGAAATATAGCTGAACGCTGCACACAACAGACTGATAAAAATAGATTTTTTTCTCCCTCCTCCTCAGTGGGCTCAAGTGAGGGCAAAAAGATTGTGTTCACTGCACCACCCCCCACACAGCAAAATCAATGTATACTGTCCCTGCCTAATCTCTGCAGCCTGGCCCTAATATGCTCGATAAGATCCTTCACTGCACCACCCCCCACACAGCAAAATCGATGTAGAACACTGACGCTGCCTAATCTCCAGCCTCGCCCTAATATGCTCGATAAGATCGTTCACTGCAAAACCCCCCACACAGCAAAATCGATGTAGAACACTGACCCTGCCTAATCTCCAGCCTCGCCCTAATATGCTTGATAAGATCGTTCACTGCACAACCCCCCACACAGCAAAATCGATGTAGAACACTGACCCTGCCTAATCTCCAGCCTCGCCCTAAAATGCTCTAATAACTCTCCCTGCCTGCACTCCGACCTGACCCTGCATTCTTTTCGGACACAATTTTTCACAGAATCAGTCTGTCCCTAATCAGCAGCCAGCACGTATGATGTGTGCTCTGTCCCTAAACTACAGCAGAATGACGCAGCGCGCTGGGGCTCTCGAACTTATAAAAACATGGTCACATGCTTCAGATGGCCAATCATAGCTACTAATACATTAGTAGGCATGGCTGGGATGGCTTAAGGCACACCAGTTAAACGCTTGTTGATTGGCTGTTGAAAGCGCGCCATTAAAAGCGCTATTACATACAAAACAGGAAATAAAATGACCGAACACGGATTTTAAACCCGAACATACAGTAAAGTTTTCGGGTCCGTGTTCGGGTAACGAAAATCCAATTATTCGGTACAAACACGAATATTACAGTCCGTGTTCGCTCAACCCTACTCATGACAAATCAGAGATACAAAATAGTTGAAATAATTACAGTAAATTGCTAATCATAGTATCTTACCTTGTATAAAGTAATACTAGCTTTAGAATGGTTTACATTTTACAGCTTCTAAAGCGGTCACCTGCATCTACCAACCTCAGCCTTAGGTTGTTTTGAAGTCACAATTTTTACTATAAATGCATTCTACACCCTAAGGTAAAAAACGCCCCACTATCGCCCCCCCCCCCCCTCCTAAACACTTACCTGGCTTGTTTCATCCCTCTAGCACTGTCCCCAGCTGCAGTACTCTTCCACTTCCTGGTCTCACAGACTCAGGCGGCAATAGAAGCCATATGCTCCTGCTGCTGTCAAACTCCTATGAGAAGGGAGCAGGGGGGGGGGCTTACTACCCCCTGCTTACAGTAGTTTTACTGACTCAGTGCCAAGTTTGTCTTTGGATGCACATAGCCCGGATTGGGAGTGGCACCCACATGGGTGCCTCCCGTCTTGCTAAGGGGGCATTCAGAAGAAGGGCTGACCCCCAAAGAGAAGGTAAAGGACTGCTCTGTAATACCCTTGCACAAAGCAGGTAAGTATAAACTCTTTCTTCATTTTAAAGAAAATATTTATTTTACTTTAGTATCACTCTAAACAACTGTATGCCCAACTGCAACAACCAATTGGAATTTACTGTGCAGAACTGTATAAGTATAACTGTATATATACTGTACTGTACTCAGGAACAAGAAATCTTTGCTTAATATGACAGTTTGTCACAGGATGACTTATTCACTAAGCTGGTCTGACACAAATACTAAAAAACTCTCCTGCGCTCAAGTGGTGTGTGATGAGGGTAAGATTAATGTTCAATGGTCTTTGTTGGCATCAATTGTGGTCTTGCTGCCCCCCTCAGGACCAAGGGTATCCAAAAACACTAAAAAACAACAACAAAGCCCCCTCCGGACCAAGGGTATCCAAAAACACTAAAAAACAAGAGAGGGGCGCACAGACCTTGTGCATTACTACTAAAAAGGTTTATTCAAATCCAAAATAATATACATTATAATCACAAAAAATTATAGATAGCACACATGTAAACATGATCGGACAAACTATCTCCAAGGTAGCCAAGGCACTCCACGGTGCTGGATAGCATGCTAGTATCGGCACGAATCTGCTTTGGCTGATGCGTTTCGAGGGCGAACCCTCTTCCTCAGAGCCAAAGAGTGCTACTAGCAAATACTGCCTTTGTTTGTTGCATGTTGGTGCATTTTGCACATTGACGTTAGTTAAATACTCCTGGACTGACATGCATTCACATCTTTTTTTACCACATTGCATTACTCTGCAGGGTTTTTATTCATATTTCACTATAGCGGTTTCCTAACTTTGATGCCATGTTGTCATACGACTTTCTGATGGAAACTACAACTGGCCATTTTAACACATATAATGCAGGCAAGGTCCACTTTTTTTTTTTTTTTTTAGAAGTAACTGTAAAAGGAATACAAGATTAGCAGCATAGAGAATAAAGAAAGATTAAGCAAATGGTAAAATGTTGACATTTTGTAAAATTAAAATACATTAAGAACCCATTCACACTAGCGCGCCTGACAAGTCGCGGTGGGTCGCTCGCCATTGAATAGTACAGGACCGTTCTAATAGGAGCGACACAAGTCGCTCCGACTTAGAAAAAGGGTCCTGTACTACTTTGGGGCGACCTGGAGGCAACTTGCATTGACTTCAATGATATGAAGTCCGTGCAAGTCGCGCCGAGGTCGCGGTGCACAGGTCGCCCCACCAAGTCGTGTCGCCCCTGTCTGAATGGGATCTTATAATACACTGTGTTTTAGCAAACTAAATGTCATTGAATTACATCTATTTTTTTTCTAAAACAAGAAAAATTACATCTACTTTAAAGAGCTAAACTGGTGGATGAAGAGCAGCAGGAGGCACTCGTCTGTAGTGTTAGATGGCGACACAACAAGAAGAAAAAAGTATGGACGTGTATTTGTTTGCATTAGCCTTGACAAAGGTGTCATACCTGAAACACAATTTAAAACGGTATCTAGCTTTCTGGGTATATGCTGCTATCATTACTATGAAAGCTCTAGCATCGCCTTTGTCCCAACAAAGAGAATTCGCCATGTCTGCAAGGTGTGAGTGAATTTCACTATGTTTCTGGAAGACGTCTGCTGGAATAACACTGTTTAACATACACAAAGTGTCCCGAAGGTCTGGGAACTGTTTTCACCATGCTTGGCCTGCAGTCAGCCAGCGAGAGCACCAGCTCACAGAGTGGCAGGAACACAGACCAGCTGAATAAACAATGACATGTTAGAGAGAAAGTTGAAAAAAAAATTCAATCTGCTTTCGAGATCCTGCCTGTCCCATACTTGTTAACACGGCTGTTCCAGCCCAATCTCACATAATCCGTAATGAATACCTTGTGTTAACAAACCTTTGGAAAAGAAAAGTCAATATTTCATTTTACAGTACGCAGCAAAATTAATTTTAGAGATCGTGTTGTAGAAGCAGCGTAAGACATGTTCATCTTGATCTTAGCAGAGAACCTGATGGCCAACTCTGACCTGTGAAGACTTTTGAAGAAGACAGTTAACTAGGGTTGCAATTACACCTTGAAATCACTTATATCTTTGGTAAATATCATGCAGAAATCTTGTAAGGAGCATGGAGTCATTGGAAAAGGATTACGTAACACACAGGTGTTTCTGCAGACCCATACAGCTCAGTCCATGCAGAAAAAGACATCATTAAAACCAAACCTTAGAAGGACCTACAAAATCCACATGAGACTAAACACTAAAACATTCTTTGGAATTGAAGGATTATTAAGCATGTCACGGTGGTGTTTATTTCGTTTAACGAGTCCAGCTACACTAGCTCGACCACAGAAGACACCATGCTGGAAACTCTTAGGAACCTGCTATGCACGGATTCAGTGATGGCGGCTTTCCTCCATGTCCTTACAATGTCTACGCACTTGGAATAACATTAAAGAGGAACACCAGGTATATGATAGATTAATTAGAGAAGGGTTGAATTATTTGTCAGGTGTGTATTACTGTCTGTGCCCCCACTGAGGAGATTTCCCAGTACTTGCTCTCCTGATAATCAGGGTATTTCTGTGACCTAAACTGTCTGTTTTCCTTATTTGGAGGACATTTTCCATATATCCCTTCTGTGGATTATCCATAGGAATATACAAAAAATGAACTCCAGGAAACTAAACAGTAAGTACACCTTGCAGCAATGCCTTGGTTGACCAAAGACAGCATGTGGGAGAAAATCTACTCAATGGGGACACAGACAGAAAGATACTTAACCACTTACCGCAAAGTGACGTAGGGGTACGTCGGCAGACTTTAGTATTCTGATGATTTAGCCTTTTTTTTTTACTGCACCATTCAAATACCCAACAAAACATATAAGCAATCCATCCTTTGTCACCTCCTAGATCAGTGATGGTGAACCTTGGCACCCCAGATGTTTTGGAACTACATTTCCTTTGATGGTCATGCACTCTGCAATGCAGTTAAGCATCATGGGAAATGTAGTTCCCGAAACATCTGGGGTGCCAAGATTCGCCATCACTGTCCTAGATGCTGACAGAATGCCAAATCCTGCATAACAATCAAATGGAGATTCTCCTCCCTTGATATTCATGTGGTTATGCAAGGTGGAAGATATCAAATGGTCGGAGGATCTACAACCCCAATTTAAAAAAAGTTGTAATAGTGTAAAACCTTCATAAAAACAGAATGCAATGATTTGCAAATCTCAAAAACCCATATTTAATTCAAAACATAAGAAAACATATCAAATGTTTAAACTGAAAAAATTGGATTTTTTACTTACCGTAAAATCCATTTCTCTGAGTCCACCGACGGACGTAGCTGCTGCTTTAAATCATACGGATGGGTAATAAGCCCCTCCCACTAGGAGTGACCAGGTAGAGCCAAAGGCTTTAACACGTTCAGGGGTCCCTGGGTTATTACTCCTAGCCTCACCGTTGCATCTTCAGTTTAGTTGCAAGCAGTGAATAATAACCAAAACCCAACTCTTCAGAGAAAAGAGGGGTGGGAGCTACGTCCATCGGTGAGGAAAAAATCCCATTTTCTCTTGCGTCCGCCGATGGACGTAGCTGCTGCTTTAAATCTTAGACGGATGGGGCATCCAAAAGCAGTAACCACTGAGGGGGGTAGGGAAAGGACAAACGTAAAAGAATGCAATTCCCACGGCTAACAGCCAACTATATGACATGGAGCCCAACAACAACTGGGGCTCAATTGTAGCAAAACCATAAAGGAGAAGGAAAGGTAGACTGCTCCTTAAATGGTGGCCTGCAAATCCTTGCGGAAAAAGGACGCATCTGAGGATGCTAACACATCCACTCTGTAAAACTTGGTGAACGTATGTACAGACGACGTAAGTGGCCGCCTTGCAAACCTGTATCACTGACGCCTGATGGCAGAAAGCCCAAGAGGCACTCAACGCCCACGTAGAGTGAGCCGTGACAGGGAAAGGAGGAACCTTGCCCTTAAGAGAATACGCCTTCACCAATGTCTGTCTGATCCATCGAGAGATGGTCGCCACAGACGCAGCCTGACCCTTACGGGTCCATCCGTATTTACAAACAGAAAGTCCGACTTACGAAAGGACTCAGTAGTCTCCAGATACACCCGTATCGCCCGAACCACATCCAAGCAATGCAAGGCAATTTCCTTAGGATGTGAAGGTTTCAGACAGAGTGACGGAAGCACTATGTCTTCGTTCAGATGGAAGTCTGAAACCACCTTAGTAAGAGATTACGAATTAGGCTGTAACACTACCTTATTCCTGTGTATTACCAGATAAGGAGAGCGGCAAGATAGCGCCGCTAGTTCAGAAACCCTGCGCGCAGAGGTGATAGCCACAAAAAAGGCAACTTTCTCTGACAAGGCGAGCAAGGAAATGTGTCTTATGTTCTCGAAAGGAGATTTCTGAAGAACCGATAGAACCAAATTAAGGTCCCAAGGAGGTAACAGCGATGTCCTGGGGGGAGCCAAATGGTGAACCCCTTGAAGAAAAGTACGAATCAAAGAAGGCGTAGCCAAAAGGTGCTGGAAGTGCAAAGCCAAGGCCGAGATCTCACACTTAAGAGTGAGCATCAGAAGCGGGTCCCAATGATACATTGGGGGTTGCAGACATTTAAAACAGAGCTAGGACAAAAAGGTCACAGCAGGAAGCTGTTTGGCCACTCCTAAGACCAGGCAGCTAAAACTGAAGATGCAACGGTGAGGCCAGGGGTAATAACAAAGGGACCCCTTCCCCCTGGGCGTGACAAAGCCTTTGGCTCTACCTGGTCACTCCTAGTGGGAGGGGATTATTACCCATCCGTCTATGATTTAAAGCAGCAGCTATGTCCGCCAGTGGACAAAAGAGAAAAATCTATCATTTTAGGAAAAACAAAGAACTGGATTTTTTTAAGAACTTATCATAAAATCCTTTTCTCTGAAGTCCACTGACAGACGCAGGTTTTATGCTTCTTATACCATTGAGTTATGCTGCCCCCTAGAGGAGTAGTACTAGGCAGGAAAAAAAACAGTTTACCACGCCTATGGGGGCTGTCCCTATAGGCATAACCCCACACACCCTGCTCCACCATACCAGTTTTGTTGCAAGCAGTGAGAAGAAGACACAAGCCATCCCCATATCAGAGGGGTTGGGTGCTGCATCTGTCAATGGACTCGACTACAAAAATCCAGTTTTCTCTATTGTCCATTGACAGACGCAGCTCTTATGCTTCTTATACCATTGGGACATCCCAAAATGTGTAGGCATGAGGGGTGGGAAGAACGCAAACCAAATATTTAACGCAAACTTCAAAGGCTAAACTTAGCCAACTGGTTAACTAGAATCTCAACCAGGAACAACAGGAGCTCAACCATGAAAGAAAAAACCCCTAAAGAGAAACAAACAAGTCTCTTTTAAACAGCAGCCTGCAAAACCTTGTGGCCAAAGGATGCATCCTGAAGATGCCAACAAATCTACCTTGTAGAATTCTGTAAATGTGTGCACACACCACCAAGTCGCCGCCTTACAAACTCTCACTACTGAGGCCAGATGGCAAAAAGCCCAAGAGGCACTCAACGCTCTAGTAGAATGTGCCCTCCTTCACTAGGCAGAAAAACTGGTATGCTGGAGCAGGGTGTGTGGGGTTATGCCTATAGGGACTGCTCCCATAGGCATGGTAAACAGTTTTTTTCCTGCCTAGTACTACTCCTGTAGGGGGCAGCATAACCCAATGGTATAAGAAGCATAAGAGCTGCGTCTGTCAATGGACGATAGAGAAAACAAATTTTTACATAGTAGGTAAGGTTGCATAAAGACAATAGTCCATTCGATTTTAATCTGTGTTGGGGGGGTGTGTGTGTGTGTGTGTGTAGATAATCATAATTCATATCCCTGTATATTGTGTTGACCTCTCAAATGCACTTCTGGAAGAAGGGTCAAACATTCCCATAGACACACTCCTAAACCTTGTGGACAGCCTTCCCAGAAGAGTGAAAGCTGTTTTAGCTGCATAGGGTGGACCAACTCGATATTGAACCCTACGGACTAAGACTGGGATGCTATTAAAGTTCATGTGCGTGTAAAGGCAGGCATCCCAATACTTTTAGTAATATAGTGTATGTAACAACACTTTAAAACATCCAGTTCAACCTATGATGTGTGTGTGTGGGTGTATGTGTTTATGTCAAGAGTACAATGTATATCCCTGTATATTGTGCTCATTAAGGTGCCCATTTAATAGTTTTTTGAAACTATCGATGCTCCCTGCTGATTCCACTGTTTGTGGAAGAGAATTTACCATTCTTACTGCTCTGACCGTACCGAACCCCCTACGCAGTTTAAGGTTAAACTGCTTTTCTTCAAATTTCAGTGAATGGTCAGGTGTCTTTTTAAATTCCCTTACACTGAAAAGTTTTTTTCCTATGCTAAGGTCACCAATATGGTATTTGTACATTGCCATCATATCCCCCCTCAACCTTTTCCTCTCCAGAGAAAATAAGTTCAATGTTTATAATCTTTCCCCATAGCTGAGATTCTCTAGTCCCTTTATTAGCTTTGTTGCCCTTCTTTGGACTCCCTCCAGTTCCAGCACATCCTTCCTGAGGGCTGATGCTCAGAACGGGATGGCATACTCAAGATGTGGCCGGACCAGTCTTGTAGAGTGGGAGAATTATTGTTTTATCTCTGGAGTGAATCCCCCCTTTTAATGCATGCCAGTATTCTGTTGGCTTTGCTTGCAGCAGCTTGGCACTGCATGTCTTTTTGACCCTGTCATCTACTAGGACCCTTCAATCCTTTTCCATCCTAGATTCCTCTAGAGCAGGGGTAATGAATTAAAATTCATGAAGGTCCAGTAGGTAAAATTTTCTTCCAACCGAGGTCCGAATCATATGTTTGGCTCTCAAGAATCTCTGCACAATGCGCAAACATGGCGCGTCTTTACGATTGCCACATCACATGGTGCCACAGTACCATGCAGCTTGGGACGGCGCAATTAAAAAGAAAAAAAAGGTCAGGGACTTATTTTTCTGCGTTTCTGCTTACAAGGCAGCCCACTGAAATAAATGGGCCGCCTACACGCGTTACGCAACAATGTGAACCTAGTCCACAATTCTTCACATCACAATCCTTTTTATTACATCAGTGTTCTCAGTCCCCCTGTACATCATCCCCCCTTCACATTACAGTCCTCAGCCCTTCACATTTTTGTCAGTGGCCCCCCTTTATATCACCCCCTACTTTAAATTGCAATTCTAAGTCCCTTTCATATCACCCACCCTTCACATTCCTGTTCTCGCCCCCTTTATAGTACCCCTCCTTCACATTGCAGTCCCCAGCCCCCCTTCACATTCCTGTCCTCATCCTCTTTATAGCACCCCCCTTCACATAACCGTCCTCCCCCCCTTTATAGCACCCCCTTCGCATAACTGTCCTCACCCCCTTCATAGCACCCCCTTCACATAACTGTCCCCCCCCTTTATAGCACCCCCTTTCACATAACTGCCCTCACCCCCTTCATAGCACCCCCTTCACATAACTGTCCTCACCCCCTTCATAGCACCCCCTTCACATAACTGTCCTCACCCCCTTCATAGCACCCCCTTCACATAACTGTCCTCACCCCCTTCATAGCACCCCCTTCACATAACTGTCCTCACCCCCTTCATAGCACCCCCTTCACATAACTGTCCCCCCCCTTTATAGCACCCCCCTTCACATAACTGCCCTCACCCCCTTCATAGCACCCCCTTCACATAACTGTCCTCACCCCCTTCATAGCACCCCTCTTCACATAACTGTCCTCACCCCCTTCATAGCACCCCCCTTCACATAACTGTCCTCACCCCCTTCATAGCACCCCCTTCACATAACTGTCCTCACCCCTTCATAGCACCCCCTTCACATAACTGTCCCCCCCCTTTATAGCACCCCCCTTCACATAACTGCCCTCACCCCCTTCATAGCACCCCTCTTCACATAACTGTCCTCACCCCCTTCATAGCACCCCCTTCACATAACTGCCCTCACCCCCTTCATAGCACCCCCTTCACATAACTGCCCTCACCCCCTTCATAGCACCCCTCTTCACATAACTGTCCTCACCCCCTTCATAGCACCCCCTTCACATAACTGTCCTCACCCCCTTCATAGCACCCCCTTCACATAACTGCCCTCACCCCCTTCATAGCACCCCCTTCACATAACTGCCCTCACCCCCTTCATAGCACCCCTCTTCACATAACTGTCCTCACCCCCTTCATAGCACCCCCTTCACATAACTGCCCTCACCCCCTTCATAGCACCCCCTTCACATAACTGCCCTCACCCCCTTCATAGCACCCCTCTTCACATAACTGTCCTCACCTCCTTCATAGCACCCCCTTCACATAACTGTCCCCCCCGTTCATAGCACCCCCTTCATATAACTGTCCTCATCCCCTTCATAGCACCCCCCCTTCACATAACTGTCCTCCCCCATTTTATTGTGCCCCTCCTTCACACTGCAGTCCCCAGCCCCCCATTAACATTCCTGTCCTCACCCCCTTTATAGCACCCTCAGACATTCCAGTGCTCATCTCCTTTTTTTTAAACCCCCCCCTTCACACTGCAGTCTCCAGCCCCCCTTCACATTCTAATCCTCACCCCCTTTGTAGAACCCCATCCCCCTTCATACGGTATCACTCCTTTACTTTTCTGCCTCTTTGATATCACCCCTCTTTCCCCCTTTACATTAGCAGTGCCTCTTCCCTGTCCTACCTTAAACAGGGCAGCGTGGCTGACATCGGAGGCACAGCAGCTGACATCGGAAGTGCTCAAAGGGATGCACGGAGGGCGGGACCTGCCCCAGGTAACTGATTGGTTGCTACAATACAGGGCAGATCTAGCAACCAATCAGTTAACTGTACCAGCCCCCGTCCTCCGTGAATCACTGCGCTGCTCCTCCGATGTCAGCTCTGTAAAGACAGAGCTGCAGCGGCGGTGGCAGAGGGAAAAAACAGATCCTAAATGGCGCGACCGCTGCGGGGCCGGACGGAACATTGATTGGGTCCGGACTTGGCCCGCGGGCCGCCATTTAGTGATGCCTGCTCTAGAGCTTCTCCCCCCTAGCGAGTAACTTGCATTAATATTTTTAGCTCCCAAATGCATTACTTTACATTTTTCAACATTAAAACTCATTTGCCTTGTAGTTTCCCACCCCATTATTTTATTTAGGTCTTCTTGTAAGGTTTCCACATCCAGCCCTGAAGTTATTGCCCTGCTTAGATTTGTATCATCTGCAAATACTGAGACTGAGCTGCTTATTCCATCCTCTATATTGTGGTCCCAGGAAACTTGACCACTGACTACTTGCCCTTTGTCACCACCCTTTGGACCCATCCCTGTAGCCAGTTTTCAATCCAGGTACTCAACCTATGGTCCATACCTACAGACCTCAATTTGTAAAGTAAATGTTTGTTGGGAATGTATCAAATTTTTTGGGAAACTGTATCAAATGTAATTACCATATTGATTCTTTTTTGTGCAATATCACCAACTGTATATCCCTTTGCGTTTGGTAATGTGAAACCTAACCAATATATACTCCTTTCTTAATCACATGCATAAAAGTAAAAAAAAAAAATGTTTAAAGCAGAGGCAAAACACATGCAAAAGAACTATTTTCCCTGTAAAATACTTGTAAATCTCCATCCCCTGCTGTGCTCTATGACTGCACATAATTAAAAGAGTGACAACAGTTTTCACAAAGAGCAAATGGCAAGCCTCCCTATCAGTTTATGACTTGCTTTGGAAGTGTGCAAGGTTAGGGGTAATTCATGAATGTGAAATACACAATATATTATTCCCAACACAGGGACATATATAACCATAAATAATTTATAACCAGGCTTACCTGGGGGGCTACCCTACTCCACTATTTACATCTTTGGCTTGATTTAACGTGCACTGAGAATTTGAATGGGCTGCTAAACACCCCAAAGTGCACCAAAAAATACGATTTTTGAACGTACTGTATATTTTTCTTAGAGCCCATTGATGGACACAGGAATTCAGTTCATATAGTCAGGTTATTCGGTCTCCAACAGGAGGTTTTGACCAAAAACATTTTAAGGCAGACCCCATACAATCCTTCTACCTAGCATGCTTCACTTTTGTGGAAAAGCATTACCAAGGGCAAAAACAAAAATCCAGAGGGGTTGGACCTGTGTTCCTTATTTTCTTCATTGTCCGTTGAGGGACAAAGTAATTCAAATATATTAGGGACATCAGGACAAAAGCAGTCCAACTTAAAGGTGGGCAACAGCCACCAACAGGTTCCAAAGAAGGGATAGGGAACTGTCTGCAACTCAGAACTACCTGAAGAACCAACACCCAAGATCACTGTCAGGGGGGAATAATTGCACTCAAAGGAATATTAAGTCTTAAACAGCGAGAGGCTGTGAACCATGAACCAAAACCAGTTGAATATAACTATCTGATAAAGGAAGAAAACTATGCACAACATGATGTGGTCAACAGAAAAACACTGGGGTAAGCCCCATGAGAACCAAGTCCCCAGAAGAAACCTTGAGCAAAAAACAGGTCGGTAAGAAAAGACCAGCTGTTCTACACAGCAAGGCCCAAACCAACTTCCACTCCCAACCCTAACGACTGAGGGAAGGAAAAATCCATGACCAAGCAAGGTAACTAGAGTTGAGCGGACACCTGGATGTCCGTGTTCGGCGGGTTCGGCCGAACTTTAAAAAAAAGTCCGGGTCCATGTCCCGGACTTTTGACGAACTTTTCCCGGACACCGAACCCCATTGAAGTCAATGGGGACCCGAACTTTCAGGCACTAAAATGGCTCTAAAACATCAATGGAAAGGGCTAGAGTGCTGCAAATGGCAGCAAAACGTTGTTAAGAGCATGGCAAGTGCTCTGCAAACAAATGTGGATAGGGAAATAACTTAAAACAACAAAAAAAACCCAGAAAAATAAAACAATGTTCTTCATCTCTGAAGGACGAGGCCCATATGGAGTAGGAGGGAGGTTGAGGTGGTGGTGGATGTGGCGGTCTCATAGGCGTGCGCACAGGGTGTGCCGGATGTGCCTGGGCACACCCTAATCACCTAGGGCACATAGCATTATCGCTCTGTTTGCCAGTGAGGAGATGGGAAAGATCTCCCTCGGACCTGCTCTGCTCTATTTCTCTTTGCCAGCAGGGAGAGTAATGTATCGGGGCCATGTACATGTAGGCAAACACATGCATGTGTATTTCAACTTTGGGGTGCACACCCTAATGCAATAGGCTGCGCACACCTATGGGCAGTGTAGGTGGAAGCGGCGGTGGAGGAGGACCAGGGCCAGATTAAGAGCATCATGGGCTTGGTGCTGAGGATTTTGAAGGGCCTTAAGGGCCGTGCCTTGGCATGCACCCAGAGGAGGAAGGGTGCAGCCATGCATGCCTAATTCAACATGGGATGCTGTCTCTGAAGCCCATAAACACATCCATGCATCGGCAACTGTCTCTCCTTGTCCGGCCTTCGTGCTGTGTGGGGAGGTTCTGAGGGAGCTGCCTGGGGAAGCGAGCATAGAAGCCAGACTTCTGTGTTTACAAGTGACAGAAGAGCGGTAACAGTGAATATGGCCAACCCGGGGCCTATATAAAGGTAGGGGCCTGGAGCTGCAGCTCCAATAGCCCCTACGTTAATCTGGCCCTGAGGAGGACGAGGTAGCCAACACTGCTTCTTTTCACAAATTTTAAATGAGGGTACACCCCAAAAGAGTGAGAAAGAGCAAAAATGGAACAATGGCTGGGTAAGGTCGGTATCCATCGCTATTCTGCACAAGGTACGGAAAAGTCCCGTGGGATCCATGCCTGGTTCATTTTAATGAACGTGAGCTTGTCCACATTGTCTCTGGACAGGCGGCTGTGCTTGTCTGTGATAACGCCCCCAGCCGTGCTAAATACCCGTTCAGATAATACACTGGCTGCAGGGCACGCCAGCACCTCCAAGGCGTAAAGGGCAAGCTCAGGCCATGTGCCCAACTTGGAGACCCAGAAGTTGAAGGGGGCAGACCCCTCATTCAGTACGTCTAGGCGTGTGCACACATACTGCTCCACCATGTTGGTGAAATGCTGCCTCCTGCTAAGACGTTCCATATGAGCTGCTGGTGCTGCTGTTTGTTGTGGCGTGCTGACAAAGCTTTTCCACATTTCGGCCATGCTAACCCTGCCTTCTGAGGTGCTGGCAGTGCCCTGGTTGCGTTGGCGACCTCTTCCTCCTCCGCCTTGTGCTTCCACTGTGGCCCCGCTGTCAGGTGGGAATGCCAGCAGCATCGCGTCTACCAGCGTGCGCTTGTACTCGTGCATCTTGTGATCGTGCTCCAGTGAGTGAATTAAGGACGGTACGTTGTCCTTGTAACGGGGATCCAGCAGCGTGGCCACCCAGTAATCAGCACAAGTTAGAATGTGGGCAACTCGGCGGTCGTTGTGGAGACACTAGCGCATGTAATCGCTCATGTGTGCCAGGCTGCCCAGAGGCAACGAAAGGCTGTCCTCTTTGGGAGGTGTATCGTCCGTGTCCTCTGTATCCCCCCAGCCACGCACCAGTGATGGCCATGAGCTGGCCTGGGTGCCACCCTGCTGTGAACATGGTTCCATCTCCTCCTCCAGCTCCTCCTCCTCATCCTCCAGAACTGTGCCCCTGCTGGACAATTGTGTCCCTGGCGTTTGTGTGTGCAGGAACCCACCCTCGGAGCCCCTTGCGAATGACTGCCCTGAAAGCCTTGGAAATGTTACCTCTTCATCCTCCTCCTCCTCCTCCTGTGCCACATCCTCTTCCATCATCAAATTGTTTTTTCAAGGAGGCACACAGGTCTCGCATGGAGGCCCAGTTATTGGTGGTGAAGTGGTGCTGTTCCGCAGAGCGACTCACGCGTGCATGCTGCAGCTGAAACTCCACTATGGCCTGCTGCTGCTCGCAGTCTTTGCAGCATGTGCAAGGTGGAGTTCCACCTTGTGGGCACGTCACATATGAGGCGGTGAGCGGGAAGGCCAATCTCTTAACATTCTACGAGGAGGTGAGCTGTGAGCTAGATAGGGGCAGACCAGTGGATGTGGTGTACCTAGATTTTGCTAAGGCGTTTGATACAGTTCCCCATAAGCGCTTAATTTATAAAATAAGGTCTGCAGGTATCGACAGCAGGGTTTGCTCTTGGATACGGAACTGGCTAAAAGGGCGTGTCCAAAGGGTGGTAATAAACAGCGCATACTCAGACTGGTCTGAGGTAGTAAGCGGGGTCCCCCAAGGCTCAGTCCTAGGACCAACCTTGTTCAATATATTCATAAACAGCATTGAGGACGGGATCAGTAGTTCAATATCAGTTTTTGCAGATGACACAAAATTAGGCAGGGCAATAACAGCACAGCATGAAGCAGATATCCTACAGAATGACCTGGACAAAATAACGGAGTGGGCAACGACTTGGCAAATGAGGTTTAACGTGGAGAAGTGTAAGGTTTTGCACTTGGGGACTAGCAACATAAAAGCACAATACACGTTAGGAGGGGAAGCCCTGGGATAATCAAAAATGGAGAAGGATCTGGGAGTCTTGGTGGATGATAGACTAGGCAACAGCATGCAATGTCAAGCGGCAGCTGCCAAGGCTAGCAGAATATTAGCATGCATAAAGAAAGGGCTGTTTTCCAGAGATAAGACTATAATCCTTCCACTTTATAAAACTCTGGTCCGACCGCATCTGGAGTATTCTGTCCAGTTCTGGTCACCAGTCCTCAGAAGAGATGTGTTGGAGCTGGAGAGGGTCCAGAGAAGGGCAACTAAACTAATTAGGGGATTGGAGGACCTTGATTATGAGGAGCGTCTGCAATCGCTTGATTTATTCTCCCTGGAGAAGAGACGCCTGAGGGGGGACATGATAGCAATTTTTAAATATCTCAATGGGGATCTAGGCTTAGAAAAAAAGCTGTTCAGTCGCAGGGATTGCATGAGGACTTGGGGGCATACAATGCGATTAGAGGAGAAGCGTTTTAACCTTAGGCAACGTGGGGGGTTCTTTACTGTTAGGGCTACAAGATTGTGGAATTCTCTACCACAAGAGGTGGTTTCTGCAGGTGGTATGGTGGCTTTCAAAAGACTACTAGACGTACATCTCAAGGATCAGAACATTCAGGGGTATGCGAGATGATTGCAGCCACACACACCTACACAGGTTGAACTGGATGGACTATTGTCTTTATTCGACCTCACCTACTATGTAACTATGTAACGCTGCAGCGCTGACAGGCGAGCAGCAGCAGGGTGAGAACGCCAAAAGTGCGCACAGACGGCCCGCACTGTCTGCAGCAGCTCTGACATATCGGGGTAGTTTTTAAGGAACCTCTGCACCACCAAATTCAGCACATGCGAAAGGCAAGGGATGTGCGTCAAACCGGCTAGGCCCAGAGCTGCTATGAGATTTCGCCTGTTATCGCACACCACCAGGCCGGGCTTGAGGCTCGCTGGCAGCAACCACTCATTTGTCTGCTGTTCCATGCTCCTCCACAACTCCTGCGCGGTGTGTGGTTTGTCCCCCAAACAGGCACGTTTTAAAACTGCCTGCTGTCGTTTACCCCTGGCCGTGCTGAAGTTGGTGGTGAAGGTGTTACGCTGTCCGGATGAGGAGGTGGTAGAGGATGAGGAAGCGGAGTAGGAGGAGTTAGGAACAGGAGGCAAACTGAAGCGCCCTGCAATCCTCGGTGGTGGAAGGACATGCGCCAAATTGCTATCTGCCTCAGGCCCATATGCCACTGCATTTACCCAGTGTGCCGTTAGGGAGATATAACGCCCCTGACCGTGCTTACTGGTCCACGTATCACTAGTTAGGTGGACCTTGCCACAGATGGCGTTGCGCAGTGCACACCTGATTTTTTCCCCCACTTGGTTGTGCAGGGAAGGGATGGCTTGCCTGGAAAAGTAGTGGCGGCTGGGCACGACGTACTGTGGGACAGCCACCGACATAAGGTTTTTAAAACTGTGCGTCTCCACCAGACGGAATGACAGAATTTCAAAGGCCAAGAATTTTGAAATGCTGGCATTCAGGGTCAGGGATCGTGGGTGGGTAGGGGGGTACTTCCTCTTCCTCTCAAGTGTTTGAGAGATGGAAAGCTGAACGCTTCCACGGAACATTGTGGAGATAGTTGGTGACCCAGGTGGTGGTGTTGCTGACAGATCCTCTGTTTGCGGGGTGGCAGGTGCCGGTATCACTACAGATGTGGCTGGAGCGGCCGAGACTGCAGCAGAAGAGGAAGCAGGATGAGCCAGAGACGTTTCTTGGTTTTGAAGGTGTCTACTCCACTGCAGCTCGTGCTTTGCACTTAGATGCCTGATCATGCAGGTTGTGCTCAGGTTGAGAAGGTTTATGCCTCGCTTCAGGCTCTGATTGCACAGGGTGCAAACCACTCGTGTCCTGTCATCAGCACATTTTCTAAAGAACTTCCACGCTAGAGAACTCCTTTGAGCTGACTTTGGTGCGCTCGTTCCCTTGCTGTGTTGGGCAGTAGCAGGCGTAGTGTCTAGGGCACGGCCGCTCCGCTTCTGCACCCTGCTCCCTCTTCTGCTGTGCTGGTGGCTCTGTGCGACCACCGCCTCTTCCTCCAAACTACTCAGGTCACCTGCATGACGTTCATTCCATGTGGGGTCGAGGACCTCATCGTCCTCCACATCATCTTCCAACCAGTCTTCACCCCTGCCCTCCTTGTCGGTCTCCACAATGCTGAACGCCACAGCAGTTGGCACCTGCGTTTCGTCATCATCGGAGACGTGCTGCGATGGTCCTTGCATGTACTCATCTTGAGAAATAAGTGGTTGGGCATCGCTGCACTCAATCTCTTCCACTTCTGGCGCAGGGCTAGGGGGATGGCCCTGGGAAACCCTGCTGACAGAGTCCTCAAAAAGAACAAGAGACTGCTGTATGGCTTGGGGCTCAGACTGCTTGCCTGATTTGCAAGGGGGTGAGGTGAAAGATGGTTGGACATCGGCTGCAGGTGCCAACTCTGACCTTTCTGCAGTAGACTGGGTGGGAGACAATGTGAAGGAACTGGAGGCACTGTCAGCAGCAAACCAATCTACTATCGCCTCTCTGTGTTCTGGCCTCATCACTTCTAGAGGCGTATGATGCCCTACCAAATACTGATGCAGGTTCTGTCGCCTACTAACACTTGAGGAAGGTGTTTCACTTGTGCGTGTAGCTGGCACAGATTGACCACGTCCTCTCCTTACAACAGGAGCTCTACCAGCAGCACCACGACCCAGGCCATGGCCCCTATTTGACGGTCTCCTCATATTTCTGTAATTTAAGATCTTGCCCTAGAAAGGTGTTTATTGAATAGCGGAACAAAACAACAACAGTATCGCACGGGTGTATCTCACAGTCAAATATGCAAACTATGCCGCAATTTAATGTTTTTTACCCCAAAAGGGTGTATATTGAATAGCGGAATAGGATAAAAAACGGTGTATCTTACACGTACAAACACAGACTAGGCCCCGATTAAAATTTTTTGTACCCTAAAGGGAGGATGAGGAAGAGGAGTAGGAGGAGTTGGGAACAGGAGGCAAACTGAAGCGCCCTGCAATCCTTGGCGGGGCAAGGAGATGCGCCAAACAAATTTAAAAAGGTGTATCTCACATGTACCGATACAGACTATCCCGCAATTTAATTTTTTACACTCAAACAGGGTGAATATTGAATAGCGGAATAGGACAAATTTTACAAAACGGTGTATCTCACACGTACAAACACAATCTAGGCCCCGATTACAATTTTTTGTACCCTAAAGGCAGGATGAGGAGTAGGAGGAGTTCGGAACAGTCAGGAGGCAGACTGAAGCACCCTCAAAACATCGGCAGTATGATGAGTATGAGATGCGCCCCAAAAATTGGAAAGGTGTATCTCAAACGTACCGACACAGACTATACCGCAATTTAATTGTTTATACCCAAAGGTTTTGATTAAATAGCGGAATAGAAAATATGATAAAAAAAAAGTGTATGTATCTCACACGTACAGAAGCACACTAGGCCCCAATTACTATTGTTTGTACCCCTAAAGGCAGGATGAGGAGTAGGAGGAGTTTGGAACAGGCAGCACCCTCAAATCTTCAGAAGTATGAGATGAACCCCAAAAACTTGGGAAGGTGGATCTCACACGTACCAACACAGACTATCCCGCAATTTAACTGATCCCCAAAGGTTTTTATTGAATAGCGGAATAGAAAATATGATCAAAAAAAGTGTATGTATCTCACACGTACAGAAGCACACTAGGCCCCAATTACTATTGTTTGTACCCCTAAAGGCAGGATGAGGAGTAGGAGGAGTTTGGAACAGGCAACACCCTCAAATCTTCAGAAGTATGAGATGAACCCCAAAAACTTGGAAAGGTGGATCTCACACGTACCAACACAGACTATCCCGCAATTTAACTGATCCCCAAAGGTTTTTATTGAATAGCGGAATAGTAAATATGATCAAAAAAAGTGTATGTATCTCACACGTACAGAAGCACACTAGGCCCCAATTACTATTGTTTGTACCCCTAAAGGCAGGATGAGGAGTAGGAGGAGTTTGGAACAGGCAGCACCCTCAAATCTTCAGAAGTATGAGATGAACCCCAAAAACTTGGAAAGGTGGATCTCACACGTACCAACACAGACTATATCGCAATTTAACTGATCCCCAAAGGTTTTTATTGAATAGCGGAATAGAAAATATGATCAAAAAAAGTGTATGTATCTCACACGTACAGAAGCACACTAGGCCCCAATTACTATTGTTTGTACCCCTAAAGGCAGGATGAGGAGTAGGAGGAGTTTGGAACAGGCAGCACCCTCAAATCTTCAGAAGTATGAGATGAACCCCAAAAACTTGGAAAGGTGGATCTCACACGTACCAACACAGACTATCCCGCAATTTAACTGATCCCCAAAGGTTTTTATTGAATAGCGGAATAGAAAATATGATCAAAAAAAGTGTATGTATCTCACACGTACAGAAGCACACTAGGCCCCAATTACTATTGTTTATACCCCTAAAGGCAGGATGAGGAGTAGGAGGAGTTTGGAACAGGCAGCACCCTCAAATCTTCAGAAGTATGAGATGAACCCCAAAAACTTGGGAAGGTGGATCTCACACGTACCAACACAGACTATCCCGCAATTTAACTGATCCCCAAAGGTTTTTATTGAATAGCGGAATAGAAAATATGATCAAAAAAAGTGTATGTATCTCACACGTACAGAAGCACACTAGGCCCCAATTACTATTGTTTGTACCCCTAAAGGCAGGATGAGGAGTAGGAGGAGTTTGGAACAGGCAACACCCTCAAATCTTCAGAAGTATGAGATGAACCCCAAAAACTTGGAAAGGTGGATCTCACACGTACCAACACAGACTATCCCGCAATTTAACTGATCCCCAAAGGTTTTTATTGAATAGCGGAATAGTAAATATGATCAAAAAAAGTGTATGTATCTCACACGTACAGAAGCACACTAGGCCCCAATTACTATTGTTTGTACCCCTAAAGGCAGGATGAGGAGTAGGAGGAGTTTGGAACAGGCAGCACCCTCAAATCTTCAGAAGTATGAGATGAACCCCAAAAACTTGGAAAGGTGGATCTCACACGTACCAACACAGACTATATCGCAATTTAACTGATCCCCAAAGGTTTTTATTGAATAGCGGAATAGAAAATATGATCAAAAAAAGTGTATGTATCTCACACGTACAGAAGCACACTAGGCCCCAATTACTATTGTTTGTACCCCTAAAGGCAGGATGAGGAGTAGGAGGAGTTTGGAACAGGCAGCACCCTCAAATCTTCAGAAGTATGAGATGAACCCCAAAAACTTGGAAAGGTGGATCTCACACGTACCAACACAGACTATCCCGCAATTTAACTGATCCCCAAAGGTTTTTATTGAATAGCGGAATAGAAAATATGATCAGAAAAAGTGTATGTATCTCACACGTACAGAAGCACACTAGGCCCCAATTACTATTGTTTATACCCCTAAAACGCTGGATGAGGAGTAGGAGGAGTATGGAACAGGCAGCACCCTCAAATCTTCAGAAGTATGAGATGAACCCCAAAAACGTGGAAAGGTGTATCTCACACGTACCAACACAGACTATCCCGCAATTTAATTGATACCCAAAGGTTTTTATTGAATAGCGGAATAGAAAATATGATCAAAAAAAGTGTATGTATCTCACACGTACAGAAGCACACTAGGCCCCAATTACTATTGTTTGTACCCCTAAAGGCAGGATGAGGAGTAGGAGGAGTTTGGAACAGGCAGCACCCTCAAATCTTCAGAAGTATGAGATGAACCCCAAAAACTTGGAAAGGTGGATCTCACACGTACCAACACAGACTATCCCGCAATTTAACTGATCCCCAAAGGTTTTTATTGAGTAGCGGAATAGAAAATATGATCAAAAAAAGTGTATGTATCTCACACGTACAGAAGCACACTAGGCCCCAATTACTATTGTTTGTACCCCTAAAAGGCTGGATGAGGAGTAGGAGGAGTATGGAACAGACAGCACCCTCAAATCTTCAGAAGTATGAGATGAACCCCAAAAACTTGGAAAGGTGGATCTCACACGTACCAACACAGACTATCCCGCAATTTAATTGATACCCAAAGGTTTTTATTGAATAGCGGAATAGAAAATTTGATCAAAAAAAGTGTATGTATCTCACACGTACAGAACCACACTAGGCCCCAATTACTATTGTTTGTACCCCTAAAGGCAGGATGAGGAGTAGGAGGAGTTTGGAACAGGCAGCACCCTCAAATCTTCAGAAGTATGAGATGAACCCCAAAAACTTGGAAAGGTGGATCTCACACGTACCAACACAGACTATCCCGCAATTTAACTGATCCCCAAAGGTTTTTATTGAATAGCGGAATAGTAAATATGATCAAAAAACAGAATTTTTGTAAAATCTTACCGTAAAATTCCTTTCTCTGAGTCCTCCGACAGTCGCCGCCACTTCATAATCTTCACTAATGGGGTATTGACCTTTGCTCCGTAGGAGTAGCTAGGCAACAAGATTTGTTAATATAAAAGCTTTTAGCATATCACACCCCTAGGGGGTGGTCCCCTCAGTCAATACCTCCCTGCTTCCTGCATTCTCAACTCAGTTTCAGTAGCATAGCAGTAGAGTACATAAACAAACCCCAAAAGAGGGGCGGGGGCGGCGACTGTCGGAGGACTCAGAGAAAGGAATTTTACGGTAAGATATTACAAAAATTCAGTTTTCTCTTACGTACTCCGACAGTCGCCGCCACTTCATAATCTTCACTAATGGGGACGTCCCAGAGCAGTGTAGACATGAGGGGTGGGAAAAAACGCAGCCGCGCCTAAAGCAACGCAGTACCCACATCAGAGAAAGGAACCTTACCAAAGTAAGAGAACCAACTGGGCAACAGGAAAACATGCTCAACAGGAGCAACAACCAAGGAAAGAACTAGTAACCTAGGGGTAAAAATACCCCAACAGCCAAGGACCCAAAACAAGGGACCCTAAGGCACTGCCGCACTAAGAACTTTACGGCCAAAGGAAGCATCTGCCGATGCCTGAACACCCACCTTGTAAAATTTGGAGAAGGTGTGAACGGACGACCAAGTCGCCGCCTTACACACCTGGGCCACAGAGGCCTGATGACGATAGGCCCAAGACGTACTCAGAGACCTGGTAGAGTGCGCCTTCACAGGGAAAGGAGGAACCTTCCCCTTCAAAGCATAGGCTTGCACAATGGCCTGTCTGATCCATTTGGCGATGGTCACAGCCGACGCTGCCATGCCCTTCCGAGGACCCTCTGGAAGGACAAATAGAGAATCCGACTTGCGAAAGGATTTCGTCGATGACAGGTAAACCCTGATTGCCCGAACAACATCCAAGGAATGCAAAGCCACCTCCTTTGGATGCTTAGGCTTCACGCAAAGCGAAGGCAAGACAATGTCCTCATTGAGGTGAAATTCCGAGATCCTCTTCGGAAGAAAAGAAGGGTTAGGTCGTAAGACCACCTTATCCAATGAATCACCAAGTAGGGAGAGCTGCAGGATAAGGCCGCCAACTCCGACACCCTGCGAGCCGAAGTGATCGCTACCAAAAAGGCAACGAGATCTCCCTGATCTTCTCAAAGGGAGCATGCTGTAACACGGACAGAACAAGGTTCAAGTCCCATGGAGGTAAAGGATCCCTCCGAGGAGGGGCCAAGTGTCGCACCCCCTGAACAAAGGTGCTAACAGGGCGCTGAAAGAGAACGGCCAGTGCAGAAATCTGACCCTTAATCGTGGCCAACGCCAAACGCTGGTCCACGCCCGTTTGAAGGAAAGCCAACACTCTCGATACTGAGTATGAGCGAGGGGAATACCCCCTGGACTCACACCAGGCAAAATACGCCTTCCAAGTACGGTAGTAAATCTTCCCCGAAGAGGCCTTCCTAGCCTTGATCAAAGTGGGAATGACCTCAGGAGAGAGACCCCTATCCTTCAGGACCTGGCTTTCAACAGCCAGGCCGTTAAAGCCAGCGACTGTAAAGCAGGATGGAATATCGGTCCTTGAGACAGGAGATCTTCTCGAAGAGGTAGACGCCACGGAGCGTCGACCGCCAGATTCACGAGGTCTGCGTACCAAGACCGGCGAGGCCAGTCTGGCGCCACCAGAATCACCGTGTGCGGTTCCGAGGCCAACCTGCGAAGGAGCCTGGACAGCAGCTGAATCGGTGGAAAGGCATACATCAGACGATACTGATGCCAGGGCGCCACTAACGCGTCTGAGGCGTCTGCCCGAGGATCGCGCGTCCTTGCTACAAACCTTTCCACCTTGTTGTTTAGACGAGACGCGAACAGGTCCACATCTGGGGAACCCCACTTCGCGCACAGCATCTGAAAGACATCCGGGTGAAGGGACCATTCTCCCTGGTCCAGGGTCTGGCGACTCAGATAGTCCGCCTGCCAGTTCTCCACCCCCGGAATGTGAACTGCAGATATCGCCGGGACGTGCGTCTCGGCCCAAGACAGAATGTCGGCTACTTCCCGAGCCGCTCGAGCACTCCTGGTGCCCCCTTGGTGGTTGATGTAGACCACCGCTGTGGCATTGTCCGTCTGCACCCGAACCGGACGGCCCTGAAGCCTGTCCGTCCAACGCAGAAGGCAGAGATTTATTGCTCGCAATTCCAGAATGTTGCTCGGAAGGGAGGATTCCTCCACCGACCAAGTTCCCTGGGCGGACAGAACGCCCAGAACACCACCCCAGCCCGCCAGGCTGGCATCCGTGGTGATCACCGTCCACGACAAAGGACGAAAAGACTTGCCCCCCGACACCGCCGGGGACTGGAGCCACCACAAAAGACCCCTTCGGGCGAGGCGGCTAAATGAAATCCGCAGATCCAGAGATTGCGGACGCCCGTCCCACTTGGCCAGGATCTCCGCCTGAAGATCCCGTGTGTGAAACTGGGCGAAGGGAATCGCCTCGAACGCCGAGACCATCAATCCCAGACACCTCATACATGTCCGAAGGGACGAGCACTGAGTGTCCCTGAGGGACCTGATCTCGTCCTGAAGTGTCCGGAGCTTGTCTTCCGGCAGGAAGACCTTCGCTTGAACAGAGTCCAGGATCATCCCCAGGTCGGGAAGACGAACCGATGGACACAACGTCGACTTTGGAAAATTTACCGTCCAACCGAACTCCTGCAGAGTCTGCATCGTGACGGACAGGTCGTTCACCAGGCCCTGACTGGTCGCAGACCGAATCAAGATATTGTCTAGATACCCCAAGACAGAGATGCCCTGGGCTCTCAACAAAGCCAGGACCGGCGCAAGCACCTTGGTGAAAACCTGCGGAGCCGAAGCGAGACCAAAGGGTAACGCCACTAATTGGTAGTGATCCTCCGCAATGGCGAATCGAAGGTACCTCTGGTGACCCTCTAAAATGGGGATGTGAAGGTACGCATCCTTCAAGTCGATGGAGGCCATGAATTCCCCCGGAACCAGGGCAGCCACCACCGAGCGCAGGGATTCCATGCGGAACTTGCGAACCCGCACAAAGCGGTTCAGAGCTTTCAAGTCCAGAATCGGACGTACCTTGCCCTCCTTCCTGGGCACAGTGAACAGATTGGAGTAGAACCCCCAAAATCTGTCCCGATGAGGCACCGGAACCACCACTCCCTGGGCCCGCAGGTCCCGCACCACCAGGTGCAGATCCTGCAAACACTCCGGAGACAGCTGAAGATTTGAGGGAAAAATTCTGCTCCCCGGCCGAGAGAGGAACTCGATCTTGTATCCAGATCGAACGATTTCCTGAACCCACCTGTCCCGAATGCGGGCCAGCCAGGGTTGAAGAAAACCGAGCAAACGTCCCCCCACCCCAGAGCCGGGTGAGGGCGCCCCTTCAGGCCGAATTGGCATGAGCAGTGGACCCGGACTGGCCGGACTTCTGCTTACCTGCCCACGGCTTCTTCAGGGAGCCTTGGCCCTTGAAGGGCTTGCCCTTGTATTGCGACCGAAAGGCACGAAAGGACCCCTGAGAGGGTCTAAACGAGGTATTCCTCTTACCGCGAACAAACTTATTCTTGTGAGATTGGTCAACCGACCAGCATTTCAGCCAGATCAGGCGACAGTGCAATACCGCCACACTAGAGAGGCGTGCAGCCAAAGGGACTAAATCCAAGTCCGCAACACACAAATACATGACACCCTGATGAATTTGATCCACCATAGCCAATGTTGTCGGCGGAGCAGAGTCAGCCACCAGGGTGCGCCTGAGCACCTGCGTCCAATCCGCAATAACCTGGGCTGCCAAAATGGAAGCAAAAATAGGCTTCAGCAAAGAACCGGCAACCGTATAAGCATGACGGGCAAGAGACTCCAATCTCCTGTCTGTAGGGTCCCGGAACACCGGGGTATCCTCAGCAGGAATCGCAGTAGATTTATTCAAAATCGCCACCGCATGATCCACCTGAGGCGGCACACACCAACGCTCATCAGTGGTGGGCGAAAATGGATAACGCAGCTTGAACTTACTTGGCACAGTAAATGGCTTCTTTAAATTGTGCCATTGCTCATCAACAGCGCGCTGAAATTCCGCAGGGCAGGGAAAAACCTGCGCTGTTTTGCGCTTCCTTTGTGTCCCATAAGAGGACAGCAAAGCAGGAGGACATGGTTCATCCTGCAAATGCAGTGTTTCTTTGATAGAAGCAACCAACTCATCCATGAGTGCAAGCTCTTCAGGCGAGCCAGGGGGAGAATTATCAACCCCTTCTACCTCAGCCTCCCCCTCAGACCCCCCAAGGTCCAGAGATGAACGAGACCCTGAGAAGGGCACTCCAGCCATAGCAGCCCCATCGCCCTCTGAATCAGAGGAAATAGACAATCTGGGCCGTTTTGCGGATCGATCAGCCATTAGCATTTGCACCTGAGAAGCCAAGTTTGCCACAATAGCAGCCAGATCAGCCCCCTCAGGGGATGCAGCAGCCCCTTGGCCCCCCACCAAGGTGGGAGGAAACTTGCAATCCTGAGAATCCATGCCCCAGCAAAAATCGGAAAAAGGAGTACTGTCCCTTTAAGACCGCGGCGAGCGTAGCCCACCGCACACTACTGCATGGATCGACCCCCACAGGGATAAGAACACTGAGCAGGGAAATACAGGATAAGGAAAGGTAAAAACCTGGAGAGGCCACACAGGCTGCTGCTACCGATCGCTGTCCTAGAGCAAAAGGAAGTGATGTAATGACTGACCGCCCTATAAAGCCTATGTAGGCTACACAAACATGGCCGCTCGGCTGAGGCATTGTTTGGGCAATGACAAAATGGTGCCGACATGTGGTTGTACATCGATCGCCATCAAAATGGTGGCGTTTGGCGCCAAAACACCGCGCCCTACACACTTAGGGCCGGACACCACAAGTTTGCCTCAAAAAAATGGCGGACCGCAATAGCGGCCGCCGCACAGCATGTCTAACCCCAGTCTGCCCACACAGCACACATAGCAGATCGGGAGAGCCCCCGCAGCCCACAGAAAAGGCAGCTATTCCACACAGGAATCTGACAGGGAGCTCAGCACAGATACAGACATGCAGGGTCACACAGTCAGAGACTGACACCCAAACAGGCAGGTCCCCACATAGAAATGTACTTACCAGTCCAGATGGCGTGGGGAGCCTTCTTCCAGCGACCAAACTGCTGTACTGAGGACAGGGAGTGTCGCAGCCAGGACGCAGTGGAACTGCGGTGCGAAACCGCAAATGGCGTCCAGTGAGGTAGCCACCTCACAGGCAGCATCCCTGCAGCGAACAGGGATGGGTCGTTCAATATGCCAGGGAAACCTGACTGAACGCTCGATGGCAGGCTGGGGAACCCCTGGCCCTGAGCCCTGGGAACCAGGGTGGCCAGTCCGAGACCCAGCTCCGCATGATCATCTTCATCCGAAGAAACTAAACTAATGCTGAGAAAAATAACAGCTAGTAAAAGAAAGAGAAAAAATACTCAAATAAAATCAAAAAAGAGGATAGAAAGCTGAGACTGAGAGCCCCAGCACAGTATCAGCTAGCTACTCCTAAGCTAGGCATTAGAAACTGAGTTGAGAATGCAGGAAGCAGGGAGGCATTGACTGAGGGGACCACCCCCTAGGGGTGTGATATGCTAAAAGCTTTTATATTAACAAATCTTGTTGCCTAGCTACTCCTACGGAGCAAAGGTCAATACCCCATTAGTGAAGATTATGAAGTGGCGGCGACTGTCGGAGGGCGTAAGAGAAAAAGTGTATGTATCTCACACGAGGCAGCACCCTCAAATCTTCAGAAGTATGAGATGAACCCCAAAAACTTGGAAAGGTGTATCTCACACGTACCAACACAGACTATCCCGCAATTTAATTGATCCCCAAAGGTTTTTATTGAATAGCGGAATAGAAAATATGATCAAAAAAAGTGTATGTATCTCACACGTACAGAACCACACTAGGCCCCAATTACTATTGTTTGTACCCCTAAAGGCAGGATGAGGAGTAGGAGGAGTTTGGAACAGGCAGCACCCTCAAATCTTCAGAAGTATGAGATGAACCCCAAAAAACTTGGAAAGGTGGATCTCACACGTACCAACACAGACTATCCCGCAATTTAACTGATCCCCAAAGGTTTTTATTGAATAGCGGAATAGAAAATATGATCAAAAAAAGTGTATGTATCTCACACGTACAGAAGCACACTAGGCCCCAATTACTATTGTTTGTACCCCTAAAAGGCTGGATGAGGAGTAGGAGGAGTTTGGAACAGGCAGCACCCTCAAATCTTCAGAAGTATGAGATGAACCCCAAAAACTTGGAAAGGTGGATCTCACACGTACCAACACAGACTATCCCGCAATTTAACTGATCCCCAAAGGTTTTTATTGAATAGCAGAATAGAAAATATGATCAAAAAAAGTGTATGTATCTCACACGTACAAAACCACACTAGGCCCCAATTACTATTGTTTGTACCCCTAAAAGGCTGGATGAGGAGTAGGAGGAGTTTGGAACAGGCAGCACCCTCAAATCTTCAGAAGTATGAGATGAACCCCAAAAACTTGGAAAGGTGGATCTCACACGTACCAACACAGACTATCCCGCAATTTAACTGATCCCCAAAGGTTTTTATTGAATAGCGGAATAGAAAATATGATCAAAAAAACGAATTTTTGTAAAATCTTACCGTAAAATTCCTTTCTCCGAGTCCTCCGACAGTCGCCGCCACTTCATAATCTTCACTAATGGGGTATTGACCTTTGCTCCGCAGGAGTAGCTAGGCAACATGATTTGTTAATATAAAAGCTTTTAGCATATCAAACCCCTAGGGGGTGGTCCCCTCAGTCAATACCTCCCTGCTTCCTGCATTCTCAACTCAGTTTCAGTAGCATAGCAGTAGAGTACATAAACAAACCCCAAAAGAGGGGCGGGGGCGGCGACTGTCGGAGGACTCAGAGAAAGGAATTTTACGGTAAGATTTTACAAAAATTCCGTTTTCTCTTACGTCCTCCGACAGTCGCCGCCACTTCATAATCTTCACTAATGGGGACGTCCCAGAGCAGTGTAGACATGAGGGGTGGGAAAAAACGCAGCCGCGCCTAAAGCAAAGCAGTATCCACATTAGAGAAAGGAACCTTACCAAAGTAAGAGAACCAACTGGGCAACAGGAAAACGTGCTCAACAGGAGCCACAACCAAGGAAAGAACTAGTAACCTAGGGGTAAAAATACCCCAACAGCCAAGGACCCAAAACAAGGGACCCTAAGGCACTGCCGCACTAAGAACTTTACGGCCAAAGGAAGCATCTGCCGATGCCTGAACACCCACCTTGTAAAATTTGGAGAAGGTGTGAACGGACGACCAAGTCGCCGCCTTACACACCTGGGCCACAGAGGCCTGATGACGATAGGCCCAAGACGTACTCAGAGACCTGGTAGAGTGCGCCTTCACAGGGAAAGGAGGAACCTTCCCCTTCAAAGCATAGGCTTGCACAATGGTCTGTCTGATCCATTTGGCGATGGTCACAGCCGACGCTGCCATGCCCTTCCGAGGACCCTCTGGAAGGACAAATAGAGAATCCGACTTGCGAAAGGATTTAGTCGATGACAGGTAAACCCTGATCGCCCGAACAACATCCAAGGAATGCAAAGCCACCTCCTTTGGATGCTTAGGCTTCGCTCAAAGCGAAGGCAAGACAATGTCCTCATTGAGGTGAAATTCCGAGATCCTCTTCGGAAGAAAAGAAGGGTTAGGTCGTAAGACCACCTTATCCAAGTGAATCACCAAGTAGGGAGAGCTGCAGGACAAGGCCGCCAGCTCCGACACCCTGCGAGCCGAAGTGATCGCTACCAAAAAGGCAACGAGATCTCCCTGATCTTCTCAAAGGGAGCATGCTGTAACACGGACAGAACAAGGTTCAAGTCCCATGGAGGTAAAGGATCCCTCCGAGGAGGGGCCAAGTGTCGCACCCCCTGAACAAAGGTGCTAACCAAAGAATTAGACGCCACAGGGCGCTGAAAGAGAACGGCCAGCGCAGAAATCTGACCCTTAATCGTGGCCAATGCCAAACGCTGGTCCACGCCCGTTTGAAGGAAAGCCAACACTCTCGATACCGAGTATGAGCGAGGGGAATACCCCCTGGACTCACACCAGGCAAAATACGCCTTCCAAGTACGGTAGTAAATCTTCCCCGAAGAGGCCTTCCTAGCCTTGATCAAAGTGGGAATGACCTCAGGGGAGAGACCCCTATCCTTCAGGACCTGGCTTTCAACAGCCAGGCCGTTAAAGCCAGCGACTGTAAAGCAGGATGGAATATCGGTCCTTGAGACAGGAGATCTTCTCGAAGAGGTAGACGCCACGGAGCGTCGACCGCCAGATTCACGAGGTCTGCGTACCAAGACCGGAGAGGCCAGTCTGGCGCCACCAGAATCACCGTGTGCGGTTCCGAGGCCAACCTGCGAAGGAGCCTGGACAGCAGCTGAATCGGTGGAAAGGCATACATCAGACGATACTGATGCCAGGGTGCCACTAACGCGTCTGAGGCGTCTGCCCGAGGATCGCGCGTCCTTGCTACAAACCTTTCCACCTTGTTGTTTAGACGAGACGCGAACAGGTCCACATCTGGGGAACCCCACTTCGCGCACAGCATCTGAAAGACATCCGGGTGAAGGGACCATTCTCCCTGGTCCAGGGTCTGGCGACTCAGATAGTCCGCCTGCCAGTTCTCCACCCCCGGAATGTGAACTGCAGATATCGCCGGGACGTGCGTCTCGGCCCAAGGCAGAATGTCGGCTACTTCCCGAGCCGCTCGGGCACTCCTGGTGCCCCCTTGGTGGTTGATGTAGACCACCGCTGTGGCATTGTCCGTCTGCACCCGAACCGGACGGCCCTGAAGCCTGTCCCTCCAACGCAGAAGGCAGAGATTTATTGCTCGCAATTCCAGAATGTTGATCGGAAGGGAGGATTCCTCCACCGACCAAGTTCCCTGGGCGGACAGAACGCCCAGAACACCACCCCAGCCCGCCAGGCTGGCATCCGTGGTGATCACCGTCCACGACAAAGGACGAAAAGACTTGCCCCCCGACACCGCCGGGGACTGGAGCCACCACAAAAGACCCCTTCGGGCGAGGCGGCTCAATGAAATCCGCAGATCCAGAGATTGCGGACGCCGTCCCACTTAGCCAGGATCTCCGCCTGAAGATCCCGTGTGTGAAACTGGGCGAAGGGAATCGCCTCGAACGCCGAGACCATCAATCCCAGACACCTCATACATGTCCGAAGGGACGAGCACTGAGTGTCCCTGAGGGACCTGACCTCGTCCTGAAGTGTCCGGAGCTTGTCTTCCGGCAGGAAGACCTTCGCTTGAACAGAGTCCAGGATCATCCCCAGGTAGGGAAAACGAACCGATGGACACAACGTCGACTTTGGAAAATTTACCGTCCAACCGAACTCCTGCAGAGTCTGCATCGTGACGGACAGGTCGTTCACCAGGCCCTGACTGGTTGCAGACCGAATCAAGATATTGTCTAGATACCCCAAGACAGAGATGCCCTGGGCTCTCAACAAAGCCAGGACCGGCGCAAGCACCTTGGTGAAAACCCACGGAGCCGAAGCGAGACCGAAGGGTAACGCCACGAATTGGTAGTGATCCTCCGCAATGGCGAATCGAAGGTACCTCTGGTGACCCTCTAAAGTGGGGATGTGAAGGTACGCATCCTTCAAGTCGATGGAGGCCATGAATTCCCCCGGAACCAGGGCAGCCACCACCGAGCGCAGGGATTCCATGCGGAACTTGCGAACCCGCACAAAGCGGTTCAGAGCTTTCAAGTCCAGAATCGGACGTACCTTGCCCTCCTTCCTGGGCACAGTGAACAGATTGGAGTAGAACCCCCGAAATCTGTCCCGATGAGGCACCGGAACCACCACTCCCTGGGCCCGCAGGTCCCGCACCGCCAGGTGCAGATCCTGCAAACGCTCCGGAGACAGCTGAAGATTTGAGGGAAAAATTCTGCTCGCCAGCCGAGAGAGGAACTCGATCTTGTATCCAGATCGAACGATTTCCTGAACCAACCTGTCCCGAATGCGGGCCAGCCAGGGTTGAAGAAAACCGAGCAAACGTCCCCCCACCCCAGAGCCGGGTGAGGGCGCCCCTTCAGGCCGAATTGGCATGGGCAGTGGACCCGGACTGGCCGGACTTCTGCTTACCTGCCCACGGCTTCTTCTGGGAGCCTTGGCCCTTGAAGGGCTTGCCCTTGTATTGCGACCGAAAGGCACGAAAGGACCCCTGAGAGGGTCTAAACGAGGTATTCCTCTTACCGCGAACAAACTTATTCTTGTGAGATTGGTCAACCGACCAGCATTTCAGCCAGATCAGGCGACAGTGCAATACCGCCACACTAGAGAGGCGTGCAGCCAAAGGGACTAAATCCAAGTCCGCAACACACAAATACATGACACCCTGATGAATTTGATCCACCATAGCCAATGTTGTCGGCGGAGCAGAGTCAGCCACCAGGGTGCGCCTGAGCACCTGCGTCCAATCCGCAATAGCCTGGGCTGCCAAAATGGAAGCAAAAATAGGCTTCAGCATAGAACCGGCAACTGTATAAGCATGACGGGCAAGAGACTCCAATCTCTTGGCTGTAGGGTCCCGGAACACCGGGGTATCCTCAGCAGGAATCGCAGTAGATTTATTCAAAATCGCTACCGCATGATCCACCTGAGGCGGCACACACCAACGCTCATCAGTGGTGGGCGTAAATGGATAACGCAGCTTGAACTTACTTGGCAAACAGTAAATGGCTTCTTTAAATTGTGCCATTGCTCATCAACAGCGCGCTGAAATTACGCAGGGCAGGGAAAAACCTGCACTGTTTTGCGCTTCCTTTGTGTCCCATAAGAGGACAGCAAAGCAGGAGGACATGGTTCATCCTGCAAATGCAGTGCTTCTTTGATAGAAGCAACCAACTCATCCATGAGTGCAAGCTCTTCAGGCGAGCCAGGGGGAGAATTATCAACCCCTTCTACCTCAGCCTCCCCCTCAGACCCCACAAGGTCCAGAAATGAACGAGACCCTGAGAAGGGCACTCCAGCCATAGCAGCCCCATCGCCCTCTGAATCAGAGGAAATAGACAATCTGGGCCGTTTTGCGGATCGATCAGCCATTAGCATTTGCACCTGAGAAGCCAAGTTCGCCACAATAGCAGCCAGATCAGCCCCCTCGGGGGATGCAGCAGCTCCTTGGCCCCCCACCAAGGTGGGAGGAAACTTGCAATCCTGAGAATCCATGCCCCAGCAAAAATCGGAAAAAGGAGTACTGTCCCTTTAAGACCGCGGCGAGCGTAGCCCACCGCACACTACTGCATGGATCGACCCCCACAGGGATAAGAACACTGAGCAGGGAAATACAGGATAAGGAAAGGTAAAAACCTGGAGAGGCCACACAGGCTGCTGCCACCGATCGCTGTCCCAGAGCAAAAGGAAGTGATGTAATGACTGACCGCCCTATAAAGCCTATGTAGGCTACACAAACATGGCCGCTCGGCTGAGGCATTGTTTGGGCAATGACAAAATGGTGCCGACATGTGGTTGTACATCGATCGCCATCAAAATGGCGGCGTTTGGCGCCAAAACACCGCGCCCTACACACTTAGGGCCGGACACCACAAGTTTGCCTCAAAAAAATGGCGGACCGCAATAGCGGCCGCCGCACAGCATGTCTAACCCCAGTCTGCCCACACAGCACACATAGCAGATCGGGAGAGCCCCCCCCCCCCGCAGCCCACAGAAAAGGCAGCTATTCCACACAGGAATCTGACAGGGAGCTCAGCACAGATACAGACATGCAGGGTCACACAGTCACAGACTGACACCCAAACAGACAGGTCCCCACATAGAAATGTACTTACCAGTCCGGATGGCGTGGGGAGCCTTCTTCCAGTACTGTACTGAGGACAGGGAGTGTCGCAGCCAGGACGCAGTGGAAACCGCAAATGGCGTCCAGTGAGGTAGCCACCTCACAGGCAGCATCCCTGCAGCGAACAGGGATGGGTCGTTCAATATGCCAGGGAAACCTGACTGAACGCTCGATGGCAGGCTGGGGAACCCCTGGCCCTGAGCCCTGGGAACCAGGGTGGCCAGTCCGAGACCCAGCTCCGCATGATTATCTTCATCCGAAGAAACTAAACTAATGCTGAGAAAAATAACAGCTAGTAAAAGAAAGAGAAAAAATACTCAAATAAAATCAAAAAAGAGGATAGAAAGCTGAGACTGAGAGCCCCAGCACAGTATCAGCTAGCTACTCCTAAGCTAGGCATTAGAAACTGAGTTGAGAATGCAGGAAGCAGGGAGGTATTGACTGAGGGGACCACCCCCTAGGGGTGTGATATGCTAAAAGCTTTTATATTAACAAATCTTGTTGCCTAGCTACTCCTACGGAGAAAAGGTCAATACCCCATTAGTGAAGATTATGAAGTGGCGGCGACTGTCGGAGGACGTAAGAGAAAAAGTGTATGTATCTCACACGTACAGAAGCACACTAGGCCCCAATTACTATTGTTTATACCCCTAAAAGGCTGGATGAGGAGTAGGAGGAGTTTGGAACAGGCAGCACCCTCAAATCTTCAGAAGTATGAGATGAACCCCAAAAACTTGGAAAGGTGTATCTCACACGTACCAACACAGACTATCCCGCAATTTAATTGATACCCAAAGGTTTTTATTGAATAGCGGAATAGAAAATATGATCGAAAAAAGTGTATGTATCTCACACGTACAGAACCACACTAGGCCCCAATTACTATTGTTTGTACCCCTAAAAGGCTGGATGAGGAGTAGGAGGAGTTTGGAACAGGCAGCACCCTCAAATCTTCAGAAGTATGAGATGAACCCCAAATATCATTCAGCTCTGCTGCAGGCCACAATTTATTTTTTTTAACCCAAGGCTTTATATTGAATAGTGGAATAGAAAAAAAGTGTATGATTTTTTAAACCACTCAATAATAGCACATGTGAACTGAACACAGCGGTGTATGATCAGTCAGCACAGCACAGCTGAAGGAAAAATGCTGCACACAGTGGCTGATAGAAAAATACTTTTCTCCCTCCTCCTCAGTGGGCAAAAAAGATTGTGTTAACTGCACCCCAAAAAGATTGTGTTCACTGCACCCCAAAAAGATTGTGTTCACTGCACCCCAAAAAGATTGTGTTCACTGCACCCCAAAGAAATTGTGTTCACTGCACCCCAAAGAAATTGTGTTCACTGCACCCCACACACAGCAAAATGGATGTGGACCACTGACACCTGCCTATCTCCAGCCTCTCCCTAAAATGATTGATAAGATCGTAGATCGGGTGACTGCAAACCCCCCCCCCCCCACACACAGCAATATCGATTGTAGTTTGTATAACACACTGTCTGACCCTAAAAATCAGCAGACTCTCTCCCTAAAAGGATTGATAAGATCGTAGATCGGGTGACTGCAAACCCCACCCCACACAGCAATATCGATTGTAGTTTGCAGAACACACTGTCTGACCCTAAAAATCAGCAGACTCTCTCCCTAAAAGGATTGATAAGATCGTAGATCGGGTGACTGCAAACCCCACCCCACACAGCAATATCGATTGTAGTTTGTAGAACACACTGTCTGACCCTAAAAATCAGCAGACTCTCTCCCTAAAAGGATTGATAAGATCGTAGATCGGGTGACTGCAAACCCCACCCCACACAGCAATATCGATTGTAGTTTGTAGAACACACTGTCTGACCCTAAAAATCAGCAGCAGCCTCGCCCTAAAATGCCTACAACTCGCCCTGCCTAACACACTCTGACCTGTCCCTCAATTCTATCCGGACACAAATGTTTTTTTTTTTCCCCGTCTGTCCCTAATCAGCAGCCAGCACGTTGATGTGTGCTCTGTCCCTGAACTAAACAGCAGAATGACGCCGCAGCGGCGCTGCCTCGAACTTATAAAGACTTGGTCACATGCTTCAGATGGCCAATCACAGCTACTAATACATTTGTAGGCATGGCTGGGATGGCTTAGGCACACCAGTTAAACGCTTGTTGATTGGCTGTTGAAAGCCCGCCATGAAAAGCGCGCCAATGCATGCAAAACCCGGAAATAAAACGACCGAACACGGATTTTTACCCGAATATACAGTAAAGTTTTCGGGTCCGTGTTCGGGTAACAAAAATCCAATTATTCGGTACGAACACGAATAATACAGTCCGTGTTCGCTCAACCCTAAAAGGTAACCAATCTTGCTAGACTGGATATCCAAAGAATATTAGATCCTCACAAGGCACAAGCCAATGAGGATTGCAAAGTGACCCTTAAGACCAGGGAAGAATCCAAAGCTACAATACCAGGAAAACAGCTTGACTGAAGGGGTAGGGTGCCCCCTACAAGGGTAGACAGGAGTAAGTGAATACTGTAACTCCAGACTGTTGCACCAGGAAAAAAAAAATGGATGAGCAAAAAAAAATATCCACTTTAGCACCTGGAGCTGGATAGAAACCTTGATGGACCTGCTTAACTGTGGTGATAGGCCCTTCAAATGGGTGTTGACTGCAAGGGTCCTAAAAAATGACCCTCTACAGGGGGGGTTGTCTGAGCATCCCATGATGGTAATGCATGGAAAAGGCAAGATTTAAACCAGGGTCAAAACTTGAGAATTAAGCAGTAACCCCCTTTATTGGTAGGGAACAGCCAGGTTCTAGTTGACCATGAACTCCAGGGAACCCTACTGGAGAGGAGGAATTGCTGAGTACCACGTTCTACAAGAGAATATAACTGTACCCAATGAGAAAGAATTCTACTGAGGAAGGATGTAAGTATCCAGATGGGGTACACCAAAACGCAAGTCCCCATTTAGAGAGAGACAAGCAGCCCTGGGATATAGGGAGCCCAAGAAGTTCAGGAACGTTGCATTGTAGAGTGCAGTAACACAGGAGAGAAAGTAAGAGGCAACTGAAGGAGGTGCCAGAGACAAGGAGTTAGCCTATTAGCTAAAAGGAGGTTCCTCTACACCAAAATGCGGGAGAGAAAAATCAACAAATGAGGAGGCTTATTTTCTTCCACTTTCTCTTTAGTGTGCGTTTTGGTAAAAAATACACCAGATTTTCAGAAACTGAAGTACATTACTGCCTATTTTTTTTTTTTTTTAAATAGGCTGCCTTGCCCAATGCACTTTACCTAAAAACCAAAAAACAACTTGTTACTGTGCAGTCCTCTGGAAGTGTCGGAGGCTGAACTTGAGGCCCTCTATCATTTTTATGTTGATCACTTCTAACATATAAACTATTAGTAATATACAGAATTTATATAGTGCCAACAGTTTACACAGCCCTTTACAACATAAGGGCAGACAGTACAATTACAATACAATTTAATACGGCAGGAATCAGAGGGCCCTGCTGGTTAGAGCTTACAATCTAAGAGGGAGGGTCAAGAGATCCAGAAGGTAATAACTATTGGGGATGAGCTGATGGAGAAAAATAAAAGTACAGTTGTAGGCCTCTCTGAAGAAAAGGGTTTAGAAGATGAAAGTAGATTGTCATTTAGACCCCATTCACACTAGCGTGACTTGTCAGGCGACTTGGTCGCCTGACAAGTCGCGGTCGGTCGCCTGCCATTGATTAGCACAGGACCCGTTCTAATAGGAGCGACACAAGTCGCTCCGACTTAGAAAAAGGGTCCTGTACTACTTTGGGGCGACCTGGAGGCGACTTGCATTGACTTCAATGATATGAAGTCCGTGCAAGTCGCCCCAGCAAGTCGTGTTGCGCCAGTGTGAATGGGCGCTTAAAGGCGCCTCTGTGTTGTGGGATTCTACACTTGTAACACTTGCAAAATAATTTATAACCTTATCCCTGTTTTGTACACTTGAAGTCAACAAACATGGTCAAAATGAACCAGGCTTTGTATCATGTGGAGGCAGAGATATTTACCTGTTTGCGTACATATTCAACCAGCAGCTCTAACTGACGAGGATCATCACAGCGCATACAGAAAAGATTTCGCCAAAGAGCAGCAGACAAAACGCGATCATCGGATATAATTCCCTACAAAAGAAAATGAAAAGTCTTGATCCCTTGGCAGTATAAAAGATCCACAACTTTATCTAAATGACATGATACCAAGATATACCGCTGCAAAAATGACAGATTAGCCTATTACCAATTCAGTATAATCAGCCATATAACAATCAATTTTTGATTTGTTTCTTTCTGATTCATGTTACTGAACATAAGCCTAATGTTTTGCCAAAGCCTTGCAAAGTTCATTTCCACAGTGATAATTATAATCGACAAATGCATCAACAGTCAATTCTTGATTAGTTACTGTATATCACATGGTTTAAAATCAGCATGAAGGCCTTTAAAAGAGCTCTGTAGGCACAATAAATGGATTTTTGTAAAATCTTACCGTAAAATCCTTTTCTCTTAGCTCATTGACAGACGTAGTCCTCGGTGATACAGCGCCTTCGGGTTATGTTGCCTCCACAGGAGCAGGACTAGACAGGAAATTAAAATGCTCTGGCCACACCCTAGGGGCAGTCCCAGAGGGTATATCCTCTCTCTCTCTGCCTCAGCAAATCAGTTATGTCAAAAAGCAGTCTTTAGAAATTTTAACCCAACCCAACTCCAAAACAGAGGGGCGGGGACTACGTCTGTCAATGAGCTAAGAGAAAAGGATTTTACGGTAAGATTTTACAAAAATCCATTTTTCTCTATCACTCATTGACAGACGTAGTCCTCGGTGATACAGCACCTTCGGGACGTCCCAGAGCAGTATCACAAATGAGGGGTGGGAAAATGGAAATCAAATCCCAATCTAGAAGGCCCAACCGGTGCCAACTAGAAGTTTACAATGCTCATCCTAATGATGAGACTCAACAAAAAAGAAATTTTTCAAACAGAAAAAAACTCTCGAGGTAGACCACCGGTCTCCTCAAATTGCGACCTGCAAAACCTTGCGGCCAAATGAGGCATCCGCCGATGCCGTCACATCAATTTTATAGAATTTTGTAAAGGTATGTACCGACGACCAGGTGGCCGCCTTACATACCTGGACCACTGACGCCTGATGGCGAAAGGCCCAGGAAGTACTGAGCACTCGAGTGGAGTGCGCCCTAACAGGGAACGGAGGACTCTGACCCTTAATCGAATAAGCCTGTACCACCGTCTGTCTAATCCATTTGGCAATGGTCGCGGCAGATGCAGGCAAACCCTTTCTGGGGCCATCCGTGATCACAAAAAGTGAATCCGTCTTACGGAATGATTCCGTAGCTTTCAGGTATACTCTGATTGCCCGAACCACATCCAAGGAATGCAACGCATGTTCCTGATGATGCTTGGGCTGAGGACACAAGGAAGGTAGTACAATATCTTCATTCAGATGAAAATCTGAAACCACCTTAGGAAGAAAGGATGGCTTAGGATGAAGTACTACCTTATCCCTATGAATCACTAGGTATGGGGACTGGCATGATAATGCAGCCAGTTCTGACACCCTGCAAGCAGAAGTGATAGCCACCAAGAAGGCCACCTTCTGGGATAAAGTAAGCAAGGAAATCTCCCTGATGTTTTCAAAGGGAGGTTTCTGCATAACCGACAAAACCAAATTAAGATCCCAGGGCGGTAAGGGCGCGCGGACTGGTGGAGCCAGGTGCCGCACCCCCTGGATGAAATTCCGCACCAAGGACTTGGTAGCTAAAGGTTTCTGAAAGAAGATTGCTAATGCTGAAACTTGACCCTTGATGGTGCTCAAGGCTAGCTTCTGCTCAACCCCTTGTTGCAAAAAAGCCAATATTCGAGTCACCGAATAGGTACGTGGAGGAAATCCTAAAGATTCGCACCACGCAATATAAGTCTTCCATGTGTGATAATAGACCTTGCTGGAAGTCGCTTTCCTTGCTTTAATAAGGGTAGGAATGACTGAAGCTGACAAACCTCTGTCCTTCAGTACTTGGGTCTCAATGGCCAGGCCATTAAAACCAGCGACTGTAAAGCACAATGGTAAATTGGTCCTTGAGACCACAGACACTCCCTGAGACGAAGTTCCCACGGAACGTCTGCGACTAGCCTGTCCAAGTCGGCCAGGCTGGCTTGACGAGGCCAGCCTAGAATTTCTAGGACCACTGGTGCTGACTGGATCTGAACCAGGCGTCCCTAGAGCTATCTGGCCCCGACCATCCGAGAAAGTCTGGTCGTTTTCTGTTCCCACACATTTATCAGATACCTGATTGCTATCAGGAAGGGTGATCTTTTCTGGTTGAACCTCAGGGACCGAAGTCACCCGGCTAGAGGCTTCTTGGCCTGTCTGGTCAACCAGATCCGATTCCTGTGGGGAATTGAGACTAATCTTAGGAAAAGGTAAAGGAAAAGATCTATTCAGGGAACGGTGACTACCGCTCCCTGTAGTACTTAAATGTTGGAAGGGAAGAATCGCACCGGTAGTAGTAGTTGATGCTCGATCTAATGTCCTGAATACCGGTGAAAACGTCCCCCCACCCTCAAACTGGGTGGGGGCGCACCTTCAGGCTGTGTACTCCTTTGCTTCGGGTTTGGCTGAGTTGGTCCTCTGTTTGTCCGACCAGCCTTTCTTGAACCCTCCTGGAGGAGTCTTGCCTTTCCCGCTTGTTCCAGCCGGGCGTGCGAACCCTTTATGGGCGGTAAAGAAAGGTCCTCGCTTGTTGCGAGGTCCCTTAGCTTTAGCAGCCTGTGGCAAAAAAGTGCTCTTGCCCCCAGTGGCATCCTTAATGATTTCATCTAGGGTGGCCCCAAATAGACGATTCCCCTGAAAGGGGAGATTCGTCAAGGTCTTTTTGGAACCTAGGTCAGCTGACCAGCATTTTAACCACAGCACACGTCTGAGGATTACCGCTGACATAGATGCATGCCCTAATAGGGGAGTAGTGTCCAAGGCTGCGTCACAGATAAACTGTAGCCCTTGTATAATCTGTTCCATCAAATCAGATGTTTCCTGGGGAATATCTTTTCCCCTAAGGTCTTGGCGTACCAATCTCGCCCATTCCGTAAGTGTCTGGGAAACTAGACCAATAACAATTACTGGTCTAAATGCTGACCCTATCAGAGAGAAGATGGTGCGGGACTCTGCTTCCATCTTTCGATCCACCGGATCCTTAAAGGACGAAGTGTCCTCCACTGGGATAACCGTGGCTTTATTCAGCCTGGAAATAGGTGGATCCACCACTGGTGGTACCGTCCATTTCTTAATGATGGATTCCTCAAACGGATAGCGTCTAGCAATACGCTTGGAAATAGTAAAGGTACGTTTAGAATGCTCCCATTCTCCTTTAATCTTATTACCAAAACACTTGGGTACAGGAAAAACCTTCACTGTTTTGATGGGCTTGTTAGTACCAAAAGGAATCTCTGTATCAGTTGCTTCTGCCGGTAAAACCTCAAGTTTTAAGGTTTCCTGCACTGCCACAACTAGTGCGTCCACCAATGCTTCTTCCTGAATTATAGCGGGAGAAGAAACGTCCTCCTCACTGTCTGAGGGAGCTTTACCTGAGGTAACAGCCCTTGGAGAGGGACCTGCAACTGCAGTGACCATCTCTGAATCTGAGTCAGAGGTGTCAGATAATATAGGGGTAGGCGGGGGTCGCTTCCTTGACCCTCGTCCCTGACAGGCCGCCTCCACCCGAGCCACCATAGACTCCAAAATTGCTGTAAATGCCTCTACACTCTGTGCACCGGCGGGTCCCGTGGCCCCCTCGAGGGAAACAGGTGGGGGAATTTGTGTGGCAGGGTCCATGATTATTCCAGTAACTTCCCGGATAATATAATTCAAAATAAAAAACTTTTTTTTTTTTTTTTTTTTCACAGACCCCCAGCGCCACAAAAGCCCCTTAGTGTTACCTGCTAGGGATCCCTATCGATCGAGAGAGAGAGAGATAGACCCCCAGGCTCACCACTTGATGCTCAGAGTTTAACTGCAACAGGTTACAGCGCTGTCTTGACAAACAGGAAGTCTTTTGGCTGGCTGCCCAGGAAGAAAGGAGGCGGCTCCACCCCTCTGCACGCCTTCCGGCGCCTCCCCTAGCTCCACGAGGTGTTTGGATCACCTCAAACATGGCCGCCCCCATGCTGGAGACACGAGGCTACGCCAAAATGGCGGCTCGTGCAATCCAGCAAAAAAAATGGCGGCGGCCTGTACCGAATAGCGGTGTGCTGCAGGGCACACAACACTATCTCTGCATGGGGATTTTTGGCGTGGTTGGCGGTACCGGCCCTGGCGGACCTCATGGCCGTTCGGAAGGCCTGCTATAGCTGGAGATTTGAGTAGGAAGGCAGTCTACATGTCCGTGGCTTCTGACTGGTAGGTACCTTATTCTTATCACAGTAAGATTCCCAGACTGCCACTGATTACAATCTTTTAAACATGTATACAATTAGATTGTTAGCTCCCAAACCAAGCCTCCTGGCTTTTTGCACATAAAATCACACTCAAAGTAGGGGGATCTGTGCCATGTTATAGGATAGAGGGGGACTCTATCTTACCATACAGAGAGGGGCCCGCGTTCACCACAAGACCCGTCAGGGGGAAAAGGGGGAACATACTACTCACCATACCGGAACCAGGCGGGCACCAACTCCTGACAGTACCCCTCTCCACCGGGGCGGGAGGGCTGTCGACCAATACGGACGCCGTGACTCATGGTCTTTGGCGTTTCAGCGAGACGTTTAACTCGCGGGGTCAGTCCCTTAATGGGACTTTGTCGCGGCCGACCCAGCGCGGAGCTATGGCCTGCACGCGCTCGTAGGCTGAACTGGGGTGACCACCGGATCTCAACATCCAGCCCGTCGCCCAGTTCAGCTTTCTTGCTTGAAGATCTCACAGGAACACTGGAGAAAAAAGCTGTCTAAAAAATCTTTTTAAGAAAAAAATCTTGCCAGGACCGAAGATCCCAGCAAGGTATCTAGGTCCTTACTCCTAACTAGACAGAAAATAACTGATTTGCTGAGGCAGAGAGAGAGAGGATATACCCTCTGGGACTGCCCCTAGGGTGTGGCCAGAGCATTTTAATTTCCTGTCTAGTCCTGCTCCTGTGGAGGCAACATAACCCGAAGGTGCTGTATCACCGAGGACTACGTCTGTCAATGAGCGATAGAGAAATATTTTTTAAAGTCTGCCAATCAAAGCAATGATGCATATCAATCACTAAGTTCATATTCTGATTGTCTTGCCCCCTGGTATGATGCATAGTATCATAATTATGAGTAACGAAGGGTGGAGGCTGCAGGATGACTTTGTACTCAGTAGGGATCGACCGATATTGTTTTTTCATTGCCGATACCAATATTTTGGTATCGGCCGATATTTTCGTAGATTAAAAAAAAATATTTCTTTTTTTGTTTTTACTTGACAGGTACTCTTGTGGAGGGATCTGGGGGTCTGAAAGACCCCAAACCCCTCCTCTGCACTTAAAAGCATTCAAAACTCCAAGTTTGGCTGTTTTGAATACTGTTATTTTTTTGAACCTGGCGCCAGTACCCGGAAGTGATGCCATGACATCACTTACGGGTTTTTGCATGGAGACCCGATCAGAGCTGAATGCGGTTTTGATTGGGTCTTCTACGGTTGTGTAGGCTGGTTTCCCGGATCTCCCAGTGGGACGGGAGACCCGGGAAAGCCGCGGAAGCCAGCGGGGGGGGGGGGGGGGGGTTCGGGACGGACGGACGTCCCCTTCCACTCCTTGTAATGACAGCCGAGCAGCTTCTTAACCGCATTGGTTGTCATTACAAGCCTGCCGACCGTCGGCTATGGATGCCGGTACCGGGGTGATGCCTCTAGCTGCAGGCATCATTCCGGTACAAGCACTTTCCAAAATATCAGTGATTCCGATATGATCGGTCGATCCCTAGAACTCAGTAAGGAGTGGGTTAAACAAAGGATAGTAGTGAACTATGATTGGGTCATATTATACGTAGCCTGTTCATTCTGATTTGATCTTTTAATTGATGTGCCTTTGAAAAGAATAATCCTAAAGTAAAAAAAAAAGCTAGTGATTATTTAATTTTTAGTAGGCATCCTGTGTACTACCTATTTAATCCTGGACATTTACTTACATTTATTGGCCCAGCAAAGCATAGGTTAAAGTGATTCTAAAGGAAAAAGGTTAAATTTTTTTCAATAAACGTGTAATACGCTCTGTGTAAGGCCTCTTGCACACTGCAGCTTGAAAAAGCTCAGTACAGCTTTTTTTTTTTTACTAAGCTAAAATACAGCCCATTAATTGTAATGTGCCTTTGCGCACAGGCGCATAAACAAGCACCATGCATGCGTCAGTAAAAACAAAATAGAAAAAAATCTGCATTTTTGGTCAGTAATTTATGCCTCATGTGTGCAAATACATGCGATTGCGCACAAATGTGCGCAAATGGGCATTTACATAATGCACAAAACAAGAACATGCGAATACGTTTCCACGCATTTGCGCAAAAATACGCGCAAATACATAAAAAAGCAGATGAAAGAGTAGATGCTCAAACAGGAGTATCATGTGCAAGAGGCCTAATGGTTTTGCACAGAGCAGCCCCGATCCTCCTCTTCTCTGGACCCTGAGACTGGCACTCCTGAGACCTCCCCCCTGCTGAGTGCCCCCCCATAGCAAGCCGCTTGCTATGAGGAAACTCATGCATGCTCGCTCCTGAGCCAGCTCTGTTGGTCCAAAAGACACAGCAGCTTTGTCCTGCCCCCTGCTCCTTTCCCACTGGCTGTGATTGACAGCAGCAGGAACCATTGGCTCCCGCTGCGGTGTCTAAACCATTGAGGACAGAAAGAGCCACTGTTCTCATGCACATCGCTGGATTGAGGTCGGACTCAGGTAAGTATATAGGGGGGGAGCTGCTTGCAGAAGGATTTTTACCTTAATGCAGAGAATGCATTAAAGGAGAAGTTCACCTTTTGTAAAATGTTACATGTTACACCCATATTCAGGGTGTAACATGTAACAGGTTATGAACGGACCAGCCCCCGCACCGCCCCAATCCCTGCTGTGACAGCTAGCACGGTTCTTCTCCCTCCCCGCAAGCTGTCACAGTTTTAAAAAGATGTGGCCGGGCTTGGCTCCACCCCTGCATGGCCATCTCACTGATTGACAGGGCTATGTGCATTGAAAATGACAAGGTCCAGCAGCCTCTGAGGCTGTCGGCTTATAGTTCTCAATAAACTACCACAGCGCTGTGGAACGCCGTAGCAGTTCATTCATGCTTCCTGTCAGATTGTATCTGCTTGGCCATATGGGATGTACGGGGAAACAGATACACTGGCAGATCTGCAGGAGACCTGCATGGCACCAGCAATGCTTTACAGGTTCCAAAAAATAAAAATCAAACAAACAAATTTTTTTTTACCTGCAAATAAAGGTGCATTTATTATTTTTCCAAAAAGTGAACTTATGCTTTAACCACTTCGGGACCGCCCGCCTGCATGCGGCAGGGTAGCCCGGCTGCGCAAAATCACGTACATGAATTCAGGCACAAGATCTAGGGCAGGCAGCCAATCAGTGGGTCCAGAGGCCACGATGGCCGCCGGAACCGGCCGATCATTCCGAGGAGAGGCAGAATGTTGTTCACCCCTGATATTAACCCCTTTCCTGCCAGTGCTTTATTTATACAGCAACAGTGCATTTTTTATATTTTTCTTAGCACTGATCTCTGTATTGGTGTCACTGGCCCCAAAAAAGTGTCACTTAGTATCGGATTTGTCCGCCACAATGTCGCAGTCCTGCTAACAATCGCTGATAGCTGCCATTAATAGTGAAAATAAAAATAAAAAGTCTATAAATCTATCACATAGTTTGTAGATGCGATAACTTTTGCACAAACCAACCAATATATGCTTATTCGGGATTTCTTTTTTTAGAAAAAACATTATTTTTTTAGAAAAAAGTCTAATTGTACAATCTCCTTTAATTTATCATCAGCTATATAATACAAGGGTCTGCCTGATTTGATACTAATTGAATTGTTTAGGTTTGTCCTCATATTTCTGGTTTTGGTAAAGCTAAGATATTGCATAGCGTATGGCCAGCTTAAGAAGGGATTTACACTAACTTTGAGTCTCTTGGAATAAAAAGGCCATCTGAGCCCCACATTCACCGGATTGCAGGCAGGCTAATTTTCCAAGCACAGTGAAAGTGTTTGAATAGGATACACAAATATGCACAAATAGATATTACTGCTGACAGGGAATAATAAACCTCGGTAAGAATGAAGTGCAAACAACAAAAGCAGGAAAAGGTGGGGACCATCCTCGTATTTTTAGGTGGATTGTTCTATATTGGCGTTGTCATGCCCAATCCTATACCATGGAAAACCACTACCAAAATATCGCCTAGCATTTTTATTTTTTTTGTGTAAGCCATGTTAAGTTGTACAAAAGTCTGGCATCAGTTATAGTTTTACTGTGGCAGGCAGCCCCTCCTGCATGAACCGACGTAGCCCTACGTTGGTTGCGCGCCTGCTGTTAAGGGGCGAGCGCGCACTGCCGCGCTCCTGCCCCACTCGGCAGCAGGGACTCCGATGCAGGGGGCCACCCGCGATCTGAGAGAGAAGAACGGTCAGTTGTTGTAACCACAGCTGACCGTTCTTCTCTCTGGAATGATCACAGAGTGCCTGTGATCCTTCTATATAGGAACACAGGTCTCTATGATCATTTCACAACCCCATCCCCCTCCCCCCCAGTTAGCGACACTCTCCTAGGCTTACAATTAACCCCTTGAATAATCACTGTGTTAACTTCTTCCCTGCCAATGTCATTATTACAGTAACAGTGCATATTTTTAGCACTGATTACTGTAGTAATGTCACTGGTCCCCCCAAAAGTGTCAAAAATGTCAGTTAGGGGTCCGATCTGTCCGCCGCAATGTCGCAGTCCCGCTAAAAATAACAGATTGTCGCCATTACCAGTAAAAAAAATAAAAAAATTACATAAATCTTTCCCCGTAGTTTGTAGACGCGATAACTTTTGTGCAAACCAATCAAAATACGCTTATTGCGATTTTTTTTTTACCAAAAATATGTAGCAGGAAACAAATTGGCCTAACATGATGAAAAGATTTGATTTTTTTTTTTTTGGGAATGTTATATAGGAGAATGTGAAAAATAATATTTTTTTTTCAGAATTGTCGCTCTTTTTTTTATAGCGCACAAAATAAAAATGCAGAAGTGATCAAATACCACCAAAAGAAAGCTCTATTTGTGGGAAAAAAGGACATCAATTTTATTTGGGTACAGCGTCGCATGACCTCGCAACTGTCAGTTAAAGTAACGCAGTGCCAAGTAGCAAAAAATGGCCTGGTCATTAAGGGGGCAAATCCTTCCGGTCCACAACAGGTTAAAGTGGTACTAAAACCAAAATCAAACATTATATTACAGTTTTTAGATGTCATGGCTGCATTCATTTTCTTTTTCTAGGCTTTCCTTTTTTTTTACCTGGTGATGCAGCCAGTAAGTTGTTTTTCAACAGAACAAGCTGTCCTGCTAATGTAGCAGTTACAGCAAAAGCTTTTTCCTTCCAGGATAAAGGTTTTACATAAATACATTAAAGCTGATCATTGTAAGCACCTCTACCACTGGTAAAAGGTTTGTCTCAACACTCTTAAATGCTACATCACAGGACAGCTTGTTCTGTTGAAAAACAACAGACTTACTGTTTGGATTGCCGGATGAAAATAAAGAACTAAAGAAAGCCTAAGACGGAAAACGAATGCAGCCAACACATCTAAAAATTGGTAAGCTGCAATATAAAAAAATGTTTGCTTTTGGGTTTAATACTGCTTTAGACATCAAAAGTAAATAGCAGAGGAGAAGCTGCAAAGCATGCAGGGAATCCAGGAAGTTGTGGAAAGAACAACAACGGATTTTTCAAGTAAGCTTACATTGGATTATCAATAACAGTCACTGTTTGCATTGCTATTACAATGCTGATGTAATAAATTGCAAGCATATGCTGTGATCATAGATCTTTAAGCATGTCACAATCTAAGACTCAATCTGACCTTAAGGTGCCACTACAGTAACAGGGAAAAAAAAAGTGTCTGCACAACAGACAGCTATATTTTTGGGGTGTTACATCAATGGCGGCTGGTGCTCCACGGGTCGGGGGGGGGGAGGGGGGTAGGGGTTTGGCAGACAGGCCTGACCACCCAGGACCTGCTCCCTGATTGGCCAGGAGGAGAATCCATGTGCACTGCTCTGCGTCCCAAGCCCACCATTATTTGAAGCCTATTAGAGCCTCTGGCTCTAATCACGTGCTTAAAAAAAAAAAATCCCCCATTGGAATCCATGCATCCGGCGCCCTGCATGTAGGTTAGGGGGCCAGACACATGGATAGGGAGGGCGGCGCCCCTAATGGATGGGCCGCCACTGTTTTACTTACAAGAACAAAGGCTACATACCAATTTCTTCTTCTTCTTTACAGCACTTCGGTTTCTGCTGTATTACCTATGAACCTTAACCACTTGCCGACCGCCGCAAGTACATATACTGCAGCGGTCAGCCCCTCACAGGCAAAGTGACGTATCGGTACATCACTAGCCTGTGAGGCTCTGGGGAGCGAGCGCTCGGTCATGGACCCCCCGCGCATGTGCGCCGGTCACTCGCGATCGTCGGTTACACCGGGAGAAAGGCAGGCGGCTAATGTAAACAAGCCGCCTGTCATTCTCCCCTGTGTAAAAATAGTGATCATACGGTTCTGCCATGTAGGACCGTTGATCTCTGTTCTTACACCTCAAGCCACAGCCAATCACAGTTAGAAGCACGCCCCTAGGGACACACTTAACCCCTCCCTCTCAAAAAAAAGTTAACCCCTTCACTGCCAGTGTCATTTTACAGTAACAGTGCATATGTATAGCACTGATTACTGTAGTAATGTCACTGGTAACCCCAAAAGTGTCAAAAATGTCAGTCAAGGGTCCGATCTGTCCGCCGCAATGTCACAGTCCCGCAAAAAAAAAAAAAATCGCAGATGGCCGCCATTACGCGTAAAAAAAAAACACAACAAAAATGAAAAAAATCTTTCCCTTAGTTAGTAAACACAATAACTTTTGCGCAAAACCAATAAAAATACGCTTTTTTTTGTGATTTTTTTTTTTTACCAAACCTATGTAGCAGAAAACAAATTGGCCTAAAATGTTAAAAAATTTAGATTTTTACATTTTTTGGGGGAATTTCATATAAATGTGAAAAATATTGTTATTTTTGCAAAATTTACGATTTTTTTGTTTATAGTGCATGATCAAAAAATCACAAAGGTGATCAAATACCACCAAAAGAAAGCTCTGTTTGTGGGAAAAAAAAAGGACGTCAAATTTGTTTAGGTACAGCGTCGCACGACCGCGCAATTGTCCGTTAAAGTCACGCAGTGGTGAATCGCAAACTAGGCCCTGGTCAGGAAGGGGGTAAAATCTTCCCGGGGCTTAAGTGGTTAATAAGCCCGTGCCATTTGAAAAATGTGAAATGTCAAAACCAGGTACTCGCCCCCCCTAGACCTGAAAGGTGCCAAACGTGGCACTGGAGAGGGGAGGAGGCAGATAGGTGGAGCTTCCCCTTTTGGGTGGAGCTCCGTTTTAACTTTAACATATGATAAACCATACACACAATGCATGTTTATTGTTCTGATAAGGATAATTCTATTTTGCAAGGGACAATTCTCCAGTATTCTCCATTTCTTAGATTTTTCTATACTGTGCTCTGTAGGTTCTCCATGTGTTTGTGTGAGTTTTCTCTAAACTCTTTGATTTCCTTCCACAATCCAAAAACATATTAGAAGGTTAATTTGCTTCCACCCAAAACTGGCCCTTGGCACAGTGTGGTAGGGACATCAGCTTGCGTGAAAAAACAATAACTAGCCGCTGTTACTATGGTTGACCGTTACTTACCTCATCATATCCAAATATTGAAGCATAAAATATTTCAGTTAACGCTTTCATAGTTTTCTTCATTGACACTGCATCTATCTGAAAGATACAAACACAAAAATTAATCAATTTAATCTGAATTAAAAAAAAAAAACATTTTTTGTTCCAGAGAAAAAGTGCATAAGCCCTAGCTTCAAATCATTTCTGTTGTTCATTTTTTAATAAAATTAAATAAAAACTAAGTGTATCAAAATTTTTTGTGCAGCTATTTTGGATGAGATTCATTGGCAGGCAACAAAAGAAACATATATTCTTCATAATTGCAGAAGAAGGCAAGAAAGTCTCAGGTGCCATGTGAAGCTGGAAAAAAACACTACTAATTGACATTACCTTATTACCTTTTGCCTGCAAAGGCGGGATAACTTAGAAATTCCTTCCCAGAAAAGCAGCATGAGGACCATATAGGTTTCCCTTTTAATACAGATGGTATAAGAAATTGCTGGGTAACCAAACCTCAAGCGCCGACGTTTCCCAGATCATTTGGCTAGCCAAGGGGCTAGAGTTCTTCTCTTCTGCCTAGGCAGGTGCATGTTAAAGAAGGACACCAAGAATCAACTAGAATTTTTATTTATTTTGGTGGGAGGGTGCCCAAGTCAATTACTCCTGACCTTTAAGGTATGTGAAGAGTTTAATTTACATACCTTTGGGGGGTATGTTTTGATCTCTATAGAGCTAGAAAGTATTGGTTGCCTCCGTCCCTATATATAATGAAAGGGGTTGTTTGGTGCCTGAGGCCAAGAGGTGGGACTTTAAGGGCAAGTGATTATATACACAAGTTATACATAAAATCAGAAGGTAGTTTATTCAGTAGTTTAAAGCATATATTCAAAAAGAAAGACTTATAACAAGTGTTGGGTTAGAGACCCAAGGTACATAGGTAGGAAAATAGGTTCAGAAAATTTTCCGTGACAAGTGTAAATCTGGTGACATATTTTGGATGTTATCTCTGTTTTTGCCTATTTATGAACAGATAATATTTACTAGGGATGCACCGAAATTTCGGCCACCGATATTTTTGGCCGAAAATGCAACTCTCTCATTTCGGCCGATAGGGGGTTAAATATGCCGAAAATGTATGGCCGCTGATCCGTGCAAAAAGTGAGCTATTAACTTCCCTGTCCGCCGCGATCCGATGCCTATGCCTTCATTGTGATTTACAGCTTGCTAGACCAGTGACGTCCCAGGGGAGAGGGACCCAGAATGCAGAGTGTAGGAGGATCTCATTCTCCTCCGTGCCGACTGCTGCATGCTCCACCCACCTCCTCCCTTCAGTGCCTTCACGTGGTGTTCGCTGCGGAGGAAGGTAATGTTGATATATGCTGTAAAAAAAAAAAACTTTCTCCCCTTTTGTCCTGCATAAGTGTCAGTAGTAGAACGGATTCACAGCCTAGTGCTCATCCCCTTCTAATTTCAGCGTGCGAGTTAGTCAGTGTCAGTCAGTCAGTCAGTCAGTGTGAGTGTCAGTCAGTGTCAGTGAGTGAGTGAGTGAGTGTCAGTGTCAGTCAGTGGGTGTCAGTGTCAGTCAGTGAGTGTGTCAGTCAGTCAGTGAGTGTGTCAGTCAGTCAGTGAGTGTGTCAGTCAGTGAGTGTCAGTCAGTCAGTCAGTCAGTGAGTGTCAGTCAGTCAGTGTCAGAAAACTTATTTAAAATCATTTGGGGAAAAAAGTCCTTTTCGGTTTTCGGCCAAGGGCATCCTGAATTTTCGGTTTCGGCCCAGAATTTTCATTTCGGTGCATCCCTAATATTTACAGATAATAATTGATATATCTATCACTACTTTTATAGACTTGGTGATAAAATCCTTGAGAAAGGCTACAAAGTAGCTGAAACGCGTCGGAAAACTACTGGATGACTGTGAATATCTTTCCAAGCCCCCAGCATGGAAATACAGAGATAACATCCAAAATAAACTACCTTCTGATTTTATGTATAACTTGTGTATATAATCACTTGCACTTAAAGTCCCACCTCTTGGCCTGAGGCACCAAACAACCCCTTCATTTACATACCTTAAAGGTCCAGGAGTAATTGACTTGGACCTTTAAGGTATGTGAAGAGTTTCATTTGTGACGTCACCATGTCCTACCGCTCTGAGAGCAGTGATGCTGTATTTTTTTTGCCTGTTTTTACTCTTCATATTGCAAGTACCCCTTTGTGTTTAATAAATTAGATAATTGAAGTGGTAAATTACCATGTTCTCTTCCCATGGTGGTAAAGTTTGAATGAATCTACAACAAAGAGTAGGCTTTCATTGGTAATCAGGTATCACACATGCCCAGATGACCTCCCTATTATTTAGAGATCCATCTTTTCTGGCAAGACACCCGTGTTCACCGACATTTGGAAGCACCTGGAGTCACAATGGACTACAAGATTTTGTTCACATAATCATTTTGGTTGATTTTTTTGGGGATCAATTATTTATGGCATGGACTTTCCTTCTAATTAAAGCGTGACTTCACTTTTGTTGAGAAAAAAAACATTCCCCTCTGGGTGATCATTGCAAGCATTTTAACAAACTTTGTTGCAGATTCCTACCTTTTGTTATTCTGAAGAAATCATTGTTCCTGAGTGTGCTGAGTGGGTCAAATAGGAGTGGTTTATAATATCTATCAGCTGTGGCAGCTGCAGGGCACTAATGAGGAAATGTGCTGGGCCTGCATCCCTTTAAATGTGTTTTTATTGGAATTATCTCATCAAAAATGACATTTTTGTTGCAGGGGATGCCAGAAATCTGACTTGTATCTTAGGAAGACTTCTGGGAAAATCTTTGAGCCAATCACACAAGCAGGAAACAATGTTTCTGGGGTGTGGTCAGTACACATTTGGTGTACAGAAGAGCTCCAGGTGGCCATATTGCATTGCATTTTCTGAAAATTACAACAACTGCAGATTGAAAAGGAAAGGTAATTTTAATAACATTTAATTACAATTTGATTTGTGTCACAATTGTATACGCTATATTGTTTTTTATTTGCTTTTTTTCCCCCCACGAAAGTGGAGTTACCCTTTAAAATTAAGCATAAGAGGCCCCTGCCCGTGCTCCACTTGGAGGAAATGGCAGGGGAAAAAAGGGGGGATTTTGAAGTGCCCAACAACTAGCCTATTGTTTATAATAGAAAATATAAATACTTAAATATATAAAAACATTGTCAGTTTATTGGTACATCAAGTGTTAAAAACATTCCGCAGATAATAAATGTAACAATGATACAACCAACTATAAATATAGTCCACCCAAATTAACAGGATCAAATCGATACAATACACAATGTGGATAAATATGGATCAACGCATTTCGCCCTATTCAGGGGCTTCTTCAGGATCCACAGGGTATACAATGTACGGTTAAAAGCAAACACACACACACATCATAGGTTGAACTGGATGGACTTGTGTCTTTTTTTCGGCCTCACTAACTATGTAACTATGTAATATATTCCATGCATCTTCAACAAATGAGGAGAAAAAAAAGGAACAACACAAGTTTCCTCCTTCCACCTCCCCTTTGCCAAGGGGTTAATCCGTATACCTCCACCCAAGTGCAGGCAGTCTCAGATTGCCATCCCAGATGGCCGTTTGAGACGGCTGATGTCGCTGGAGGTCATTACAGGGTTTGGAGGTGAGGTGTGTCTCTCTACAGACATAGAAGGTGCATCACCCCCTGCTCTCCTCTATAAATTCTGGGTGGTCGGTTTGGACACATTGGGATGTTCCTTTTGAATATTGGCTTTTGTTGTTGATGGTCTTAGCCAATTATTTAAAGTGATAGTGCACTTTTTGATTTATTTATTAATGTTTGGTGTAATTTATTTATGCTTAATGAATTCTGAGAAGAAAATTTGAACAATCATGTGTACTTTGTAATGGTATATTGGGTTATAAATATTTAAAGAAATAGCGCATTTATTTTTGCAGTAAGGTATGCTCTATGCCTTAAATCGTGATTTCTGCTTTCTTCCAGATTCTGAATGCAGCATATCTTTTGGATTTCTTTTCTACCATCTGCTGACCTCTGCCTGTTTGCTACCAGACCTAGCCAATATCTCTGTTACAATTCCAACAAAAACCTTACTATATCTTTAATTTGTTTGTTCTATGAATTACACTTCCATCTAGTGATTTGATACTTTGTTTTGATAATCAGTCTGCACATGCGCTATCACCAGTCAGGAAAATGTGAGGGATATGGTCTGGAAGTTTATGCTGCGAAACCAAGACTAAAACCTACTTATTTATGGAAGTTCTTGGTGAAGACAGAACACCCCTTAGGCTTTGTTCTTCGAAGATGCTTATTACAACCATTGGTGGCACTATTGCATGCAAGGTTTGGGTTCTTTTTCATATACATAGCTATGAAGGGTTTAAAGTGGTTGTAACGCCTAAAGGTACCCCACAGTCCCCCCTAAAACTCACCTGAGCCCCTATCTATCCAGCAACGTGCACGAGAGCCTCGGTTGTCCTGGGAGTCCCTCTCCTAAGTGGCTGAGACAGCAGTGAGAGCCATTGGCTCCCACTGCTGTCAATCACAGCCAGTGAGTTAATCAGGAGCGAGCAGGGGGCACGGGGGCATGGCAAAGCCATGGCTCTGTGTGTCTCATGAATACTTACAGCAGGGCTCAGGAGCAAGCATGCACCAGTGCCCCCATAGACAGCAGCTTGATATTGGGGGCACTAGTGAAGGGGGAGGAGCCAGGAGCACCGGCAGGGAACTTAAGAGGAGGGCTACTCTGTGCAAAACCATTGCACAGAGCAGGTAATTAGAACATGTTTAATATTTTTCTTTATACCTTTAATACCAGCAGCTCTTTCTCATAAAATATATATTCTAACTTTAGTTTTAATGATCCTTTAAAATAAAAAAAACAAAACAAAAAAACACATTCATGTAATATGCAATAATGGAGCGTAAACTTATCTGGAACATGCTACATGAAAAATTAGTTAGCATCCTTCGGGATAAACACACCAAACCGGAAAACTTTTGGGACCCTTGACAGAGGCCAGTGAGTAGAGAGTACGGGATTTCGGTCAGGCAGCTTACCCCTTTTCCTGCTCCCTTCCCCTCTTCTTTCCTAATAAGTTAAGAATTTTTTTTACAAGCCACCTACTGACTGTTTCTTTGGATAATTCCAGCACGAGGGATCATTTTTATTGAGGGATGGATTTTAGTTCCTACCCTCATCTTTTAATACTCCTCATGTGCCCTCAGGTTGCATACACCCTTCTCATGCAAAAAGACCAGTTCTATGTGTAGCACTGCCCCCTAGGGGACTGCTGAGAATTGCACTTTCTGGATTGCCCTGGGTTACCCGTAGTAACAGTCTGTAGAAACCTATCACTTTAGACGCTTGGCTCAGACAATGAACAGTCCAGGGGGTTTGGTTTTTGTGTTTTATTTAGAACTGGGATAGGAGAAGGGATGAGTGGGATACTCCAACTATGAACAAATCTTGAAGACAACTAGTTGTAGCGGCAAGGCCGCTGCTTCACCTTGCCACTGAAGTGAAGATAAAAAATATGTTCCTGATTTAGTTTCTCTTCAGGGTCCTAAATTGGCAGCCCCTTTCTCACTTGCTGTGCGTGCTAGCCCCTGTCCACTGACTCTCTACTGGAGTGGTCCCCTTCTTGGGCAGACCCCTGGCAAGCTTCCCGGTACTCACAGACACTGTTTTTTCCCAAGGTTGCTCTTCCTTCAACTCCGCTTGTCAGCATCCACTGGACCTCCTGGCTCAGCACCACACTCTTGGCTCACTAGGCCGACCGCCTGTGACCACCTTCCAAACAGACAGGAGGAGAGACAGCCATCATCCTCCTCCTGGGACCTGGCTTCCCGCCCAAAGACACCCTGTCACATGTGCCCTTGGCTTTTATAACATATTCCAGGATGCAGCACTGTTTGTGCCAACCCACTGGGACAGTTACAAAAGCCTGTGTGGCACTGGCTGGGTTTCCTCCACTGTCCAACAGGCTCCCCTATTGGATACAGTGGGGACACTCCCTAAGCCCAGATGAATCACACATGGACACATGCAACAGGCATAACTATTGATCAGGCTCCCCTTTTAAGCAGATGGAGCAGGCTATATTTTACCTGCTACTCCCCTGTTAAGCAGGCAGAGCAAACTACTCTCCTTCCTAGCACCTATATAGGAGGGTGCTACATATGCTTACCTAAATTTTCTAAGATGTTCATGACAGGGACCTTCTGCTTTTATTTATCGGAGCTATGGAAATGTAACATTATGCTTTACATTCCTATAGCTCTCTGGAATATCTTGTATATATCTTTGTATCTATATTATATAGCCATGTGGACACTGAAAACGTTGAACTTTCATTTCTTGTATGTTTATTGTTTTGTAAAAATTTCAGTAGAAACCAGTGAAATAGAAAAAAAAAATAACATTTCAAAAACACAGAAAACATGTAAAAAACCCAAAAACCGCTTACTGTGCAGTAGTAGTAGTTGAAAGATATCGATTCTAAGGACAATCACTCACAGCCACATCCCTCAATCAATCATAGATAGCATCATTTCAAGAGAAAAAGAAGAACCCAACGGGTCTAAAATGTTGGAAAACTCAACCCAAAGAGGGGAGTTAGCTTAGGACCTATCAGTACTGTATCTACCCCACTGTATAAAAAAACAGAGAACAGGGGGAGGCCAAACAGCGCCACTCACCCATAAACATAATGTGATCAGGTCCAAGTATAAGGCACAAATTGGCAAGAGTGAAGGTCGTGCATCAAAGATATAGGGCGGGCTGCCAGCTGTCAGTATCATAGTGGGGCCATGGGCATCTGTGTAGCCAGGCCAGTGAGCAGCGCCGGCCCCAGGGGAACCCGAGCCGGGCCCACCCAGGAGGAGGGGGGCGTATAAACCTCCATTCTTTTTTCTCTTTTAATACCGCTTATTGTGCATCATTCTGTCTGCTAGAACAGGTCCGCTTTAAAGAAATGACCTATATTGAGGCTGCCTGCTGCTTGCTATGGTTTAGATAAATATTTATTACTATGTCCCCAGTCCTCTCAGTAATATGCTTTACTATGAAAAAAAAAAACATACTTGGAATCGGGTCAACCTGCTGCCTTCTCTACAGCCTGTGTCAGTGACACCGGCCAGAACACAGAGTCGCTGGATGCGCTAGCCTGAAAAAGTGAGATCAGCATATCCAAACATTTTTTTATTAAATTAGAACAGCTCCTAATGACATTTTCCTAATCATCAGAAAGCTGCACCACTTTAATATATAAGGTTATTTTGGCAAACGTTATTGAGCCTAGTACATTACATGGATAATCTATTTCTTCAGTAACTTAGTATTCCTCCCACCCCCAAGGAAAAAAAAAAAAAAATAGATGTTAAGCTGGAATTGTGACATTAAACTCTAGGCCATTCTGTCAAAGTGATGGTAAAAAGATACTTAGTCATTTCAGTGTGAAAGCCAAGACAATTATGCCCTGTTCCAAAAGCACTTTGCTCGAGTTTTCAGCTGACATCATATTTTGCCTTTAATGTTATATTACCCTGGGATTCCTTAAGTACTACATTTTCTATTCACGTAGTGAGGTTTACATATGTAAACACAAAGAAAGCCACCATTTTGTGGCCAAATCCTTCTGTTGCCATGACACCCACCCCCCCCCCCAGCCTAGACAACTTTGCATCCTCCAGAGGAGTAAATACCAATCATACATAACACTGACTCCTACACTGAGCCTTAATACAGAATATGGCATTATATTTGTGGCAGTTATTGTACCTAAAACAAAATCTTAAAATAAAACATGTCAAGAGAAATGTGTAGGTCAATACTGCTGGCCACACTTGCTTGCCTGATCATCTTTTTGTATTCGAATTGGCTGCCCCCTGCGGTCCCGGGACTCACCCAGGAAGACCTTTATGCATGTGGGTCATTCACATAGGTGGGTGGTTTACTTACCTATTCCCAATGTCACTTGTCTATCTACAAATTTAATTGTGATTGTATATAGGATTGTAAAAAACGTGGTTTCTCCCCATAGATAAGTACTATGTGGCCTCCATAGCCCTGAGGAAGCGACGTGTGAAACGCATCGGCACTGGAGGACCCAAAATCATAGTGCTTACTACCTGGTTATATACCTACATGCTATTTTAATAGGGATTTTACTTGGCACAATTGTGTTCATATGTCCAAATAAATTTTGTCTAATTTTATTAAACGACTGTGAACGCTTCTCTTCCTGGCTTATACATTCCAAACTTTTTTTAGGTTTTTTTTTCCCTTTTGTTAATATACATTACGGAAGATGGTCATTACGTTATAGTGTTTATTTTTTTATACGTCTATAGATATAAACAGTATGGCTAAACCCCACCCCCTGCTCCCTCCTCACAGGATTTAATCGACAGCAGCAGGAGCCAATGGCTACAGCTGCTATCAGCAAGGCCTCCGAGACCAGGAAGAGGGGGGGGGGGAGAGCTGCTGGATGGAGGTAAGTGTTTAAGTGGGGATTGTGGGGAGAGCTGGTATTAAAGTTTTTTTTTTTAACCATAAGCAGAAAATGCTTTAATGCTTCCCTGCCTGGCCTATAGCAGAGTGACAGCAGGGCGGGACTGTCCTCCTGAGTGGACATCATATGACCAACCACAGCTGATGACTGATCAGTGTACCCGCTTGCTGCCGTTACCATATGACTGCCATGATTAATCATAGCAGATCACATGACAGTTGTAAACAATTGATGGCTTCCTTTCATGCCATCCATTGTGTACCATGTGATCACATGATACAGATAGGGCCAATCACAGCCCATCTATACCATGCGATTAGCTCTAGGTAATCACAGCTAATCACAACAAAACAAACTGAATGAATCAGTTTCATTCAGTAAAATGCTTGCTTATAGCAATGAAATTCACTGCTATAAGCAATCATAATGTGTACTTTTTTTTTTCTGTACTGTCACCAGTTAGTGTCCCTGATCATCATCACACCAGTTATATGCTGAGGCTGTACAGCACTGGTGACTGCATATAAAAACAAAATTGTGACAAAAAATTACAACTTTTCATTAGTAAGACCCCATCTGGAATATGCAGTTCAGTTTTGGTCACCAGTTCTCAAAAAGGATATCAGGGAACTGGAGAAAGTGCAGAGAAGGGCAACCACACTGATAAGAGCCATGGAGTAGCTCAGCTCTGAGGAAAGATTAAAGGAACTGAATTTATTCTCTCTTGAGAAAAGGAGATTGGGGGGGATATGATCAACATATATAAATACATAAGGAAACAATTCAGCCAAGCGCTCACTCTGAAGGGAAAGACCGGTGTGCTGCTCTCCTCAGGCAGGGAACTCAAACAAAAGGGCATGAAAGAAAAGAAAAAGGAGGCGCAAACACCTAGTGCATTACCCGTGGTCACCGTTAAAAAATATTTTAATAAAATGCCAAATGCATACTCACAGACAAGAAGAATGTAAAAATCGCATTACAAGAATCCACCACACATGGAATGGAACACGTCCTTGTAGATAGGACCGCTAGCGCATTTTGGGAGTCAAGCTCCCTTCATCAGAGCTCTTCTTGTAATGCGATTTTTACATTCTTCTTGTGTGTGAGTATGCATTTGGCATTTTATTAAAATATTCTTTAACGGTGACCACGGGTAATGCACTAGGTGTTTGCGCCTCCTTTTTCTTTTCTTTCATAAATACATAAGGGGTTCATATAGTAAACTTGGTGTTGAGTTATTCACTTTAAGTTCATCACAGAGCACAAGGGGGCACTCTTTACATCTAGAGGAAAGGAGATTTCATCGCCAAATACGGAAAGGTTTCTTCACAGTAAGAGTTGTGAAAATGTGGAGGTGGTTCAGGCCAGCTCACTAGATTGCTTTAAAAAAGGCCTGGATTCTTTCCTGGGTGTAAATAATATAACTGGTGTGGCAGAGCGTTGCCCTGCCAGGGTCTAAAAAGTGAACGTGACCCAGAATTCTCAACCAGGCAGGTTGAGGGGCTCCAGGGAGCTTGTAACATGAAGAGGAATCTGGCTTTTCCGTTTCCTCTGTGTTTATTTATAAAGTCCAGTTTGGGACCTGGAGCTTGGAGATTTTTAAGTGATCCAGGTGGGATGGAATCTCCAATCCTGGGTCCAGATATTCAGAACAGCCAGCATAATAATTGGTCAGGTGTGTGCTGGGCTTTTAGTAGTAACCTGACCATGGTTCTGGGCTCCCCCCTGGCCCAGGAGTCAGGAGGGCTCCACGTGGGAGTCAATGCAGCACGAGGCTGCGATCCGTGTGTAAGTCTGTAGGAGACAGACAAGGGCCCGAAGTGTTAAGGCCAGAGCAGCAGTGCTGCAAGTTCAAGCTAGGTGCTGAATAATCTTTTATTTTGCTGAGGACTCAAATGCTGAAAACCCCTATGAGGGAAACACTTGTTTTGTGTACCGAGTTTTCTTTTAATAAACATGGGCAAAGAAAGCCCTTAAAGAAGAAACAGCGAGTGGCGGTGTCCTTAAAGCTCTACATTTGATGCGAGTCGGACACTGGGTACTAATATTTATAGGTAAAGTTGATCCAGGGAATATCCAATTGCCTCTCGGGGGATCAGGAAGGATTTTTTCCCCCTGCTGTAGCAAATTGGATCATGCTTTGCTGGGGTTTTTAGCCTTCCTCTGGATCAACTGCGGGTATAGGATTGTGTATATGGGATTGTATGGTTTTGTTTTCTTTACTGCTTTATGTTTTTTATTGGTTGAGCCAGATGGATTTGTGTCTTTTTTCAACCGAACTATGTAACAACTTTAAAAAAACTCACCATGCCTCTTACTAAATACCTTGGACTGTCTACTTTCCAAAAAGGGGTAATATTGGGGGCATTTAAGGTGAGAGTTCTGAGAGCACAGAGGTGTCACAAGGAGGTGAAAACACACCATTTTGTTTAAACATATTCAAACAAGAAGCAAGTGATTAAAGCGGAGTTCCGGCCACCAGAAAAAAAAAAAAGTCAATGAAAATACCCCCGGGACAGTCAGGGCTAGTACATTCCACAATGGATAGCCTCTGATCTGTCCCGGTTCGCACTTACCTGCAAGAAGAAATACTCACTTTTAAAATTTCTTCTCCAGCGCTGCCATCTCAGGTGTGGGCAGCTTGAAGCCAGCGCTATCCTCTTCTGCGTCCTCTTCCGTCCCACAATGCACTGCGCCGGCCCCGCCGTCACTTCTGGGGCCGCAGCGTCATCCCTGCACAGTTTCTGGGAATGCCCAGAAGCTGTTTAGCAAGGTATGATGCGCCTGAACCGGAACTGACGTCGGGGCCGGTGCAGGCGCATTGATTCCTGGGAGCGATGACGTTCAGCTCCCAGGAATCATTGCAAAGCGGAAGTGACGGCGCGGGCTGCCGAGGGAGGAAGTGGAAGAAAGGGAAGTATATTTTTCTGGAATTACAAGGTAAGTAAGAAAAAAAAAAATCGTAATTATCCATTTCTGTTTCAAGTTACCTATAGCAAGCGGATGGCCCAAAATCGACTATGTCGATTTTGGGGCCGAAACTCCACTTTAAAGTTGTCACATCACTGCTGGAAAATTAACTGTTATACATCTTAATATACAGATGAATCAGGCCATTTTTTGCGAGTCGGCACTACGTTACTTTAATGGACAATAGCGCGGTTATACAACAATAATAAAATTGATGTCCTTTTTCCCACAAATAGAGCTTTCGTTGGTATTTGATCACTTCTGCAATTTTTTTTTTTGAGCTTTAAACAAAAAAAGAGCAACAATTCTGAAAAAAAAAAACCCACAATATTTTTTACGTTCTGCAATATAAAATTCCCAATAAAAAAAAAAAATTAAAAATCAAATGTTTTCATCATTGTAGGCCAATTTGTATTCTGCTACATATTTTTGGTAAAAAAAATCCCAATAAGCGTATTTTGATTGGTCTGCACAAAAGTTATCGCATCTAAAATCTAGGGAAAAGATTTAAGTCATTTGTATTTATTTTACTAAGCGATTTTTAGTGGGACTGCGACATTGCGGCGGACAGATCGGACCCTGGACTGCCATTTTTGACACTTTTGGGAGGACCAGTGACATAACTACAGTAATCAGTGCTAAAAATATGCACTGTTAGGCTCCATGTACACGGGACGTTCAAAAAAACGTCCTGCAAAGCTATTTCTGACGCCGGGACAGCAAAAGAGCAGAAGACCCCGGAGAGGAGAACACAAGAAGAGCGGACAGCAAAAGAGCAGAAGACCCCCGGAGAGGAGAAGACAAGAAGAGCCGGATGAAGATTTTTAATAAACTTTCCAAAACGTCTCCTGTCGTTATTTCCATACAATGCCTTTTATGTGGTGAATGAGTAGGGGTACAGTGTACCCCATACCCATTCACATAGGGAGGGGGTCCGGGATCTGGGGGGCCCCCTTGTTAAAGGGGGCTTCCAGATTCTGATGAGCACCCTGCCCACAGACCCCCACAACCACCGGTCAGGGTTGTGGGGATGAGGCCCTTGTCCTCATCAACATGGGGGCAAGGTGCTTTGAGGTGGGGGGGTGCAGAGCTCCACCTGCCCCAAAGCACCAACATCCCCCCATGTTGAGGGCATGTGGCCTGGTGTGGTCCAGGGGGGGTGGAGCCGCTCACTCGTCCCCTCCCCTTTCCTGGCCTGCTGGGCTGCATGCCCGGATAAGGGTCTGGTATGGATTTTAGGGGGGACCCCACGCCGTTTTTTCGGCGTGGGGCTACCCTCAAATTCCATACCGGACCCGAAGGGCCTGGTTTGGAACCTGGGGGGGACCCCCACGCAGTTTTTTTTCCATTTTTGGCGTGGAGTTCCCCCTCAAGATTCTCACAGTGCAGGTCGCGCCGCAAGTCGGATCCGACTTGCGGTGCGACTTCCATTCAAATCAATAGGCTCCCATAGGGAACCATTGATTTTGAATGGAAGAAAAAAAACGTATAACGTGGCTAAACGTAGGTTCATCACGTTCGGCCGCGTTTCTGCGTTTGAAACGCTGGGAAACACACGTTCGAACGCAAATAATTGCGTTCTAAAAAAAGTCCCTGAACGCAACTGCCTGCAAATGACTGTAAACGACCATGTGTACATGGACAGATAAGATAACATGGAGCTGCGTACATGGAGCCTAACTGTAATAATGACACTGGCAGGGAAGGGGTTAACCCAGAGAGGATCAAAGGGTTAAATGTGAGCCTAAGGGGTGTATTCTACCTGTGGGGGGGGGGGGGTAAGGCTTGTAAAATCAACACAGAGACCTGTGTTTCTAAATAGGAGGAACACAGGAGCTCTGTGTTGTTTCCTGAAAGAACAACGGTCTGCTGTGTTTATAACAGCAGACCGCCGTTCTCTCTTCACGGGAGCCTGGTGGTAATGGCGGCCGCAGGCCCTCGTGGATTGGCTTACCTGCTGGCAAAATTGGAGGTGCGCTCCCCCAGGATCGCTACAGGTACGGTGATTCGCAAGAACCTGCCGACTGTGGAGGCTGGTTTGCAAGTGGTAAATGATTTGTTTGGTCTTACAGTACACAGTCCTCCTGGCTGTCAGAAATCCAGCCTTCTTTGTTCAGGGAAGAACTCTCTCTCTCCCTCATATCCTATTTAGTGCCCTCTATCCCCCTTGCCACTGGTCTTGTAAAATCCTCACTGTAGTTTTTCTGAAAAAGCAGGAGAGGTGTGATCACGTTGCTGCCTGCTGCAGTGTGGACCCAGGGTTCTCAGACTACCAGTCATATCAGTTAACAATAGACACAATATAGAAAAAAATTTGGATTTATGTTTCTTATGCACGTCCAGGTGCCCAAATGTATCAAATCTCAGGAACCAGGTAGCCAAAGAACATAAACATTTAGGCTAGTGTCTAAGTGCCGGTTCACATATATGCAATGCGGGAACCCTGCGAATCCACTGCGGGTTCCCGCATCGCATTCAACTCGCAGGCAGGTCACACTGCCATATGCGAATCGCTGGGGGTGTCAATACAAAGCTAACGACACCCCCAGATCAGTTCACATATCGCAGTGCAAACTGCCAGTTGGGACATGAATCGGATCGCATAGGTGTGAACACCCATGCGATCCGATTCTGGTGTGGAACCAAAAAAGGATCCTGCACGAGTTGTGTCCAAATCCGATGTGAATTTAGCCATATGATCTGTATGACTAAATTTGCATCGCACAGACATCACATGTGATTTTTAGAACAGTGCGCTCTGAATCACATGCGAGGTCTGTCATCGCACATATGTGAACCGGGACTAACTTTGCTATCATCGGAAGTGTACATTCATTGGTGTCGTAAACCTATATTTTATTTTACATTGCGCAAACTGGGTACAAACTGTTATACACTGAGGCATGCAGCGATTCCAGTTTATAGTGGGGTCTGTATGGAAGCCATCTGCAAGGGATTCTGCAAACAAACAACAGTTCTTATAACGAGGCATATAATGAGGCAAACAAGCTAAAAGAAACAGAAAACTAATAAATCATCTAACTAAATAATTTAGTTAGTTATATCATCTAACTAAATAATTAAAAAAAGAAGATTGGAGCTTACACACACAAAGGAAAAAAAAAAGCACAGAAATGAGAGACCCGAAGAAATCTAGCTGTAGCTCCAAAATCCTTCTCAGCACCGGGACTAAACCTAACCGTCTACAAAGATCTTCAGGCTGAATGGGTTCCTCCATCCACATTACATACTGACAGCTGTCAAAATAACTTAAAGCGGAGTTCCAGCCTCAAATACCTTTTTTAACTAAAAATACCCCTATGATACTAATCCATCGCTCTTTACAGAACCGCTATTCTCATACTTACAAGGTGCACAGTATTGGATTTTAGTCAAAATCTTACTTTTAAAAACGCTGTCTGAGCGTGGCCATCTTGGATGTGGGCATCTGAAGCCGCAGTGTAGTCTGCTGTGTCCTTCTTCCTGATTCCAGGGAGTGTTCTGGGAGTTCTTCCTGATTCCAGCCTCCTGGGAGTGATGACAAACAGCTCCAAGGATGCAATGCAAAGGCGGAAGTGATGTAGGTGGCCGTGGTCATAGAGGGGGGGAGAAGGAGGAAGTACAATCAAAAATGCCCTGAAAATAGGGTAAGGGACCCCCGAAAAAAATTGAAAATGCCCAATTGTTGATCAGCACAGCGAGCACTCCAGGAATCTCTAAAGTTGCAAAATAGGCCGGAACTCCGCTTTAACAGTGGCTGCAGGCACGATTTGGTCTACAATTTTCTGTCTGGCTCTTTACATTTTTTAAATCGATGGATGCTGGGTGTGAAGCAGCCGACATGGCCATCCACTGAGTGAATTTCAGCTTTTTCATCAGGAACTGGCCGAAATTAGAAAAAGTATCTGGCCAGATTTACTCTACAAATATCCTGCTGTATGTGGATAATTTTCTATTACTGTCACCAACAGAGAGAGACCAGGTTGAAGAAATACAATGTGACATGGACACTACTAATTAACTGAAGAAAATAAAACTCACGCTGTTTCATGGAGAGAACACAAAACAAATCAAGTGTCCTTATTTTAAACAAATGCAATCTTGATGAATTTACCAGCTACACATACCTTAAACTAGAAATTAAAGAACTTATAAAGTCTGAAGGTTTTTAATCTTAAGGATAAAAAGCCTTCTGTGTGTAGCAGCATCTCCAGCACCTCCTAATACTTCCTTGAGCCCCATCTCTGTCCAGTGATGTCCACTAATCACTCGACCGTCAAGGACTCTCTCACCTGATTGGCTGAGACACTGCTGTGGTGTTATTGTCTCTCGCGGCTGTTAATCAAAGTCAGTTAGCCAATCAGGAGAGAAAGGGGGTGGGGCTGAACAGCAGCTCCGTGTCTGATTGGACACACAGAGCTGCAGCTCGGCTGCCCCGATAGCAAGCTGCTTGCTGTGGTGGCACTCAACAGGAGGGAGGGGCCAGGAGCAGCAACGATGTGCCCCAATCAGAGGAGGAAGTAAGAATAACATGTTTGTTATTAAAAAAAAAAGCAAAAAACAAGACTTTACATTCAATTTAACCAGCCAGGAAGTTTTAAGCCAACCATAGAGTCCCTGAAAGACAAGACAGGCAGAACCTTCCACACTATCAGCAAAAAGCTGTACTACCTAAAACCTCTGGTAAGAATCTTGCTTAAAATGTTTGGCAGTGTCATCACTCAATCCACCTTTATGGCAATGAAGTATGGGGCCATGTCACCTACTAGACCAGGAATCTTTAAACTACGGCCCTCCAGCTGTTACAGTACTACACATCCCATGAGGCATTGTAAAACTCTGACATTCACAGCCTTGACTCGGCATGATGAGAATTATAGTTCCTGAACAACTGGCGGGCCGTAGATTGAAGACCCCTGTACTAGACCAACCCAACCCAAAGAAAATATTCTATTCAGGATTTTGCAAGTACTTCCTTAAAGTCTATTACAGTACTGTACCAACAACACTGAGCTGGGAAAATTCCCTTTACTGGTTCCTTTACTCAAGAGGTCATTATTATTCTGGGACCACTTATGAAAGCACCTCTAGCTCATACCACTATAAAGTCTTACTAACCAACAATGAATACTGTGCACCATACAACAACTCTTTAGCACCTTGTCCATTAAAAATCGCAATACCGTGGCTTGACAAAATCTCAAATAAAAGGACAAAATGAACAATTTCAAAGAAAAGTAATTATTAGAGGAATAAAATAAAGTCATAGAAACGAACTACAGTAATACCTTGGTTTGCAAGTATAATTGGTTCCAGCAGCTTGCTTGTAATCCAAAACACTCGTATATCAAAGCAAGTTTTCCCATAAGAAAGCACTGAAACTCAGATGATTTGTTCCACAAGCATTTAATGGTATAAATAAAGATATGCTGTATTATATATAAAGTACATTACTGTACAGTATAAGTATGCCATATCCTCAGTTAAATAACATTATGTGTCCCTGTGTCTGTACTGTATATAACAGATGCCGATTTATACTGTATTAGAGCGTGTCTGGCTGCTGTGTGACTCCTAAGCCCTCTGCTTCTCTCCTCCCCTCCTCCTCAGATGATGTCAGCAGGAGTGATCGGGCCCCTCCCGCCGGTTAGAGCAGAGAGACGAACAGTCACGTAAGTGCAGGGAAACACTCTGAAACAGTAGAAATCAGCATCTTTATATACAGTACAAGCACTGGGACACATAATAGTATGTAACAGAGGGCATTAACAGAGGGGATGGCATGCTCCTAGTGTACTAACCTGCTCATATATCAAGACAGATTTTTTTTAAAAATGTTGCTCGTCTTTCAAAACGCTCGTAAACAAAGTTACTCGCAAACCAAGGTATTACTGTACTTACCAATCACTACAGAGTGATTAAAAGTCGACACCTATACATGGAGATTGCTATAGGACCCCAAAGACATATCCTGACCCTGTACAGACTGAGTGCCCATGGCTTGGAAATCAAATCAGAACAGGCAGACCTACAAGCCTGAAAAAGTAGACTGTGCCAGCGGTGTGATCAGGGCGTCCTGGAGGATGAGGCCCGCTTCTTATTATGGTGCCTCAAGTACTCAGCAGTAAGAGACAGGAGCTTCTTTAATCGCAGAGTGAAAAACAAAGGAATCCCCCTGGGGATGGGACTATGTAGGCAACCACACTTCCAAATAAGGTAAAAGATGTATAATTTTATTTATAGTAGATAAAAACAAATCGTAGGATAAGAATTTCCAAAGGATAAGGACTAGAGATTAGTCACATATAGGTGCATACCATACAAAGAAAAAAAAAATATAACATAGGTATGATAACCTAGAAGACAATAATAAAACCACATAGAATGTAAATGGTATGCGGTGTGAGTCACCAATGTGTGATATACATATGGAAATCCTCCAACCGACGCGTTTCAGGCACAGCTGCCTTTCTTCAGGGGTATAGCAATGGAGAGATATGATTTCCAGGCAAATGTGCAAGGCGACAAGGGAGTCGTATGCAGATAAAATCACAAAGAGTACTGCTGTGGAAGATGGTGTGTCTGAAACAGCTTGTGGATGGCATGAGCAGATGCCGTGATCTCCACTGTGGTTCCAACAGCGATCCCCAGGGAAAAGGGTAAGTATGTGGTCCCCTGTGTCACTGTCAGTAAATCGTAGTTGAGTACCTCCAAACGGGTATAGTACTGCCTCTCAGCCGTAGAAAGGGGAAGTCCACCTGATGATACTGTGTGGACCTTCAATGGCCGTCTGGAGAGGGGCCAAGTGGGAGTATGTGCCGGGATCAAAAAGAGTCCAGATGCTAGCAGCATAGAATGTCCGCCGTGATATTGCAGTCCCACTATAAGTCGCTGATCAGCACCATTACTAGTAAAAGAAATCCATAAATATATCCCATAGTTTGTAAACACTATAACTTTTGCCAAACCAATCAATATAGGCTTATCGAGATTTTTTTTACCAAAAATATGTAGCAGAATACATAATGGCTTAAATTGATGAAGAAATTAGATTTTTAAAACATTTTTATTGGATTTATTTTATAGCAGAAAGTAAAAAAATTGTCGTGGTCTTTAAACATTGTCAGTTTTTTTGTTTAAAGCGCAAAAAATAAAAAATGCAGAGGTGATCAAATACCAGCAAAAGCTCGATTTGTGAGGAAAAAAGCACATACATTTTATTTGGGTACAGCGTCGCACAACCACGCAATTGTCAGTTACAGTACGCAGTGCTGTATCGCAAAAAATAGCCTGGTCCTGAAGGGGGGTATATTTTCCAGAGGTCATGTGGTTAAAAGACCTGCCTGTGACCTGTCTCTGTTCTTTGCCATCATATCCCCTAGGCTGGTAAGCATCTGTAATTGTGTGTTTTAATGAGGAAGGAGGCTTTATGCAGGCCATAGATGGATTGAATCTCAGCCAGTTCAGCAGGGACTGGTCGATATTCGATCCATGTATGGGTAGGCTGGTTGTAATGAAGTTGATCCTTACAGTATATATACATATAATATATGTGCAGGTTTTCTTCTGCCCCATTTATCTCCCGCTCTGCTTGCCTTTGCAGTATATACATGCAGGCTGGAGCTTTCTGCGCATGAATGGAGAAAGATAAAGTGCAAGGCTATGAAAAATACATGCGACATAATAATGTTTTGTAAATATTTTATTATATCTTCTCATGTGACAACACTGAAGAAATGACACCTTGCTACAATGTAAAGTAGTGAGTGTACAGTTTGTATAACAGTGTACATTTGCTGTCCCCTCAAAATAACAACACACAGCCATTAATGTCTAAACCGCTGGCAAAAGTGAGTACACCCCTAAGTGAAAATATCCAATTCGGGCCTAATTAGCCATTTTCCCCCATTGTCATGTGAATCGTTCGTATTACAAGGTCTCAGGTGTGTTAAATTTGGAGTTATCGCTCTCACTCTCTCATACTGGTCACTGGAAATTCAACATGGCACCTCATGGCAAAGAACTCTCTGAGAATCTGAAAAAAAGAATTGTAGCTCTATATAAAGATGACCTAGGCTATAAAAAGATTGCCAAGACCCTGAAACTAAGCTGCCGCATGGTGGACAAGACTATACAACAGTTTAACAGGATAGGTTCCACTCAGAACAGGCCTTGCCATGGTCGACCTTGGTTGTCTTAGGGAAATAGACATATGAGTGCTGCCAGCATTGCTGCAGAGGTTGAAGGGGTGGGAGGTCAGCCTGTCAGTGCTCAGACCATACACTGCACACTGCATCAATTTGGTCTGCATGGCTGTCGTCCCAGAAGGAAACCTCTTCTAGAGATGATGCACAAGAAAGCCTGCAAACTGTTTGCTGAAGACAAGCAGACTACAGACATAGATTACTGGAACCAAGTCCTGTGGTCTGTTGAGACCAAGATGAACTTAGTTAGTTCATATGGTGTCAAGCATGTGTGGCGGCAATCATGTGAGGAGTACAAAGACAAGCGTGTCTTGCCTACAGTCAAGCAGGGTGGGGGGGGGGGGGGGAAGTGTCATGGTCTGGGGTTGCATGAGTGCTGCTAGCACTGGGGAGCTACAGTTCATTAAGGGAACCGTGAATGCCAACATATACTGTGACATACTGAAGCAGAGCATGATCCCCTCCCTTCGGAGACGGGGCCGCAGGGCAGTATTCCAACATGAGAATGACCCCAAACACACCTCCAAGATGACCTCTGCCTTGCTAAAGAGCGGAGGGTGAAGGTAATGGACTGGCCAAGCATGTCTTTAGACCTAAACCCTTTTGAGCATCTGTGGGGCATCCTCAAACGAAGGTGGAGGAGCACAAGTTCTCTAACATCCACCAGCTCTGTGATGTCCTCTCAAAGCAGTGGAAGAGGACTCCAGTGGCAACCTGTGAAGCTCTGGTGAACTCCATGCCCAAGAGGGTTAAGGCAGTGCTGGAAAATAATGGTGGCCATACACAATATTGGCACTTTGGGACATTTTCACATAAGGGTGTACTCACATAGAAGCATAGAATGTGTCGGCAGATAAGAACCATTTGGCCCATCTAGTCTGCCCAATATATCTGAATCCTATGAATAGTCCCTGGCCCTATCTTATATGAAGGATAGCCTTATGCCTATCCCATGCATGCTTAAACTCCTTTACTGTATTTGCAGCTACCACTTCTGCAGGAAGGTTATTCCATGCATCCACTACTCTCTCAGTAAAGTAATACTTCCTCATATTACTTTTAAACCTTTGCCCCTCTAATTTAAAACTGTGTCCTCTTGTGGTAGTTTTTCTTCTTTTAAATATGCTCTCCTCCTTTACCGAGTTGATTCCCTTTATGTATTTAAAAGTTTCTATCATATCCCCTCTGTCTCTTCTTTCTTCCAAGCTATACATGTTAAGGTCCTTTAACCTTTCCTGGTAAGTTTTTTCCTGCAATCCATGTACTAGTTTAGTAGCTCTTCTCTGAACTCTCTCTAGAGTATCTATATCCTTCTGGAGATATGGCCTCCAGTACTGAGCACAATACTCTAAGTGAGGTCTCACCAGTGTTCTGTACAGCGGCATAAGCACTTCTCTCTTTCTACTGCTTATACCTCTCCCTATACATCCAAGCATTCTGCTGGCATTTCGTGCTGCTCTATTACATTGTCTTCCCACCTTTAAGTCTTCTGAAATAATTACTCCTAAATCCCTTTCCTCAGATACTGAGGTCAGGACTGTGTCAAATATTCTATATTCTGCCCTTGGGTTTTTACGCCCCAGGTGCATTATCTTGCACTTATCCACATTAAATTTCAGTTGCCAGAGTTCTGACCATTCTTCTAGTTTTCCTAAATCCTTTTCCATTTGGCGTTTCCCTCCAGGAACATCAACCCTGTTACATATCTTTGTGTCATCAGCAAAAAGACAAACCTTACCATTGAGGCCTTTTGCAATATCACTTATGAAGATATTAAACAAAATTGGTCCCAGTAGAGATCCCTGAGGTACCCCACTGGTAACATGACCTTGTTCTGAATGTTCTCCATTGACTACAACCCTCTGTTGTCTGTCACTCAGCCACTGCCTAATCCACTCAACAATATGGGAGTCCATGCTCAATGACTGCAGTTTATTGATAAGTCTATGTGGGACAGTGTCAAAAGCCTTACTAAAATCTAGATATGCAATGTCTACTGCACCTCCACCGTCTATTATTTTAGTCACCCAGTCAAAAAAATCTATAAGATTTGTTTGACATGATCTCCCTGAAGTAAACCCATGTTTTTCATTTTGCAATCCATGGGATTTAAGATGTTCCACAATCCTATCCTTTAATAGGGTTTCCATTAATTTGCCTACTATTGATGTCAGACTCACTGGTCTATAGTTGCTCGATTCCTCCCTACTACCTTTCTTGTGAATGGGCACAACATTTGCCAATTTCCAATCTTCCGGGACGACTCCTGTTACTAATGATTGGCTAAATAAATCTGTTAATGGTTTTGCCAGCTCACCACTAAGCTCTTTTAATAATTTTGGGTGTATCTCATCAGGACCCTGTGACTTATTTGTCTTCACTTTAGACAGCAATCTTAGAACGTCTTCCTCTGCAAAGACACATGCATCAAACGATTCATTAGTCATCCTTTCAAGTGGAGGTCCTTCTCCTTTTTCTTCTGTAAAAACTGAACAGAAGTATTCATTAAGGCAGTCGGCTAGCCCTTTATTCTCTTCTACATACCTTCCGTCCTTTGTTTTTAATTTAGTTATTCCTTGTTTTAATTTCCTTTTTTCATTTATATATCTGAAGAATGTCTTATCCCCCTTTTTCATAGACTGAGCTAGTTTTTCTTCTGCCTGCGCTTTAGAAGTTCTTATAACTTGCTTGGCCTCTTTCTGCCTAATCTTGTAGATTTCCTTATCTTCATTGCTCTGGGTTTTTTTATAATTACAAAATGCTAGCTTTTTATTTTTAATGATTTGGGCCACTTCTGCTGAGTACCACAGTGGTCTCTTCCTTTTTTTGCTTTTACTGACAAGTCTAATGCAATTTTCTGTTGCCTTCAATAATGCACCTTTTAAGTAGTCCCATTTCTCCTGGACTCCATGTAATCCGTTCCAGTCTGATAATGACTCATTTATGACTAATTTCATTTTTGAAAAGTCTGTTTTTCTAAAATCGAAAACTTTTGTTTTTGTGTGGTGTGACTCTTTCACAGTTCTTATATTAAACCACACTGACTGGTGATCACTAGATCCCAAGGTTTCGCCTACAATGACATCATATACCGAATCCCCATTTTTGAATACCAAATCCAAAATGGCCTTCCTCCGGGTTGGCTCCTCAACCACTTGTTGCAGAGACAACCCCAGTAGGGAATTTAGAATATCTGTACTCCTGGTAGAACTTGCTATTTTGGTTTTCCAGTTTATATCTGGAAGATTGAAATCTCCCATAATGATAACTTCTCCTTTCATTGTCATTTTAGCTATTTCTTAAACTAGTAGATCATCTAGTTCTTTAACTTGACCAGGTGGTCTATATATCACACCTACACGAGTTACTGCATGTTTAGCAAACTGCAACGTAACCCAAACTGACTATGTTGGCCTCACCAACTTGTATTAGGTTAGATTTAATGCTATCTTTCACATACAGGGCCACTCCTCCTTTCTTGCCTTCTCTGTCTCTTCTGTATAAAGAGTACCCTGGTATGGTTATGTCCCAGTCATTTCTTTCATTAAACCATGTCTCCGTAACAGCCACTAAATCTACATTCTCAGATGCCATTATTGACCCAAGTTCATTGATTTTTTTTCCTAAACTGCGAGCATTTGTAGACAGGACTCTGAGCTTATCATGTCTTAACCTCTGTGCTTCTGACCTGTTCTGGCATTGTTTCGGGGGGCAATTGGACTCTTGTATTTTCACTCTTTTGCCCTTTTGCCCTCACTTTTGTTGCTAGCGGTTTAGACATTAATGGCTGTGTGTTGAGTTATTTTGAGGGGACAGCAAATTTACACTGTTATACAAGCTGTACACTCACTACTTTACAATGTAGCAAAGTGTCATTTCGTCAGTGTTGTCACAAAGATATAATAAAATACTTACAAAAATGTAAGGGGTATACTCACTTTTGTGAGATACTGTATGTATTACCAAATATTTATTAATAAATTAATATACTTTTGTGGATAGAAGATATAACTTATATTGAGGTTTATATCTTTGCTATAGACCTAATGAGACAAAAGGTAGAAATGTAATAAGGTCTGTAAAACCCAAATACTATCTTATTCTTATATTCCTACTTAAATTTGAGATTTACATTTTGCTACTTAGTAAGCCCAACCACAAACTGGCATATTTCTAACTACTGGATAGAAGTAGAAAACATTGAAAACCTAATATCTTACCACAATCTGAAGGTAGGAAAGGCAATGAACTGCTTGTAAAGACTAAGAGAATATGTCATAGCAGTGTCTTTCAGTGGTTTGAATTCTGGGGCGACAGTGCATTAATTTCATCTAACTACAAAGACAAGGTCTGTATTAAGGACAGACTTCTTTTGTGTTTTGACTCCAAATATTCTGTAAAAGTTGGAAAAACGCTTATTACAGAATAAAAAAGAATTCCTTAAAGGTGGTAATGGACTGAAAAACAAAAGTTCAAAATGTGGGTCTCCGCTGCAGTGGCGCCTTCCTTTACTCCCTTGAGATCTTTTTCTAGGCTACACAGCCAATTTTGTTTTAGAATGCAGACATATTTTTTAAACCCTACTATCTAGAGACACTCAACAGCGGGTCAGTAGTATGGAGGCCTAAGATGCAGACCTTGACTGGGCTGTCATCCAAACAAGGCCTTGAAAGCTACAGGGGGCTTCTCTGCTACCGATGGCTGGAGGAGTGTCAATCACAAGAGAGACAACTACTTCTACCCCGCTCACTGTGCAAACACATTTTTTTCCCCCCTTAAATTAGAAAGAAGTGTCATAAAACTTAAACATTATAGGTGTATTGGGAAAGGGAGCGAAATAATGAAGTCATTTTTTGTAGATTGCCCAAATGCCTTTCAATACATCTGGCTCCAATTGGGGGGCTGTAGCTTTACCTTTTCCGACACTCAGATATTTTAATCTATTATGTGGCTCTATACAGACCCCCCTACTTCCACACCCTATAAATATATTTAAGGTGGAATGCTGCAAGAATTAAATGAAGGTGTTGTTTTGATTGTTTTGTACACCTTGAGATTAACAACTTTTCTAATCTACACAATCAGCCATAACATTATGCCCACAGACAGTTTAGATGAATAACATTGATTATCTCCTTTCAATTGCATCTGAAAGTGGGTGGGGTATATTAACCACTTAAGGACCAGGCCTTTTTCTGACACTCGTTGTTTACAAGTTAAAAATCAGTATTTTTTGCTAAAAAATTACTTAGAACCCCCAAACATTATATATATATATATATATATATATATATATATTCAAAATACGTGCCCATACATATCCCAATGTCCATATAAGTAATCAAATAAACAGTGAATCCACGTGTCCAAAAGAATCTTGTGCAAAACTTAATTAGTGCTTCCGTGAATAGTGCAATCCCACCACCAGGTGAATTGGTCTCTCACCTCCACTATAGACCCACTGCTGGGTCAATCACAGCGTTGTATATACACAGGGACCTTCAGATAATAGAGGCTATGGATAGCCTATCACCTCCAGAGGGATTATCACCGATAGACATAGAAGGGGAACAAAGGAAGAGATCTAGTGCTCTCTGTATGGTTGCAGTAAAGCGCTTTATTGAGTAAAAGGAATGGTACTCACAAAAGGTGGCGCTTCCAAAGCGCATAGCAGTAAGCATAAATGGTATCTAGGAAGAGTCAGCTTCCAGCACGCAGGCTCCGCCCCCTATTCGCGTGACGTCGGCGCCCAACCACAGGCGTTGACTTCCTCAGTATTGATTATTGCACTATTCACTTTAGATTTTTTTGTGCTGATCGTTTTTGTTATTTTATATATATATATATATATATATATATATATATATATACATACATACATACATACAGTGCCTTGCGAAAGTATTCAGCCACCTTGAACTTTGTGACCTTTTGCCACATTTCAGGCTTCAAACAAAGATATAAAACTGTCATTTTTTGTGAAGAATCAACAACAAGTGGGACACAATCATGAAGTATAACGAAATTTATTGAATATTTCAAACTTTGTTAACAAATAAAAAACTGAAGAATTGGGCGTGCAAAATTATTCAGCCCCTTTACTTTCAGTGCAGCAAACTCTCTCCAGAAGTTCAGTGAGGATCTCTGAATGATCCAATGTTGACCTAAATGACTAATGATGATAAATAGAATCCACCTGTGTGTAATCAAGTCTCCGTATAAATGCACCTGCACTGTGATAGTCTCAGAGGTTCGTTTAAAGCGCAGAGAGCATCATGATGAACAAGGAACACACCAGGCAGGTCCGAGATACTGTTGTGGAGAAGTTTAAAGCCGGATTTGGATACAAAAATATTTCCCAAGCTTTAAAAATCCCAAGGAGCACTGTGCAAGTGATAATATTGAAATGGAAGGAGTATCAGACCACTGCAAATCTACGAAGACCTGGCCGTCCCTCTAAACTTTCAGCTCATACAAGGAGAAGACTGATCAGAGATGCAGCCAAGAGGCCCATGATCTGGATGAACTGCAGAGATCTACAGCTGAGGTGGGAGACTCTGTCCATAGGACAACAATCAGTCGTATACTGCACAAATCTGGCTTTTATGGAAGAGTGGCAAGAAGAAAGCCATTTCTTAAAGATATCCATAAAAAGTGTTGTTTAAAGTTTGCCACAAGCCACCTGGGAGACACACCAAACATGTGGAAGAAGGTGCTCTGGTCAGATGAAACCAAAATCGAACTTTTTGGCAACAATGCAAAACGTTATGTTTGGGGTAAAAGCAACACAGCTCATCACCCTGAACACACCATCCCCACTGTTAAACATGGTGGTGGCAGCATCATGGTTTGGGCCTGCTTATCTTCAGCAGGGACAGGGAAGATGGTTAAAATTGATGGGAATATGGATGGAGCCAAATACAGGACCATTCTGGAAGAAAACCTGATGGAGTCTGCAAAAGACCTGAGACGGAGATTTGTCTTCCAACAAGACAATAATCCAAAACATAAAGCAAAATCTACAATGGAATGATTCACAAATAAACATATCCAGGTGTTAGAATGGCCAAGTCAAAGTCCAGACCTGAATCCAATCGAGAATCTGTGGAAAACGCTCTCCATCCAACCTCACTGAGCTGGAGCTCTTTTGCAAGGAGGAATGGGCAAAAATTTCAGTCTCTCGATGTGCAAAACTGATAAAGACATACCCCAAGCAACTTACAGCTGTAATCGCAGCAAAAGGTGGCACTACAAAGTATTAACTTAAGGGGGCTGAATAATTTTGCACGCCCAATTTTTCAGTTTTTTATTTGTTAAAAAAGTTTGAAATATCCAATAAATTTCGTTCCACTTCATGATTGTGTCCCACTTGTTGTTGATTCTTCACAAGAAATTACAGTTTTATATCTTTATGTTTGAAGCCTGAAATGTGGCAAAAGGTCAAAAAGTTCAAGGGGGCCGAATACTTTCGCAAAGCACTGTATATATATATTTTTAGCAGGGACCCTAGAGAATAAAAGGGAGATCGTTGCAATACCTTATGTCACACCATATTTGGGCAGCGGTCTTAAAAACACAATTGTTTTGGAAAAAATACACTTTTTTGAATTAAAAATAAGAAAATAGTAATTTAGCCCACTTTTTTTTCTATAATGTAACAGAGAATGTTACGCCGAGGACATTGATTCCTAACATGTCATGCTTCAAAATATGCACACACTCATGGAATGGCAACAAACATTGGCACTTAAAAATCTCCATGGGCGACGCTTTAAAAATTTCTACAGGACACAAGTTTAGAGTTACAGAGGGAGTCTAGGTCTTGAATTATTGCTCTTGCTCCAACGATCGCGGCGATACCTCATATGTGTGGTTTGAACACCATTTACATATGTGGGCGTGACTTGCGTATGCGTTAGTTTCTGCTCGAAGGAACAAGGCGCTTTAAAAAAAAATTCTTATTTATTTTACCTTTTATTTTTACACTGTCCCTTTAAACATTTTTTTTTTTTTTTTGGATCATCCCTTGTAATAGAAATAAGCAGGGTAGGTCCTCTTTAATGGAAGATCTGGGGTCAAAATGACCTCAGATCTCACATCTACACTCAAAAGCAAAAGAAAAGAAAATGGGCCCCTTAAGGCCGTTGGGAGGAAGAGACTTATGATGTCGCTCCGGTCCTCCAAGGCCATAGAGTCGAGTGAGTCTGCCTAGGACCTGAGAGGACCGTATTGGTTTCCCCGCTACCGACGGCTCCAGTAAGAGGGGAAAATGACTGGGAAGCGGCAGAACTCCAGTTGGGACCACTTTTATGTGAAAGAGGACTGCTTGCCAAGTAGAAAAATACCGGGGTTATGGCAGCAGATCCCCGGTATGTAACGTCAAAGTACAAACTTAAATACACGGCGGGCGATCCGGAAGTGGTTAAGCAGCAACAGTACATATTGTCCCTAAAGCATAAGGACTTGAACGATTTGGACAATGGCTAGACAATTTGGTTAGAGCAACTCTAGAACTGCAGCTCTTGTGAGAAGTTCCTGGTCTGAAGTGATCAGGACTGACCAAAAGTGGTCGCCGCTACTACTAGTGAAAAAAAAAAAAAAAAATATATATATATATATATATATATATATTAGATATATTTGTATATATATATATATATATATATATATATATATATATATATATATATATATATATAAAAAATATCCCATAGTTGGACACTATAACTTTTGAACATACCAATCAATATATGCTTATTGGGAGTTACAGAGGGAGTCTAGGTCTTGAATTATTGCTCTTGCTCCAACGATCGCGGCGATACCTCATATGTGTGGTTTGAACACCATTTACATATGTGGGCGTGACTTGCGTATGCGTTAGTTTCTGCTCAAAGGAACAAGGCGCTTTAAAAAAAAAAATTCTTATTTATTTTACCTTTTATTTTTACACTGTCCCTTTAAACATTTTTTTTTTTTTTTTTTGGATCATCCCTTGTAATAGAAATAAGCAGGGCAGGTCCTCTTTAATGGAAGATCTGGGGTCAAAATGACCTCAGATCTCACATCTACACTCAAAAGCAAAAGAAAAGAAAATGGGCCCCTTAAGGCCGTTGGGAAGAAGAGACTTATGATGTCGCTCCGGTCCTCCAAGGCCATAGAGTCGAGTGAGTCTGCCTAGGACCTGAGAGGACCGTATTGGTTTCCCCGCTACCGACGGCTCCAGTAAGAGGGGAAAATGACTGGGAAGCGGCAGAACTCCAGTTGGGACCACTTTTATGTGAAAGAGGACTGCTTGCCAAGTAGAAAAATACCGGGGTTATGGCAGCAGATCCCCGGTATGTAACGTCAAAGTACAAACTTAAATACGCGGCGGGCGATCCGGAAGTGGTTAAGCAGCAACAGTACATATTGTCCCTAAAGCATAAGGACTTGAACGATTTGGACAATGGCTAGACAATTGGGTTAGAGAAACTCTAGAACTGCAGCTCTTGTGAGAAGTTCCTGGTCTGAAGTGATCAGGACTGACCAAAAGTGGTCGCCGCTACTACTAGTGAAAAAAAAAAAAATATATATATATATATATTAGATATATTTGTATATATATATATATATATATATATATATATAAAAAAAATATCCCATAGTTGGACACTATAACTTTTGAACATACCAATCAATATATGCTTATTGGGATTTTTTTTTTTTTACCAAAAATATGCAGCAGAATACATATTGCCCTAAATTTGATGAAGAAATTCGATTTTTTTTTTTTTTTTGGATAGGTTTTATAGCAGAAAGTAAAAAATATATATATATTTTTCATAATCGGCAGGCTTTTTTATTTATAGCGCAAAAAAAAAAAAACATGCAGAGGTGATCAAATACCACCATGAGAAAGCTCCATTTGTGGGGAAAAAAAGGAGATACATTTTATTTGGGTACATCATCGAACGACCACGTAGTTTTCAGTAAAAGTAACGCAGTGCTGTATCACAAAACATGGTCTGGTCAGGAATCTTCCAGAGGTCAAGTGGTTAATTTTTTTTTAACCATTTTTATATACTTTATTTTATTTCTGTTCATTTTGTAGCTTTGTATTAACAAAAAAATATTTACTTTGTAAATAACCTTCAATGCTTCAAACCAAAAATGTAATGTCAGTGCAATTCTAAATGGGACATACAGTGCCTTGAAAAAGTTTTCATACCCTTTGAAATTTTCCACATTTTGTCATGTTACAACCAAAAATGTAAATGTATTTTATTGGGATTTTATGTGATAGACCAACACAAAGTGGCATATAAACGTGAAGTAAAAGGAAAATGATAAATGATTTTCAAACTTTGTAGAACCACCTTTTGCTGCATTACAGCTGCAAGTCTTTTTTGGGTATGTCTATACCAGCTTTGCACATCTAGAGAGTGACATTTTGCCCATTCTTATTTGCAAAATAGCTCAAGCTCTGTCAGATTGGATAGAGAGTGTCTGAACAGCAATTTTCAGGTATTGCCACAGATTCTCCATTGGATTTAGGTCTAGACTTTGACTTAGCCATTCTAATACATGAATATGCTTTGATCTAAATCATTCCACTGTAACGCTGGCTGTATGTTTAGGGTCGTTGTCCTGCTGGAAGGTGAACCTCCACTCCAGACTCTAACAGGTTTTTTTCTGAAATTGCCCTGTATTTGGCTCCATCTATCTCCCCATCAACTCTGACCAGCTTCCCTGTCCCTGCTGAAGAAAAGCATCCCCACAACAGGATGCTGCCACCACCATGTTTCACGGTGGGGATGGTATGTCCAGGGTGATGTGCAGTGTTCATTTTCTGCCACACAACATTTTGCTTTTAAGCCAAAAAGTAAAATTTTGGTCTCATCGGAGAAGAGCACCTTCTTCCCTCACATGGCTTATCACAAATTGCAAACAGGACTTTTTATGGCTTTCTTTCAACAATGGCTTTTTTTCTTGCCACTTTTCTATAAAGGCCAGATCTGTGGAGTGCAAGACTAATAGTTGTCCTGTGGACAGATTCTCCCACCTGAGCTGTGGATCTCTGCAGCTCCTCCAGAGTTACCAAAGCTCACTGCTTCTCTGATTAATGCTCTCCTTGCCCAGCCTGTCAGTTTATGTGGATAGCCATGTCTTGGTAGGTTTGCAGTTGTGCCATACTCCTTTCCATTTTCCATGGATTGAACAATGGTCTGTGAGATGTTCAAAGCTTGGGATATTTTTTATAACCTAACCCCGCTTTAAACTTCTCCACAACTTTACCCCTAACCTGTCTGGTATGTTCCTTGGCCTTCATGATGTGGTTTGTTTATTAAGGTTCTCTAACAAATCTCTTAGGGCTTTACAGAATGGCTGTATTTATACTGAGATTAAATTACACACAGTTAGACTCTATTTACTAATTAGGTGACTTCTAAAGACAATTTGTTCCACCTGATTTTAGTTAGGGGTATCAGAGTAAAGGAGGCTAAATACAAATTTGCCCCACACTTGTCAGACCTTTTTGACTCAGAGGAATACAAATGCACACTTTTGACATATTTGTAAAGAATTTTGAAAACCATTTATCATTTTCCTTTCACTTCACAATTATGTGCCACTTTGTGTTGGTCTATCACATAAAATCCCAATAGAAATACATTTACGTTTTTGGTTGTAACATGAGAAAATGCGGAAAATTTCAAGAGTTATGAATACTTTTCAAGGCACTGTATTACAGAAGTAAAACTGTATTATTTTACCATTTACAGAAGACCTAGGTTCACATGATTGTGCGTATTCTCAACACTTGAGAGAAAAACGCTGTTCTTAATTCTTTATGGCACCCCCACAGTTTGGCAAAACAGTGTGGTTCCATGCAGGGGGGGGTTTTTAAAAAAAGTGTCGGGGAAAGGCTCGAACAGGCCATATGGCACACCAGGCATTTGCTCAGTGGGCTGGGGCCACATGTCCTTGTGGAGCTCAAAGCAGCTGCGGTAGCTGGGCTGCTCCTTGAGCCCCCGCTGCTGTTAAAAAATTGTAAGACAATTTGTAAATTTAACTCTGATGAGAGGATGCTTTGGTGTGTGGATATATAGCTCTATGTCTGGTGCTGCCTTCAGTTATCCTCTGTTTAGTATGTGCAGTTAACTCTAGCAACCAGTCAGTGAGCGGCAGTGATGTGCAGTAACTTCTAGCAACCAGTCAGTGAGTGGTAATAATGTATAGTAATTTCTAGCAACCAATCAGTGAGTAGTAATGATGTGCAGTAACCGCTAGCAACCAAATAGTGAGCAGTAATAATGTTCAATACTTTCTAGAAACCAATCAGGGAGCTGTAATGATTTGCTGTGACCTCTAGCAACCAATCAGCTAGCATAAATTATGTACTGTAACCTGGTAATGATATTCTGTAACCTCTGACAACCAATCACAAGCACTGCCTGATCTGCTGATTTTTTTGTCTTGCTGCTATTTGTTGTATATCTTAGCGTAAGTGGAGAGCAAAATTGTATGGGGGGGGGGGGCTGGTAAAATGTTTACCCAGGGTCCAATCAATATTAACCACTTACCAACCAGTCACGTACCTGGTACTTCCCTTGACTTTAAGTGGTTGTACAAACATGTTGCCTGCAGCTGCAGGCATAATTTCAGTATGATTATTTACTGCCGTATTGACACTGTTCAAACACCATCCACTGCCCTACTGACACTGTTCACACACCATCCTCTGCCCTACTGAAACCATCCTCTGCTCTACTGACATTGCTCGCTGCCATACTGACACTATTCACACACCATCCTCTGCCCTTCTGACACCATCCTCTGCTCTACTGACATTGCTCGCTGCCATACTGACACTGTTAACACACCATCCTCTGCTCTACTGACATCGCTTGCTGCCATACTGACTCTGTTCACACACCAACCTCTGCCCTACTGACATCGTCCGCTTCCATACTGACACTGTTCACACACCATTCACTTGCATACTGTCACTGTTCACACACTGTCCTACTGTCCAGATAGAACTCGGCCTCTGAAAAGTTGCCTACCCCCGTTTTAGCCACTTTAAGCATGGGAGTATCTTGGTGTGCAATGGAAGCAGTGGGTGGTAATGGGAGGCCCCAGGACAACTTTTGCATCACGGCCAAAAAGCTTCAAGCTACACCTCTGCTCCTCAATATGGTACGCTGTACTTTACCTATTCTGCACCTCCTTATTTTTTATGCCAAATTCTATTACACGCCCTTTCAAAACAATGAATTGTACCCACCCTCCCCTCCACAGATTTGTACTTACCTCAATATCACCGCTACATCTACTTCAGCCCTTTGTAACCCACCATATTAATTAGGGTGTTGTAAAGATATGTTCTTCCTGTTGGGGGCCAATCCAAATTTTTGATGCCCTGTTATTTTTAGTAATGCCCCTATTTCTAAATAAATACAACTTGCTTCACCAAAACTGAAGTTACGTTAAAAACCTCTGCATCACCGAAGCCAATGTTTCCTTCTTTTTAGATCGCGCATGAAATGAAAATAAGAAATGGATTGAAAGCTCAACAAGCAAATACTTACACTCGTGAGTAAAGCAGATATCTTTTTCATATGAAGGAAACAGTGATTAAAAATGACAAGCCATAAACAGTTCTTAGTTGGAAGACTTTGGTTGTTAGGCCCAACTTGAACTTTTTAAAGTGGTCAAACTACTGGCTGTGCCTACATTGACAATAACTTTCTATTTGAAACGATAACTTATTTGGCCTGACTAAAATTAGTCTCGATAAAACTATGGTCAAAATAAACTAAATGATGTGAAATATACTCCTAAATGAATTGAAGTTCATTCATCCAACTTTTTTTTTTTATATCAAAAATGGAGTTAGGATATAAACATTGACATAACTGGAGCCAACGTTTCCTTCTTTAAAAGAGTGGGTCTAAGCAAAATAAAGTAAATACTTGCAAGTCAAAAGTAAAACTGGTATCTTTTCATGTTAGAGAAACAGTGATTAAAAAAGACATGACATAAACAGCCCTTAGTGGGCAGAATTTTGTTGGGAACTTTTTGATGTGGTAGAATCACTGATTATGCCTAAATGCACAATATCTTCCTGTCTGAAATTAGGACTTTCAACCAGCCAGACTAAAATCAGTTTGTTTGGTCAAAATAAACTGTTACAACTGCTGTAGGAAGCAGGTTTGCGGCTTGCATTAGCCTAGAGAGTAAAAATGGGAGCTCACTAAGACCTCTGCTATGTACAGTCACCCAAAGACTCGGTTATACACCACTGCTCATATGAACATGAGTAAAGCGTACAGGTGTATGCTATACTTGCATTTACGATAGCACCAGCGTATACCCAAGTATAGTTGCACACAGCTACTCAAGCCTGCAGGCAGCTTTATGCAGCACCTGGGCATTCCAGATGGAGAAAAAGCACTGGAATTTGTACTGCACAGGCTCAGGCACCTGAGTGCAAAAGGCCTAATGGGCAATGGATAACTGACAGAAATTTGTTTGAATTAAAAGTGCAACTTAGCTCTCTCACTCCGCTTTCACTATTCTTATGCTGCTAGCATTAGTAAACAGATAGGAAAGTATATCAGATTTACCTAATTTAACCTAATTTTTTTTTTACATTTCTTTAGTTACTTACTGGTTTCCATGCCTAGGCAAAGTAGGTCATACATCCTAGGAGTCTTCAGAAATGGAGGAGGGACTTTCCTCGCTAAGCACATCCTCCTGCTTTTATGCCTGAGCTAGAGGCAAATGGATTCCAGGAAGTAACTACTACATGAATCATCTGCCCTTACTCAAGATGGCTATGGTCAGAAATGCTGGGGGGGTATTTTTCAAAGTGAATTCTTAACAAAATAAAGCATGGAGACATGGATGGATGGGGGGAGTTTGCTTTGGATATTAAAAATGAGTTAAGTAGCATTTTTGGTTTGTAGTGCTCAGATGCAGTGTAGTTCCAATTTAAAGAGTAACTTCAGAAAGATCAGTCACTTAGTAGACTAATGCCTCGTACACACGCACCGATTGTTGGCCGACCGATCGGCCGTCTTTTGTCCAGTGTTGTTGTGTTGGTTGAAATGTGCTCTAGACTGCACACAATTTTTTTCGGCCAACAACAACCAACTTCAGAAGTGATGTCATGTGCTGGTTTACTTTCCGTGTGTTTTTTCTTCTCTGAGCATGCCCAGTCTTGCTCATCTGATTTTTGTCTGCCGAAATCTGTACTGACTGACGAACAATCGGCCGTTCTGTTGACGGCCAACAAAAATTTTATAGCATGCACACCAGATTTTGTTCGGCCGACAAGTCGCAGTCGGTTGTCGGAAGCATCATACTAACTAGCCGACAATCGGCCGATCGGACGTTGGCCGAAAATTCACGGCCAACAATCAGTGCGTGTGTACGAGGCTTAATACAGTGCAGGAAACATTACAACTATAGCAAAGGAGAAGGTTTAGCTATTTACTTGCGACACATTTTCCAATTTGTTGAACAACTGGTTTTTGTTGGGATAAGAAGCTCACTGTACCATTTGCCATTTCTTGAAACTTGCCTTTTTTAATTCAGCACACACATTCACTTTGAAAATACCCCTGAATAAAGTGGTGTATATACATTTTAATGCCTTCTACTATAGAAATCTGGCAAATTTTTCCACTAGATTCTCTTTCTATCCCAATTAGCAGCCTGGCAACATCCACATGAAAACTATGCGGATGTTGCCAGGCTGCTAATTGGTGTGGGAGGTCTTTCTGAGGTCAACTACATCTCATAATTTTATTTTTAAGTGATGATCTGCTGTGTTTGCTTTTTGCTGTGGATGAAATGTGCGAGGAGGTATCTCAAGGCAGAGGTCATTTAGGCTGGCAATAGACCAGATGTCTCTAAACTTTAAAAAACAAAGGGCCAATTTACTGTCCTCAAACTTTTAGGGGGGGCCGGACTGTGGCTATTGGGAGCACAAAAATTCTCAGCATCAGTGGGAATAAACAATCCAACATCATTGGTGTCAGTGGAAGGAACTGTGCCCCATCGTTGGTGGTGTTGGGAGGAATTGTGCCCCATCATTGGTGTCACTGGGCCCCATCGTTGGTGTTATTGGGAGGAATTTTGCCCCATCATTGGTGTCATTAGGACCCATTGTTGGTGTCATTGGGAAGAATTTTTCCCCATCATTGGTGTTATTTTTCCTCATCGTTGGCCCCATTGTTGGTGTCCTTGGGAAGGGTTGTCCCCTTCATTGTTGTCAGTGAATAAAATAGCAAACCATGGGTCACATAAAAGCAAGCAAAGGGCTGCATTCATCCCCCGGGCCACAGTTTAGAGACCACTGCCACAGACGGAGAGACGGAGAAAATTGCTTGTATCCCCCATCAACACAGTCAGTGTTGATGGGGGAATCTCTCATGCGGAGACATTGCGTTCTCCCAGTGAGGGGTGGGAGGGGGGGTGTGGACTTAGACGGCCGAGAGGACACAGTGATTACTGCTAGTGGCTACTATAAAACCACTAGCAATAATAATGGCATGTGAAATCCAACAGGCTGGTTGTACCCAAGTTGATTGATCGATCAACTTGGGTACATTCAGCCTGCCCAAACATGGCTCGAATCTTGGCTGGTTCAGCAGAACAGTCTCTGGCCAGCCTTAATGTGAACACTTTTAGGCTTAAACAGTTTATTCTAATATGAGAATGTGTTTTTCTTTTCTGATGAAGTGGTGTGAAGATATCAAGACTATCCGGCACGCCAGCCGCTTGCTGTTTACTTCTAATTGTCATCTTTTGTGCATTTTTAAATAAAAACATTTTAAAAGTAGTTGCTTGATGCCGAAAAGTTCGGAGAAGCACTCACGAATAAAGAAGAGGGTGCTGTGAAAGGAGGCGGTGACACCCAATCCCTTAGACCATAAGTCTGAATAATGATTTATCTGAGCCAATGAAAAATGGAACAAAAATAATGTTCCCTCTTGCAGGGACCATCAGGAATGACAAACCGAAAGTTCAAATGAACATGCACAGCTCGGACTACATCAAGACAATGACAGAAAATCTCCTCCTCGTATACTGGCACTGGACAGGACAGAAGGATGGAAGCACAATGTTCTGATTGAGGTGAAGGGATGAAAACACTTTAGGAAAGGAGGAGACTCCAGCCCTTTTTTATACTTCCTTGTCCTTGTGTAAGAGCAGAAAGGGTTCTTTACAGGACAAAGCTGCCAGTCCAGACACACAGAAGGTGTTAAAAAATAGTTGAGCAATATCAGAAAGGAGTTTTTCAGAGAAAAATTGCAAAGAGTTTGAAGTTATCATCATCTACAGTGCATAATATCATCCAAAGATTCAGAGAATCTAGAACAATCTCTGTGCATAAGGGTCAAGGCCGGAAAACTATACTGGATGCCCGTGATCTTCGGGCCCTTAGATGGCACTACATCACATACAGGAATGCTACTGTAATGGAAATCACAACATGGGCTCAGTAATACTTCCAGAAAACATTGTCGGTGAACACAATCCACTGTGCCATTCGCCGTTGCCGGCTAAAACTCTATAGGCCAAAAAAGAAGCCATATCTAAACATGATCCAGAAGCGCAGGCTTTTCTTTGGGCCAAGGCTCATGTAAAATGGACTGTGGCAAAGTGGAAAACTGTTCTGTGGTCAGACGAATCAAAATTTGAAGTTCTTTTTGTAAAACTGGGACACCATGTCATCTGGACTAAAGAGGACAAGGGCAACCCAAGTTGTTATCGGCGCTCAGTTCAGAAGCCTGCATCTCTGATGGTATGGGGTTGCATGAGTGCGTGTGGCATGGGCAGCTTACAGATCTGGAAAGGCACCATCAATGCTGAAAGGTATATCCAAGTTCTAGAAAAACATATGCTCCATCCAGACGTCGTCTCTTTCAGGGAAGACCTTGCATTTTCCAACATGACAATGCCAGACCACATACTGCATCAATTACAACATCATGGCTGCGTAGAAAAAGGATCTGGGTACTGAAATAGCCAGCCTGCAGTCCAGATCTTTCACCCATTGAAAACATTTGGCGTATCATAATGAGGAAGATGCGACAAAGAAGGCCTAGGGCGTTTGAGTAACTAGAAGCCTGTATTAGACAAGAATGAGACAACATTCCTATTCCTAAACTTGAGCAACTTGTCTCCTCAGTCCCCAGACTTTTGCAGACTGTTATAAAAAGAAGAGGGGATGCCACACAGTGGTAAACATGGCCTTGTCCCAAGTTTTTTGAGATGTGTTGATGCCATGAAATTTAAAATCAACTTTTTTTTCCTCTTAAAATGATACTTTTTCTCAGTTTAAACATTTGATTTGTCATCTGTGTTGTATTCTGAATAAAATATTGAAATTTGAAACTTCCACATCATTGCATTCTGTTTTTATTCACAATTTGTACAGTGTCCCAACTTTTTTGGAATCGGGCTTGTAGTTTTTGGAACAACGTCACCAATTCTGATATTTGCCCCTTGATGTACTCAGGCTAAATGCTGAATCAGGTCTAACTGGAAAAAAGGTCAGGATTTGTGAACATATTCTGGGATAAAAGCTTTTTTTCCCTCACACTGAATAATGCACAGTCTTCCATGCGCAATAATAGGCCCTACAGAAACTTGACTTCCTAGCTTTTACTATCATAATGGACTTCAAGGAGTTGTAAAGTTAGAAGGATTTTTATCCTCATGCATTTTATGCATGAGGATAAAAAAAAAAAAAAAGAAGTGTGTAGCAGCCCCCCCAGCCCCCCTAAAACTTTAACTGCGGTCCCTCTCTGTCCAGCGATGTCCATGAGTGTCTCAGCTGTCCAAGATTCTCCCTCCTGAATGGCTGAGACAATCAAAATCAGCTAGCCAATTAGGAGAGAGAGAGGGGGCAGGGCCAGGTCAGGCTCAGTGTCTGAATGGACACCGGGAACTATGACTCGCTGTGACTATGACTTGCTGTGTGGGCACTGAAAAGGAGGGTGGGGCCAGGCGAGCAGAAGAGGGACCCGAGAAGAGGAGGATCCAGGCTGCTCTGTGCAAATCCACTGTAACAGAGCAGGTAAGTATAACATGGTTGTTATTTTTATAGGAAAAAAAATTAGACTTTACAATCACTTTAAGCAGGGGACAGCATTTAGGCTGACGATGTCAGGCCCTTGAGAGGAAGCACTGCATGCAGGCCACCCCAGAATGAGTAGTGGATAGTGAACCAGAGGACCTGATACAGCAGGACTGCTTCTCATGTATCTGGAGGCAGGAGAGTTTCAAACAGTTGAAGGTTGACTGTTTGGGGCAGCATGGACTAGTTTAGATGAAACAGTGCGTCTCTTATGATTAGGAGCAGTGTTGGGAAGCTGCTCACCCTGGCAGGAAAAAAAACACCTAAATGATTGTGCATAATGCCCAGTGCCTTAGCGGCTTAACCCTTGCCATGAAGAAATCTATGAAATGATGCCCAATGGTTCAAATAAAGTAGGTCAGGTTAGTGGGTCTTCTGAGATAGGGTAGCACCAGATACTGTGCCATGACCTGGAAAGCCCTCTGTGGATAAATAACACAGTACACAAAGGATTTGAAAGAAACCACCAAAATGTAGAGCATTGGCTGCAGGCACTGTTCTGCTGATAATTTTCAGAAGGCTGTCAAGCATGCAGCTCCATCTCAACTTCTCTGTACCATGTCTGTCACAGGAACAGCATAGAACATGGAGTATATCGATCCTAATTAACAAAGGGGCTTGTGCCCATTTTATCAGTTAGGAGCAAGACCTGCTCAATTTTCTCAGCCTAGGAGAGACTTTTAGTTAAATCCCCCCATTATGCTTAACAGTTAGAGAGACATCTCATATTTCTTGTTTTTTAAAAACATACTGTAAAAAAGTGAAAATAAATGACCAACCAAATATTAATTGAAAATCTGAAGATGTGTTTATTTATCTGATTGGGTGCCACAGCTTTCTGCACTAAATAAGTACATTTCTGAAGAAGTTTCATAATGTTTCCAATAGTGGTGCACCGAAATTTTCGGCCAAAAATGGGCCTATCCCATTTCGGCCAAAAACGGGTCATATATGCCGAAAATTAATGGCCGCTGCAGCAGCAGCTTTCACTTTAACTTAAAGCTCCCGAGACCCGCCATTTGTACCTCCTCGCCCGCCCTGAGCTAGACTGGTTGCTAGAATCGCCAGCCGCCTGGCGTCTAGCAACCAGTGATGTCATGGTCCGAGAGAAAAGCGAGGCCAAGAAGAGGACCCAGCATGCAGAGCGGAGGAGGATCCTCCTTGTCCTCCTCCACACTTATTACTGACTTTCTGGCTCCACCCACCTTCTCCCTCCATCTTCTACTGTATGGCCGCTGCGAATAGGAAGGACAGGAGCAGAACCAGAGTCAACCTGCTATCTGCGGGGAGCAGTGAGTGACAACATATTATGTGTTATGATGTGCATCATTGTTTCCCTATATTTAGCTACCCCCTGGCACTATACCTGTATAATACAGCTATGGGACAGGTATATAGTGCAAGGAGCATCTATATACAGGCTGTAACTATTTTAAAATCATTTGGGGGGGAAAAAAGTCATTTTCGGGTTCGGTTTTCGGCCAAGGGCATCCTGAATTTTCGGTTTCTGTTTCGGCCCACGATATTCATTTCGGTGCATCCCTAGTTTCCAATATCAACATCCAGTTTAAAAGTACAAGTACAACATGCAGGTCAAACTATCCTCAAAAGATAGTGAACCCCCCTCAAAAAAAAAAAAAAAAAAACTGTGATAATATTGTAAATTTGGATCTCAAGCTCTGTCTCTCCACTTTTTCCAGAATCCTGCACCTGGTTATTGGTTTAGACTGGGAACCTCTGGCCTAGATTGTGCATGGGAACCTCTGTTTAGCACATGGATAGCCAGCTTTGCATATTTGCTTTGACTACAGAAGTGTCACTGTTGAATCACTGCATTATGTAGACTCTCCCAAAATGGAGGGCAGAGTTTGAGATGATGGATTTTTACTAGTTTAAAGGATGCACTTGAGGAAAGAAGAATTACTTTGGTAAGACGGATTTTAAATTTACTGTACTGGTACTGAGTACTGGTTCATCAACTATTACAGCTACAGTAGAAATCTGATAATCCAGTACTAGGCATTCAGTCAAACCCTATACAACAAAAGAAACATGGATGGGACTTTGAGGCACCAATAGTTAAAAAAAATGATCTTTTTCCCTCTTCTTTTCCCCTCTTCCCCTTTTCCCCCTTTACTTTTCCCTTTTTTCCTCTTTTTTTTGTGATTTAGCTTTAATATTTTTTTGAAATTATTTTTGATTGTGTTGCAATAGGATACACTGCAGGCAATTGCCATTTGCCACTTTGTAGACCTTATTTTCTTTTCTATTGATCTTTTTGTTGTCATGCTTTTGTACAGATTCAGCATCTTGTATACTGCCTTGGGGACTCTGCTGCCCATGCTAATGGTAGCTCCCAGCATGTGTAGCCCCTGCATCTGTTTATTCCAAGGAGCAGGGGAATATCTCCTTTGCCTGCAGTTGTAATTCCACTTCTTCATGGAGGGATGTCCATCTGTACCACTGAGGCCGGGACTATGCCTGTGGTGCTTTGCGCATTGAGATGCTGACACCCCATCACACGACGGATGTGGTTGTGGATGACGGCGTGGCGCCGGAAGTGACGCAGTGGCCTCCAGAAATTACCTCACCCACAGAACACAGGGTGGGGGAAGACACGGTGGTGGCTCTATCTGCCACATGCGGTTCTAGGCCAGTTTTGACACTACCAAAACCATGTTAGGAGTAGCCCATTAGAATCTCTCTATTTATCATAATCAGCTGCATCTCTTATACATATCTCCTCCTCCTCTGAGAAATCATCATACATTATCATTGGCTGTTTTATAGTGGGTAGATGACACTCCTGGGATCTCTTGCCACCATTGTTGCACACTTTGTATCCACCTGTTTTTTATATGCTATATTAAGCAGCCTTTGCACAGTTCACATTGATAATCAGGGCTCTCGCCAGGAAACTATTGTATGCAGTATATGCAGATTTGATTGGTCTGGACTTTGGGGTAAACTATACAATATATTTATTTCAATACACCTGAGTAATCCCATGAGCCTTAGTGGCTCATGGACTGTTTACAGTGATATATATTTTTCTTTATAGGTGCTTTAAGTAGGCTTGATGAATCCTTTTGCCTATTCAAGACCTGGGGAATGATCTTTTTTGGTGTGTTCCTCCCTCCCCCTTCCCTGTATATGCCATCCATTTGGATTCCGGCTCGGATAAATATGCAATTTCTATGGAGCTTTTTTTTTTTTTGAGTTTCGTGGTTTTTATTTTTATATATCCCAGAGATCCAGTCATTCATGGTTTACAGTCTACACATATAAATTCTAGATATCTGAGTTTTGAGACTGAATATATACAGGACCTTATTGCGATTCACAACTATTATCTGCTAAGCTGCATACAATATGACTGCCTCTATATTTTTTACCTTACTTATGTGCTTTTCTCTTTTTTTAAATGAGTACTGGTGGTGGCTTGATATTTACCTGGTTGTTTTGTACCTCTCCACACCTTTGTTTGATATAGGATTACCTCTTCCTCATATATTAGGCTTCCATCCCTTGAGCCTACCATTGTTGTTTGGGCAGCTCGATGTCTCCTGGTGGTGGTAACTGATGCTTTATCCTCTACTGATCCTTTTAAGTGGTAACTATAGAATTAATTTCAACTGTACATATAATTACCTATATATTTTGTTGCATGTTCTTTGACTCTGACTACATAACGGAATTTTTGTAAAATCTTACCTGTAAAATTCCTTTCTCTGAGTCCTCCGACAGTCGCCGCCTCTTCATATTCGTCACATATGGGGTATTAGACTTTGCTCCGAAGGAGTAGCTAGGCAACAGAATATGTTAACATTAAAGCTTTTAACATATCCCACCCTCAAGGGGTGGTCCCCTCAGTCAATACCCTCCTACTTCCTGCAACCATATCTCAGTTTTAGTGAAATAGCAGTAGAGTATACAACCAAACCCCAAAAGAGGGGCGGGGGCGGCGACTGTCGGAGGACTCAGAGAAAGGAATTTTACAGGTAAGATTTTACAAAAATTCCGTTTTCTCTTACGTCCTCCGACAGTCGCCGCCTCTTCATATTCGTCACATATGGGGACGTCCCAAAGCAGTGCAAACATGAGGGGTGGGAAACGCATCCGCGCCGAAAAGGCAACGCAGTCTCCGCATCAAAGAAAGGAACCTTACCAAAGGAAGGAAACCAGCTGGGCAACAGGAAAAACAAGTGCTCAACAGGAGCAACAACCCAGGAAAAGACAAATAACCAGGGGATAAAAAACTTATCCCAACAGCCAGAGGTCCCCAATTAGGGACCCTAGGGAATTGCCGCACTAAGAACCTTGCGGCCAAAGGAAGCATCCGCCGTTGCCTGAACATCTACTTTGTAGAATTTTGTAAACGTGTGTACGGTCGACCAAGTCGCCGCCTTACACACCTGGGCTACAGAAGCCCCATGACGACAGGCCCAAGACGTACTCAGAGATCTAGTAGAGTGCGCCTTCACAGGCACAGGGGGAAACTTCCCCTGCAAGGCATAGGCCTGTTCAATGGTCTGCCTGATCCATTTGGCGATGGTAGAGGCCGAAGCCGCCATGCCCTTCCGAGGACCCTCTGGAAGAACAAACAAGGAGTCCGTCTTTCGAAAAGACTCAGTCGATTTAAGGTAAACCCTTATCGCCCGAACAACATCCAGAGAATGTAATCTCACCTCCTTTGGATGTTTAGGCTTCGCGCACAGCGAAGGCAAGACAATATCCTCATTAAGATGGAATTCCGAAACTCGTTTCGGAAGAAAAGAAGGATTAGGTCGCAAGACCACCTTATCCAAATGAACAACCAGATACGGAGACTTGCAGGACAAAGCTGCCAGCTCCGACACTCTGCGAGCCGAAGTGATCGCCACCAAAAAGGCGACCTTTTTGGACAACATAGACAACGAGATCTCCCTGATCTGTTCAAAAGGAGCACGTTGCAACACAGACAGAATGAGATTCAAGTCCCAAGGGGGCAAAGGATCCCTCCTAGGAGGAACCAGATGCCGCACACCCTGAACAAAAGTGCCAACCAAGGAGTTGGAAGCCACGGGACGTTGAAACAGAACGGCCAGCGCAGACACCTGACCCTTTATCGTAGCCAGCGCCAAACGCTGATCGACACCCGTTTGAAGGAAGGACAGCACTCGGGAAACCGAGTACGTGCGGGGTGAAAACCCCCTGGACTCACACCAGGCAAAATAGGCCTTCCAAGTACGGTAATAAACCTTCCCCGAGGAAGACTTCCTCGCGTTGATCAAAGTATGAACGACCTCTGGAGAGAGACCCTTCTCCTTCAGGACCTCGGTCTCAACAGCCAGGCCGTCAAAGTCAGAGACTGTAAAGCAGGATGGTATATCGGTCCTTGAGACAGGAGATCGTCTCGAAGAGGCAGACGCCACGGGGCGTCGACCGCCAGATTCACGAGGTCTGCGTACCAGGACCGGCGAGGCCAGTCCGGTGCCACAAGAATCACCGTGCTGCGTTCCGAGTGTAACCTGCGAAGGAACCTGGACAGCAACTGAATCGGTGGAAACGCGTACATCAGCCTGTACTGATGCCACGGGGCCACTAACGCGTCCGACGCGTCTGTCCGAGGATCGCGCGTCCTTGCCACGAACCTTCTCACCTTGTTGTTGAGACGAGACGCGAACAGGTCCACATCTGGAAGACCCCACTTCGCGCACAACATCTGGAAGACAGCCGGGTGGAGAGACCACTCCCCCTGATCCAGGGTCTGGCGACTCAGATAGTCCGCCTGCCAGTTCTCCACCCCCGGAATGTGAACCGCCGTTATCGCCGGGACATGAGTCTCGGCCCAAGACAGAATGTCGGCCACTTCTCGAGCCGCTCGGGCACTCCTGGTGCCCCCTTGGTGGTTGATGTAGGCCACCGCCGTGGCATTGTCCGTCTGCACACGAACCGGGCAGCCCTGCAGCCGGTCCATCCAGCGATGAAGACAGAGATTTATCGCACGCAATTCCAGAATGTTGATCGGAAGGGAAGACTCCCCCTCCGACCAAGTTCCCTGGGCGGACAGAACGCCCAGAACGCCACCCCAGCCCGACAGGCTGGCATCCGTGGTGATCACCGTCCACGAGAAAGGACGAAACGACTTGCCCCCGGACACCATCGGGGACTGGAGCCACCACAGAAGGTCTCTTCTGGTGCGATGACTCAACGAGATTTGAAGATCCAGAGATTGAGGTCGCCCGTCCCACATGGACAGGATCTCCGCTTGGAGACCCCGCGTGTGAAACTGGGCGAAGGGAATCGCCTCGAAGGCCGAGACCATCAATCCCAGACATCTCATGCACGTCCGCAGAGACGAGTGCGGAACGTCCCTGAGGGACCTGACTTCCTCCTGAAGAGTTCTGAGTTTGTCTTCCGGCAGGAAGACCTTCGCCTGCACCGAGTCCAGAATCATTCCCAGGTAGGGAAGACGAACCGACGGACTCAGTGTCGACTTTGGAAAATTTATCGTCCAACCAAACTCCTGCAGAGTTTGCATCGTGACAGACAGGTCCTTCTCCAGACCCTGGCTGGTCGCAGACCGAACCAGAATGTCGTCCAGATACCCCAGGACAGAAATGCCCTGGGCCCTCAATAATGCCAGAACCGGTGCAAGCACCCTGGTGAAGATCCGCGAGACCAAAAGGCAACGCCACGAACTGGTAGTGATCCTCCGCAATGGCAAATCGAAGGAACCTCTGGTGACCCTCGAAAATGGGGATGTGAAGATACGCATCCTTCAAATCGATGGAGGCCATGAATTCCCCCGGAACCAGGGCAGCCACCACCGACCGCAGGGATTCCATGCGGAACTTGCGAACCCGCACAGAGCGGTTCAGAGCCTTCAAGTCCAGAATTGGACGAACCTTGCCCTCCTTTCTGGGCACGGTGAACAGATTGGAATAAAACCCCCGAAATCTGTCCCGATGAGGCACCGGAACCACCACTCCCTGAGCCCTCAGGTCCCGCACCGCCAGGTGTAGGTCCCGCAAACGCTCTGGAGACAGTTGAAGATTTGAGGGAAAAAATCTGCTCTCCGGCCGAGAGAGAAACTCGATCTTGTAGCCAGATCGAACGATCTCCTGAACCCATCTGTCCCGCACACGGGTCAACCAGGGCTGAAGAAAACCGAGCAAGCGTCCCCCCACCCCAAAACTGGGTGAGGGCGCCCCTTCAGGCCGTACTGTTATGGGCTGCAGATCCGGATTGACCGGACTTCTGTTTCCCAGACCAGGGCTTCTTCTGAGAGCCTTGACCTTTGAACGGCTTGCCCTTGTAGTGCGGCCGAAAGGCACGAAAGGACCCCTGAGGGGGCCGAAAATTAGCATGCTTCTTCCCAGAAGCCCCCTTAGCCTTGGGGAAATGGGGCAAGAGAGTGCTCTTACCCCCGGTGATCCCCTTAATCAACACATCCAAGGACTCCCCAAAAAGGCGAGACCCATCATAAGGTAGATTGGCTAAGGTCTTACGTGAGGACTGGTCCACCGACCAACATTTTAACCAAACCAGGCGGCGAGACAACACCGCCACGCTGTGCACACGTGCAGCCAACGGAACCAGGTCCAGGTCCGCATCACACAGATACATGACACCCTGGTGTATTTGATCCACCATATCCAGGGTCGCCGGCGAGGCCGAATTGGCCACTAGGACGCGCCTAAGCATCTGCGTCCAACTTGCGATCGCCTGGGCCGCCATGAGAGAAGCTAACAGAGCCTTAAGCATAGAACCCGTAACAGAATAAGTATGACGGGCAAGAGACTCCAATCTCCTATCCGTGGCATCACGGAACACAGGGGAATCCTCTGCAGGAATCGCAGTGGCTTTGTTTAAAACCGCAATTGCGTGATCCACTGGGGGAGGCACACACCACCTTTCATCAGTGGAAGGCGAGAAAGGATAACGCAGCTTGAATCTACTTGGTACAGCAAAAGGTTTGCGCAGATTGCACCATTGTTCCTTAACAGCGCGCTGAAAATCATCATTGCAGGGAAAAACCTGCGGCGTCCTGCGTTTTCTCTGCGTCCCATAGGCCGCCAAGGCAGCGGGGGGACACACTTCATCCTGCAAACGCAGCGTTTGCTTTATGGAAGCAATCAATTCATCCATGATTGCAAGCTCTTCAGGCGAGCCAGGGGGAGAATTATCAACCCCCTCAACTTCAGCCTCCACCTCGGACCCCACTAGATCTAGGGAGGAGCGGGACCCCGATAAGGAGGCCCCCGCCATAACAGCCCCATCACCTTCACCCTCAGAATCAGAGGAAAGAGCAACTCTGGGCCTTTTAGTAGATTGAGCAGCCACCAGCATCTGCACCTGAGCAGCAAGGCCAGCCACAATAGTGGCTAAATCCCCCCCTGGGGGGAAAACAGCGGTCCCCTGGCTTTCCACCAAGGCGGTAGGAAATTTGCCCTCCTGAGAATCCATTGCCCCTATAATGCCGGACAATAAAGGGTTAACTGCCCCTTTAAGCAAGCGCGGCAAGCGCAGCCCACCGCACCACACTCAAGCACAATGAGACCCCCACACGGAATATGCAAACTGAACACAGGCAATGGATAGCAAGAACAGAAGGATAAAACCTGAGGAGACCCTCGCCGCTGCTGCTGCCTCGATCGGTGTTCCTGGAAAGAGGAAGTGATGCTGCCAGGGCGCTCTATGAAAGCCTATGGAGGGTACAAGAAAATGGCCGCCATGCATGTAAAACATGCGGCCGGAGCGAGTGTAGGCAAAATGGCGCCGTTTGGCGCCGAAACTGCCGCTCCACAGTGCAGTAATGCACACATGTCATCCCTGTATAAGAACACATGTCAGATCGCCGCAGCGATCGCTGTATACGCCCAAACATGCCAAAAAAACATGCCCCACAGCACACAGCTTCTCACACTGACCAGGCTGACACACACAGTGTCACACAGCTCCCCCCCCCCCCCCCCTTGCAGCCCACAGCATGCAGCCGAGAGATAGGGAGACAAACAGTGTGAATAGAGGCAGGTTACACAGTCCCAGACTGACACCCCCCCACACAGACAGGTCCCCACACAAATACACTTACCTTACATGGCGTGGGGGACCCGCACAGGCAAACAAGCCGCTGCACATGAGGCAGGGAGAGTCGCATTCAAGACGCACAGAATGGGGGTTAAGAAACCGCACAGCGTCCAGTGAGGTAGCCACCTCACCAATCATCCCTGCACCGAACAGGGATGGGTCGTTCACTGTGCCAGGAGCGTTACCTGGCTGAACGCTCGATGGCAGGCTGGGAAGCCACTGACCCACGACCTGCGATCAGGGGGATCAGCCCGAGACCCAGCCCGCATGATCCTCTTCATCAGAAGAACTAACTAACGCTGACAAAAAGAACAGCTAAGTAAAGGTAGAGAGAAAACTCAAACAAAAATTCAAAAAGAAGAAAGAGTCTGGGGCAGAAAGCCCCAGCACAGAGAAAGCCAGCCACTCCTGACAAGCTAGACATTAAAACTGAGAAGTAGGAGGGTATTGACTGAGGGGACCACCCCTTGAGGGTGGGATATGTTAAAAGCTTTAATGTTAACATATTCTGTTGCCTAGCTACTCCTTCGGAGCAAAGTCTAATACCCCATATGTGACGAATATGAAGAGGCGGCGACTGTCGGAGGACGTAAGAGAAAAGTTATTTTTCATTTATAGAATGTACCCCCTGAGGAAGACTCTACTAGTTGTAACACGTAGGGGTCATCAATGGGCCCCTCAGCCCATGTGGCAGATTTAGAACAACATATGTTATGTCCTATTTACTTATTCAATGTGTGGTGTTTTATATCTCTCTTTGAGGTTTTAAATTATGTTCTAAATAAAAAAAAATGTATTTTTTATATCTGTCTTTTTGACTATTGGTGTCTCAAAGTCCCATCCATTTTTCTTTTGTTGTATATCTTGTTACTAGGATTTGGCACCCTACCTTTTGAGCTCCACTAGACACAAGTGGTATATATTTTTGATTCAGCCAAACCTTGTCTTTCCTAGAGCCCCGTATTCTTGGACCTGTTTATAGCATGCCAGCAAAATTACCACTCTGACAAAAGTATGTATGTGCCGGCCCTAGAGCATTCTCTGAAGACAGCACATTATTTTCTACAGCAGACACATATTCAGAATGTGTCAGGGCCCAATTAAAATCGTGTTAGGTCACATGTTAACAAGCGGTACGTTGCCAAACTCCAGGCAGAAAAAAACTATTCCTTGCAGTGGGACTGACTTGTCTTGTCAAGGGGAGAGAAACAGTTTTACTTACCTGATCCTCCATTTTCCAGGCAGATAGCGCTCCCCCATGATCTGGTAAGTGGAACTGTCCCTTGATGCTTTCACATCAAGAGCAGGGCTACAGACCTTGATCTGGTCTTAAAGGATAAGTTCACTTTTAAAAGAAAAAAATGCACATTTTTTTTGCAGGTAAAAAAAAAAAAAAAGTGCATTTATTATTTTTTGTTGCAGGAGCCTGGAAAGCATTGCACCCATGATCAGCAGATCGCTGATGCCATATAGGTTTCCTGCACACTGTCAGTGGATGGGCTTACCTGTACATCCTATACAGGTAAGCCAATAACTCCCTGATTGGAACACTCAATGTTAATTGAGAACTACAAGCGGACAGCTGCTAAGGCTGTCAGGACTGCATTTGTATTCAGCCCCCCTGAGTCAATACTTTGTAGAACCACCTTTCGCTACAATTACAGCTGCAAGTCTTTCTGGATATGTCTGTACCAGCTTTGCACATCTAGAGAGTGAAATGTTGGCCTATTCTTTGCAAAATAGCTTATGCTGTGTCAGATTGGATGGAGAGCATCTGTGAACAGCAATTTTTAAGTCTTGCCACATATTCTCAATTGGATTTAAGGCTGGACTTTGACTAGGCTATTCTAACACATGAATATGCTTTGATCCAAACCATTCCATTGTAACTCTGGCTGTATGTTTAGGGTCGTTGTCCTGCTAAAAGGTGAACCTCCGTTCCAGTCTCAAGTCTTTTGCAGACTTTAACAGGCTTTCTTCTAAAATTGTCCTGTATTTGGAGCCATCCATCTTCCCATTAACTCTGACCAGCTTCCCTGTTGCAGCAGAAGAAAAGCATTCCAACAACATGATGCTGCCACCATGTTTTAAGATGGGGATGGTGTGTTCAGGGTGATGTGCAGTGTTAGTTTTCCGTTTTGCTTTTAGGCCAAAAAATTACATTTTGGTCTCATCTGACCAGAGCACCTTTTTCCCACATGTTTGCTGTGTCCCCCACATGGCTTCATGACTGCAAACAGGACTGCTTATGGCTTTCAACAATGGCTTTCTTCTTGCTACTCTTCCATAAAGACCAGATTTGTGGAGTGCACGACTAATAGTGGTCCTGTGGACAGATTCTCCCACCTGAGCTGTGGATCTGCAGCTCCTCCAGAGTTACCATGGGCCTCTTGGCTGCTTCACTGATTAATACTCTCCTTGCCCGGCCTGTCAGTATAGGTGGACAGCCATGTCTTGGTTGGTTTGCAGTTGTGCCATACTCTTTCCATTTTCGGATGATGGATTGAACAGTACTCCGTGAGATGTTCGAGAAGTTTGGGATATTTTTTTTTATAACCTAACCCTGCTTTGAACTTTTCCACAACTTTATCCCTGACCTGTCTGGTGTGTTCCTTGGCCTTCAAGATGCTGTTTGTTCACTAAGGTTCTTCAAAAAACTTCCGAGGGCTTCACAGAACAGCTGTATTAATACTGAGAATAAATTACAAACAGGTGGACGCTATTTACTTATTAAGTGACTTCTGAAGGCAATTGGTTCCACTAGATTTTAGTTTGGGGTATCTGAGTAAAGGGGGCTGAATACAAATGAATGCAACGCTTCTCAGATATTTGTAAAACATTTTAAAAACCATTTATCATTTGCCATCCACTTCACAATATGTTCCACTTTGTGTTGGGCTATCACATAAAATCCCAATAAAATATATGTCCTTTTTGGTTGTAACATGACAAAATGTGGAAAATGTCAAGGGGTATGTATAATTTTCCAAGGCACTGTACAAATCTCATCATGCCTAGTCATATCTGTGAATGTCAAGAGGTTTACAATGCCCCATGGGACATATAGTTCCGCAAAAGCTGGAGGGCCATAAAAAAAAAAAAAGAGCAATTAACCCTTGCAGTGCAGGCACAGTCTCATTACAATTTGTCATTTTTTTATTTACCCAAAGCTGGGCTTTAAATCGGTAGTCCAGCCTCCCCCTCCAAAAATTTAAAGTCAGCAGCTACACATACTGTAGCTGCTGACTTTTAATATTAGGACACTTACCTGTCCTGGAGTCCACCGATGTTGGCACCGCAGCTGATGTTTCCATCGGCTGTCAGGTGTTGCCGCCGCCATTGCCGATAAGCGAACCCGGCAGTGAAACCTTTCGGCTTCACAAGCGGGTCCCTATTGCGCTGCACATTTGGATTGGCTCAGCGGCGGGGGAAGGAGGAGGGGGCCAAACTTCAGAGGGACAGCGCCTCGGCGCTGTCTCCCGGAAGTGGGGAAGGGTACCTGTCAAAAACCGGTATCCGTTCCCCCACCCCCCCCTCCGGTGCCACATTTGGAAGCAAGTGAGCGGAAGTTCCACTTTTGGGTGGAACTCCCCTTTAGGCAGACTAATCTTTTTTACCAAAATCACGCATGCACCATTTTCTACAATGCAGAGCACCGCAACACACAATACATTGCAGAGTGGTCCTACACAGGTGCATTAGGATGCCATTTAGAATGGCTTCCCACCGCATAACAACATCACATGGTTTGATTGGGCCCTCAGGGTAGATCTGGCGGTAGCAGGATGCACATTTTAATACATTTTTAGCATTTCAGCCATCCACTGAGGTCTATAAATGTGTATATAACATTCTGACAAGAAAGGCAAGTGTGGCATTAGAGACTTTTTTTTTCCAAAGTGCACCTGTCCTTTAAGCGTCAATTACTATACAGTGCAAGTTAGGTTTTATCTACGTTATATCATTACCTGTATATTTTTCTAGGTTGTATGACAAGTCCACTTTGGGGCCCCCAGAAGTTAAGCAAACTGTGCCTAAGCACTCTCACCCTGTTCATGTAAATAATTATAGAAAAAGATGTCTTGCAATATAATATTACCAGGAAAGAAATGAGAAAGTTTCTAAGTACTGTACTAATAAACGTTTACAAAGGAGCTTCACAGGGGAAAGATGAAAAACACACAGTTCTCCCCTTCAATGACTTAGCAACTCCAGGAGCACCGGGCTCCCTAATCATACTCATGCTGCTATGGGCAATGGATTGTGTCACGGCGGTATGAGTTTCCTTCCTCTCGGTAATATATAATATCTGGCCAAAACTGTAAAACAGAAGCACTTTATATGGTTCACTTCCTGTGGGGTGCATAGATTTGTTACAAGTAAAGATATATGGGGAAGGCTAGACAGAGCCAGGCTTTGTAGATATGAACAAGCCTTGGCCAGCGTACAATCCTTTTCAAGCAACTGCACATTTGACAAAATCATGGAGATTACAAGCACTCTAACATGCAGAATTTAAGAACACAAATAAAAAAAATACAATTATATACTATACATGGTCTATACAAACTCCCGGAGCACCCTGCCACCAATTACCCCCTCAGTGGTCACCAACAAGGGTGTTATCTGTGTGTGCAAAATCACACAAGAAAAGAAAAAGTCAAAATCCTTCTTAACCACTTCTGGACCGGAAAGGATTTGCCCCCCTTAATGACCAGGCAGTTTTTTTGCGTTTCGGCACTGCGTTACTTTAACGGACAATTGTGCTGTCGTGCAGCGCTGTACCTAAATAAAATTGATGTCCTTTTTTCCCCACAAATAGAGCTTTCTTTTGGTGGTATTTGATCACCTCTGTGATTTCTATTTTTTCTATTCTATAAACAAAAAAGCGACAATTCTGGAAAAAAAAAAAAATAATATTTTTCACATTCTGCTATATAACATTCCCAAAAAAAAATATAAAAATCAAAATTATTTTAGCATTTTAGGCCAATTTGCTTTCTGCTACATATTTTTGGTTAAAAAAAAAAAAAAAAAATTGCAATAAGCGTATTTTGATTGGTTTGCGCAAAAGTTAATCGCGTCTACAAACTACGGGAAAGATTTATGTCATTTTATTGTTTTTATTTTTTTTTTACTAGTAATGGCGGTGATCCGCGATTTTAGGTGGGATTGCGACATTGCAGCGGACAGATCAGACATCTGACATTTTTGACACTTTTGGGGGGACCAGTGACATTACTACAATAATCAGTGCTAAAAAATATGTACTGTTTCTGTAATAATGACATTGGCAGAGAAGGGGTTTACACAGTGGGCGATCAAGGGGTTAAATGTAAGCCTTAGGGGAGGCTTAACTGTATGGGGGTTGGGCTTGTGAAATGATCACAGAGACCTGTGATCCTATATAGAAGGATCACAGGCACTCTGTGATCATTCCAGAGAGAAGAATGGTCAGCCGTGTTTACAACAACTGCCCATCTTTCTCTCTCAGTGGGGAGTGATCGCTTTCAGAATTTGTTAAAGACAAACCACCAAGTGATCCGATTCTGCTGTGGACCAAAAAAAGGGCCCTGTGCGTGTTGTATCCGAATCTGATGCAAATTCAGCCATACAATCTGTATGGCTGAATTCGCATCGCACAGACATGGCATGTGATTTTCAGAGCAGTGCGCTGCCAATCTCATGTGATGTCTGTAATCGCAGTGATGTTTTTACACTGTTTTTACACTGTTACAAATTTACACTGTTACTGTATACAAGCTGTACACTCACTACTTTACATTGCAACAAAGTGTCATCTCTTCAGTGTTGTCACATGAAAAGATAGAATAAAATATTTACAAAAATGTGAGGGGTGTACTCACTTTTGTGAGATATTATGTGTGTGTGTATATATATATATATATATATATATATATATATATACATACATACATACAGTGCCTTGCGAAAGTATTCGGCCCCCTTGAACTTTGCAACCTTTTGCCACATTTCAGGCTTCAAATATAAAGATATAAAACTAATTGTTTGTGAAGAATCAACAACAAGTGGGACACAATCATGAAGTGGAGCGAAATTTATTGGATATTTCAAACTTTGTTAACAAATAAAAAACTGAAAAATTGGGCGTGCAAAATTATTCAGCCCCTTTACTTTCAGTGCAGCAAACTCTCTCCAGAAGTTCAGTGAGGATCTCTGAATGATCCAATGTTGACCTAAATGACTAAGGATGATAAATAGAATCCACCTGTGTGTAATCAAGTCTCCGTATAAATGCACCTGCACTGTGATAGTCTCACAGCTCAGAGAGCATCATGAAGAACTTGGATTTGGATACAAAAAGATTTCCCAAGCTTTAAACATCCCAAGGAGCACTGTGCAAGCGATAATATTAAAATGGAAGCAGTATCAGACCACTGCAAATCTATGAAGACCTGGCCGTCCCTCTAAACTTTCAGCTCATACAAGGAGAAGACTGATCAGAGATGCAGCTAAGAGGCCCATGGTCACTCTGGATGAACTGCAGAGGTCTACAGCTGAGGTGGGAGACTCTGTCCATAGGACAACAATCAGTCGTATACTGCACAAATCTGGCCTTTATGGAAGAGTGGCAAGAAGAAAGCCATTTCTTAAAGATATCCATAAAAAGTGTCGTTTAAAGTTTGCCACAAGCCCCCTGGGAGACACACTAAACATGCGGAAGGTGCTCTGGTCAGATGAAACCAAAATCAAACTTTTTGGCAACAATGCAAAACGTTATGTTTGGCGTAAAAGCAACACAGCTCATCACCATGAACACACCATCCCCACTGTCAAACATGGTGGTGGCAGCATCATGGTTTGGGCCTGCTTTTCTTCAGCAGGGACAGGGAAGATGGTTAAAATTGATGGGAAGATGGATGGAGCCAAATACAGGACCATTCTGGAAGAAAACCTGATGGAGTCTGCAAAAGACCTGATACTGGGACGGAGATATGTCTTCCAACAAGACAATGATCCAAAACATAAAGCAAAATCTACAATGGAATGGTTCACAAAAACATATCCAGGTGGTAGAATGGCCAAGTCAAAGTCCAGACCTGAATCCAATCGAAAATATGTGGAAAGAACTGAAAACTGCTGTTCACAAATGCTCTCCATCCAACCTCACTGAGCTCGAGCTGTTTTGCAAGGAGGAATGGGCAAAAATGTCAGTCTCTCGATGTGCAAAACTGATAGAGACATACCCCAAGCGACTTACAGCTGTAATCGCAGCAAAAGGTGGCGCTACAAAGTATTAACTTAAGGGGGCTGAATAATTTTGCACGCCCAATTTTTCAGTTTTTTATTTGTTAAAAAAGTTTGAAATATCCAATAAATTTTGTTCCACTTCATGATTGTGTCCCACTTGTTGTTAATTCTTCACAAAAAAATACAGTTTATATCTTTATGTTTGAAGCCTGAAATGTGGCAAAAGGTCGAAAAGTTCAAGGGGGCCGAATACTTTTGCAAAGCACTGTATATACACACATACATACATTACACACATTATTTTTTTTTCCTTTTGGGGGGGGGGGGTCTTTTGTGAGATATCAGTGGTCTAAACAGACCCCCATATCTTTTTTTTTTTTCTTTGAGACAAAGAAAGGGAATGAATGAAGGAAATGAAAAAGGAATCTGTATCCATTCATAAACTGACAGTCTGGCATAGTAAACACTTGGTTTACTATATTTAGCTGTCGGTCGACATAGCGATGGCTGCCTCGGTCTGTAGTTAAGCCTGACAGCTCGTCGGAGTGGCAGTCAGAAGCTGCACGCAGCAGGAGCGAAAGGGAGGGACACCGATGGAGGTATAGATGGATCTTTCAGGGGCCGGTACAGGGGGGGGGGGGATCAGCCTGGCAGGGGGGACATGCTGAGATCCCCTCCAAGCCCCTGCAGCACTTGAAAGTGGTGGGAGTGGCAGAGGAGGGATGCCGACTTCTAGCAGTAGCTTCAGGGATTGGGTTTGCGGGGGGGGGGGGGCAGAATCAGTGCTGGGGGTGAAGAAGGGGGATGAGGGGGATAGAAAAGGAGAGTGGGGGGGGAGTAGTCTTAGGTGACAGGGAGCGAGTGGGACGTGAAGAGGCTGGGGACAGGGAAGCGGCAGCATGGGGGGGGGGGGGGGGGAGTCACATTTTAGGTTAATACTCTGCTCCGCTGAGCAGAGTTAAAGAATTGGTAAGCAGAGTCTGCTAAACAATTCTGTTATAGGTTCATGGTCATTGAAGTGACCGTAAGCTTATATCAGAGGGAGAAATGAGGTCCGGGCCAGCTGCAAGCAGTGCTGTAGGTCCATACGCTGGCAGTAAAAGGGTTAAAGAGCAGCATGGGAATTTATTTTTTTTGTAATCATGCTTACCTAGGTGGATGCAGCATCAGTCTAAGACAAAGAACCGAGCGATCAAACAATGCTGATCGCTTGGTTCTCAGAGCTCCCCAAACAGAGAGCTGGTGACTGTCAGTCTCGCTCTCTGTTCTGCTCCTCCGCGCTCACTGGAGTGCTGGGCTGTAAAGGCACAGAGCCTGCCTTGTGAACTACAGAGGTGCTGAGAGGAGGAGTTTCAGGAGGCGGAGTCAGTACAGAAATCACAGCTTGCAGGCAGCAAGGTACCATGGGATTTGTAATCCTTAGAAATTGAAAGCTGTAGTAAACCCAAAACCAAAAATGTAAAATATTGCAGCCTGTCAATCATTAGATGTGGTGGCTGCATTGGTTTTTTTTCTTACTGCAAAAAGATTATTTGCTTTTGGGATAAAGGATTTACATAAAAGAAGATCATTGTAAGCACCCCTGTCAGTGGTAAATTGTTGAATCTGTGAAACTTCCTAAGAAGTTAAAGCAGTAGTAAACTGCTGGGCGGTTTTTTTTTTTTTTCTAATCTAAAAGGTAATGTCATAATGAGCTAGTATGCATCGCATACTAGTACATTATGTTAAACGTACATGAAAACGAAGCCTTCCAACACCATGGATCTCCCATAAGAGACAAGGCTAAAGCTCAGTACACACGATCAGATTATCGAACGATCTGTCGTCCGTTTTTTGTGGCATGCTAGTCTCATGTGGAAAGTGAAGAGGTTATTTTCATACAAATTTTCCCGTACGACAGAATTCTACTTCAGAAGTGATGTCATGTGTTGGATTGCTTTGTATGTGTTTTTTCGTCTCTGAGCATGCCAAGTCTTGCTCTTAAGATTTTTTTCCGTCAAAATCTGTACTAATGAGACGAAAATCGGACGTTGTTTTGACGGACGACAAAAATTTTATAGCCTGCACATCAGGATTTTGTCAGCCGAAAAGTCGGAGTCGGCTGTTGAAAGCACCATACCAACAATCCGAAAATCGGCAGATCAGTCGTCGGACGAATTTTCCCTACAGATTTTCTTATCGTGTGTACGTGCCTTAAGTTTTCACAAACGTTTCATACAATAGTTTGGATGTCACTGTTAGCATACATATGCACAAAGAAGGTTCTACGAATGAATATGAACCACAACAGACTATTCTCAGTCTCCTAGCTTGGAAAATATGGTGCACCAAACACTCCTATCAGTTCAGCACCAACAACCTAAGGCTTCACATAGCTTACTGCTGCCTGCTGGAAAATGCAAAACACGCCGCGATTTTGCAGTAGTTTGCGTTTTCCATTTGCCGACAAATATCCATCAAAATATTCCTATCCTGAACGTGATTCTTCCACGTTGAAAAGAGAGAGGTTGAAGCTCTCCTAACCACAGCAGCTCCTAAACTCTGGTATAAGCCTATGTGTACATGGACACATAGGCTTTTATGGAGTTGAGTTTAGGGGCTTTGGCAAAAAACAGCATTTTTGCTTGCACGTGATTGAATGATCGAAAATCAGCAGAGCTTCTCTTCAGCAAAACAGTCTATTTGCCTTAGTAAATCAACCTCATAGTTCCAATAATATCCGTCCAATAACAGAATAACTTCACGCATCTCCGAAACATATGGAGAAAATCCCAGGTATCCCGTAGAAGGAGCAGGATGAAGAATTTCTAACAGTGGTTTTTGTTTGGGAAAACGTATCCGTTCCAAACTCGAATGGTAAAGTGGTTGTAAAGGCTAAAGTTTTTTTCCCCCCAAATTCATTCTCTGCATTAACCACTTCACCTCTGAAAGATTTACCCCCATTCATGACCGGGCTATTTTCTGTGATACGGTACTGCGGTACTTTATCTGACAATTGCATGTTCATGCAACGCTGTATCCAAAAAAAAATGTATGTTCTTTTTTCCCACAAATAAAGTTTTCTTTTGGTGGTATTTGATTCCCCTCAAAAAACAAAAAAGACCAACAATTTTGAAAAAAAAATTACTATCATAAAACATATCCAAAACTGTAAAAATCAAGTTTCTTCATCAAGTTATGCCAATATGTATTCTGCTACATATTTTTGTTTAAAAAAATCCTAATAAGTTCATATTTATTTTTTATTTTTATTAGCAATAGTGGCTAACAGCAACTTAAAGCGTGATTGCGATTTTGCGGCAGACAAATCGGACACTGACACGTTTTTGGGAACCAGTGACACTAATACAGGGATCATTGCTAAAAATATGCACTGTACTAATGGCACTGGCTGGGAAGGGGTTAACATCAGGGGTGATCAAAGGGTTAACTGAATACCTAGCCAGTGCTTGAGTACTGTGTGGGAGGTGCTTTGACTAGGGGAAGGCATGGATCCATGTCCCTGATTTGCAGGAACACAGGATCCATCCCTTCCCTACTGACAGAACAGTAATCTGCCTAGTTTATACAGGCAGACTGCCGATCTGCCTCTATAAAGAATGATCTGGGGGTGCTGACGTCGACCTGCTGATCCCAGCGAGAGTGAGCCGTGGGTGATGCGCATTCGCCCCCGCTACCAAGAAGTGCAGGATCACCCTTATACAGACATGATCCTGGGCACAGCTGTCACCTTGGAACAGTAAACTTGCTATAGGGCGGTCGGCAAGCGGTTAAGGTAAAAAACTTTAGGTGTAGCTTCCCTCTAAATTCTTACCTGAGCCCAATCGCAGTCCAGCTGAGCCCACGAGTAGCGGCTCTCTCCTCTCTCTCCCAGGGCAGATTGATAGCAGCAGAAGCTATTGGCTCCTGCTGCTGTCCATCAAATCCAGTGACGACAAAACCACTGACGAGAGAAGCACTGTGTGTCTATTGACACGTACAGTGAGGCTTAGGAGCAAGCCCGCAAGAGTACCCCCCCCCCCTAGAAAGCGGCTTGATGGGAGGGGGGTACTTGAAGGCAGGAGGAGCCAGAGGCGCTGGCGGGGGACCCTAGCAGAGGATTGGGGCTGCTCTGTGCAAAACCATTGCACATAGCAGGTAAGTGTAAGACTTTAATATCACTTTAAAGCCAAATTGATTTTGAAGTACTTTAATGTGACATTCCTCAGTTCGTTAAGTGTACTGGAAATTTTCAGATGCATATGCTTACAAAGGTTTGTTTGAAAATCTACTAGAGTATGGCCATTTTAAGAGAGATTTACCTATAATGGCAAGGCTGGGGATGATGGTGAACACTTCAACAATTGTCTACAGCTGGGTTTCTCAACCAGGGTTCCGTGGAACCCTAGGGTTCCTCCAGAGGTTGCTTGGGGTTCCTTGAGCAATAAGGATTTCTGCCTCTCAACCACTGACACCAATAATCTTTTAAGCTATCTGTAAGGGGGGGCATTCTTTCTACTAACCACTAATGTTAGAAGGGGATTTTTTCCAACTGACCATGAAATGTAGGGAGCCTTCTTTCCACTGACCGCAAGGAGCTAACCGTCATACTAATGTACCACAAGCTGTTAATTTATTAATTTATTAGCAGGGGTTCCCTGGAGCTAGAAGGTTATTGTTAGGGTTCCTTCATGTAAAAAGCTTGAGAAAGGCTGGTCTACAATATCTGAGCCAGTGTCATGGTGTCATTACAACAAAGCATTCTGTTTTCCCAAACTGATAACGAACATAGTATGAACTCGAATTAATCTATAAAATAAAAATTAAGAAACAAATAGTGAAAATCTGCCCTTTTTAGATCTATTAATTCGGGTCTATCCATAGATGTACTCTTCCCTTAAACATGGATTCTGCTCATCAGGAAAGGGGTTAATCCCAGACAGCCAACGTTCATAATGTTCTGTGACAATTCAATGAGTTACAGCACTTAAATAACCATTTTTCTATTATAACAAGCTAGTAATTAAATGGGGTATATAAGGCCATCCATTTTCCAGCCTATAAAAGCAACAAGTGGATCGTTCGTGTTTGTAGGCTATAAACACCTGCCTAAAGAATCATGGTGCCACTTACATCTGGTTATTACAATATTTATTAAGGCTTGATAAACTAACAGAGACACATTAGAGGGTTGAGAGTATGATTACAATTCATCTGATGGTTCAATTATATTTTATAGTCCTCACAAACAATGATGTCACGTCTGGCCAATAGCAGCAAGCAGCTCAATGCGAGTCGCAGGACATGTTTTTTCTCAGTGGAATAGATTGTAAATTAGGATTACTTGGCTTTAATAAGGCAGACCCGGTTACATGTAGCACACTCCATAAATTACCTTTACGTTTTTAAATAAACAAACACACTGACTTACGATATATTTGCTACGCTCTTTTTTATGGCACAGTAAAATTGTTACCCTGAGATTTGCTTAACACTTATTGCAAAAACTTACATCAGGCAAATGTAAAGAGGCAAGAAAAATAAACTTTGGCTCCATTAATTGAAGTACTTCACTCGATATAAACCCCAATCGAAAACTTTTTCTTTTCTTTTACAGCAACATACATATTCTTCTAAACTTAAAAAAAAAAAAAAAATGTTGACCTTTTTAGCAATGTAAGAGATATCAGATGATTCAACAGCATTGGGAGATAATCAGGCTGTTTATGGGCCTCGTCAACTTGCAAAAACACCCTCGGAAGGACAACTGCTGGGAAATAGGCTACCAGTAAGGAAATCATTTTTTGACCATTGCCTATTGGTCTTTGGGGACTTCTGCTATGAGTGTCTTCAGGTCACATAAACACAGTAGGGTTGATTTACTAAGCAAATAACTGTTCACCTAAAAAAGAATGTTCATGCTAAGCTTAGTGAATAAGCTGAAGCCGTGTGAACTTCAATTATCCAGCTACGTGCTTTGTCAGAACCATTCCATTTTCCAATGACAGCCATGGGACAGTTGCTTTAAATGTTAGACAGCCATATCTTAGATTTTAAGTATTGGTTTGAGTTATTTTAATAGGGATCTCAACTAAAATCTACTGGTGTGTATTTCACAGTCAATAGTAACAATTATACTTACCTACTGTGTGTTGTTACTATTTTTTTATGATGCTGGATTGGGATGGGCCCCTGCGTGTTCGGATCATAGTCCCAACCAACCTGAGCAATCCCATCAGGAAGCCCTTACTGCACACTGCCAATCATAGGCAGCGTCTCTATATGCACCTGCAGGCCGGGAAATGCCTCACTGCTTATGAGTGTGCAGTAAGAGCTTCCTGGCAGGATTGCTCAGGTGGGTTGGGACTAGGAACACGCCTGAGCCCATCCCTAATGCTGGGTGTCCTCCAATCAGGAAATGAGGTGGGGTCTATCTGACTTTCTGCAGCTTCCAAAGCACATATCGAAAAGCTCACAGTGTGCAGTGAAATCAGGGTAAGCATTTTCAGTACAGGAGAATAGACTGTACAACTGTCCAAGACTGAAGTGAAGGCCAGAGTTTAGCCTAAGTGCCGATTCACACTAATACAACTTGTCAGGCGACTTGGTCAGCCTGGCAAGTCGTGCACCGTCGCGGTCATTGAGTAGTACAGGACCGGTTCTAATAGGAACGACACAAGTCCCTCCAACTTAGAAAAAGGGTCCTGTACTACTTCAGGGCGACCTGGAGGAGACTTGCATTGACATTCATTTTATGAAGTCTGTGCAAGTCACGCCGAGGTCACAGGTCACCCCCTAAGTCGGAGCGACCTAGTGTGAACCGGCAGTTAAATGTATAGTTAAAGTAACTCCACTTTACCCACTTCTTGACTGGAAGATTTTACCCCCTTAGGCCTCTTTCACACTTGCAGACCATCAGTTTTTCAGGCGGATCTGAACGGATGCCCCATGCATCTTTATGGGGCATCGGATGTAGGCGGAGACATGTCCACTGACATCCGATCTGATCCTGTCTGTCAAATCCAGAAGGATCGGATGGGAATGGACAGGCGGTCTGTTCTCATCCGATTTCCCCATAAAGAAGAGTGGGGACCTGACAGCTCTGTCTCCGCACACAGCATGGAGACAGAGCTGCCATCTGCCTGCTTAGCGGGGGATCGGCGGATCAATCCCCCGCTGAGAAAAACGGAGTCCGCCCACGGATTCCAAGTGTGAAAGGGGCCCTAATGACCAGGCCATTTTTTTTTTTTTTTTGCCATACGGCACTGCTTTACTTTAACTGACAATTGCGTGGTCGTGCAACGCTGTACCCAATTTGATGTCCTTTTTTTCCCACGAATAGAGCTTTCTTTTGGTGGTATTTGATCACCTCTGCAATTTACATTTTTTGCGCTATAAACAAAAAAAGAGTGGCAATTCTGAAAAAAAAAAACAATATTTTTTACTTTCTGCTATATAACATCCCCAATAAAAAAAAATGTAAAAATCAAATGTTTTCACCATTTTAGGCCAATTTGTATTCTGCTACATATTTTTGGTAAAAAAAATTCCCAATAGGTGTATATTGATTGGATTTCGCAAAAAGTTTTGCATCTACAAACTAGGGGAAAGATTTATGTCATTTTTATTTAATTTTTACTAGTAATGGTGGCGATCAGTGATTTTTTAGCGGGACTGCGACATTGCCGCAGACAGATCAGATACCTGACATTTTTGACACTTATGGGGGGACCAGTGACATTACTACAGTAAAAAGTGCTAAAAATATGCACTGTTACTGTAATAATGACACTGGCAGAGAAGGGGTTAACACCAGGGGCGATCAAAGGGTTAAATGTGTCCCCAGGGAGTGCTTTCTAACTGTGTGGGGGATGGGCTTGCTGCATGAACACAGAGACCTGTGTTCCTAAATAAGAGGAAAACAGGATCCCTGTGTTCATTACTGACAGAACAGTGGTCTGCCGTGTTTACAACAGCAGGCCACCGTTCTGTCTCCACGGAACGCGATCGTGGATGCCCGGCGGACATCGTGGCTGCCAGAATCCCCGATTGGCTCCCATTGAAGCTAATCGGTGTGTGCGCATGCCTCTAGCAGCGTGCACCCCCGCGAAGCGACGTACAGTTTCATAATTTCGCGGGACAGAGCTGACCTGCCACTGTAAAACTAAGGCGGCTGGTTAGCAAGTGGTTAAAGTATAACAGTTAAAAAATATTTATATACAGCATATAAAATTGCTGCACAAGCTATTTTGTAATTTAATGTTTTTAAAAATTACCTTTTCCTTTTCAATCGGCAATTTTCTGCAAATTCAATGCAATATGGCAACCTGGAGGGCCTTCTATACACAAATTGGTGTAAAGAACTTCCCCAGAGATGTAATTTCCTAATCCAGTAGGGATTCACACATTTTGATCAGTTAACTTCATAAATGATTATGAACTTAGTGAAATCACTGTACCTGTTACTTTGCTTCATACCAAAAGTTCTTAACAATGTTGCCAACCTCCCAAAGTGAAATTTTCTGACAGGATGCCAAAAATTTACTGACAGCACCAATTTTTTACTGCCACTTTAAAAAAGTACATAAGATGACTGTTTTTAGAGTAAAATAGTGCATATATTAATATTTAGGTTACAAACATGCAGCTATTGGTGCTAGCAATGTATTTAGCCTAGGGTCATACCTCTTTGTTTGTCTGAGGGTTTGGATGGCTGGGGATGCGATTCCCACAACCGTAACGAAAACGCACTGTTCTGCAAAAATCCGCGGGGCTGCCATTCATTCTAAAGCCTGGAATTAGGGTCAGACAAATGAACATATCATCTGCGTGAAGTGACCTTCTCTTCAAGGTGATTGATAGTAAGGCCCTTTACTTCTGGGTCTGAGACTAGGAGTTCAGCAAATGGTTCTGTGGTCAACACAAACAATAAGGGTGATAGGGAGGAACCCCTGTCTTGTCCCTCAAAATATGCTCAAAGGTTCTGAATTTTATTATTGGTAGACTATTTATTGGATATTGAAGGTGGACCCTGGGTTTCTAATATGGCAATTTGACCCACTGAATAAAGGAATTTCCAAAATCAAATTTGGTCAGCTCTTCTTTTTTTGTAATTCCTTTTTTTTTTTTTTTTCAAAGGGTTAGGTAAAACACAAACATTGCCATATGCGTATAGTCATAGCATCAATACTATCTTGAAAGTAAAAGACAGACAAATGACTGCCAGAACAGTAATCAGACAAAACAAAAAGGAGCCATAACAGTCCAATACCAAAACATAACCAAGGACAGTCACGTAGACTTACCTTGCAGATAATGAAACCAGTATTAACATTTAGCTAAGAAGTAGCATACGCTGCAATAACCAAGCAACATGTGTTAAGAACTTAATATAAAATGGAGAGATGCTGCAAATAACCGAGAATGAATAGGGTGGGTGGATACTGGGACAAAAACCACAGAAAGGGCATAGTAGATCAGCAGGTATGGGACCGGTTATCACTCGAAAGGATGGACAGAGAGTGGGAAGGAGGAGCAGGGAGACTGGCCAGGTCTTCTAACATGAATATTCATTCTACTGAGTGAAAATCCTTATGAGGACCCATGGCTACAATGACCTCAAATTTATAGGTAGATCTGCCTGGTGTAATTCCAGTTTTATCCCCTTTTAGATGTCACCACCTTATTCATCCTACCTGGATATTTAAGCCTAGTACACACGCAGCGAATTTCCGCCGAACGGTTGTCCATCTTTTGTCCAGAGTGGTGTTTTGTTGGTTGGAATGTGCCTAGACTGCACACGAATTTTCCCACACGACAAAATTCTACTTCAAAAGTGACGTCATGTGTTGGTTTGCTTTCTTTGTGTTCTTTCTTCTCTGAGCATGCCTAGTCTTGCTCATAAGATCTTTCCCTGTCGAAATCTGTACTGACTGCACGAAAATCGGACGTGTTTTGACGGAGGACAAAAATTTTATAGCCTACACACCAGAGTCGGAGTCGGTTGTCGGAAGCCTCATACTAACAGGCCAAAAATCGGCAGATCGGTCGTCGGACGAAAATTCCCGGCCGAATTTCGACGTGTGTGTACGAGGCTTTAGTTTGCTAAAGCACTGTGTTGCAAATAATTGCCATGTTGTTTTTCATAAAAATACTGTTTTCACCTTTCTTTTCATCTCAGTGGTGCTGACCTTCTACAGCTTATTTCAGCAACACGCATGCATCGGCTACATTTCATTGCAGTATACACGAATAATGATAGTGTCAGTCAACAAAGGTACTTGCAATCCTCATTTGAGTGCAACAGGGTAACAGAAAGCTCCATTACCAGAGAGATGAACAGAGGTACTGTATGCTCCTGGCAATCAAGCTCAGCACAGTTTTGCAGGCTTTAAGTTTACATATCTTAAGGCACCCTAAGTTGTTGAATCATCAAGGCTATCCATAGTTTTCCCATTATTGTAGTCACCATAAACACGTGGCAAATGCTGTATTCCCATGGGCAACATAACTCTGGCTGCCTCCCTGGCCAAACAAACTGACAAAGCTTGAGGGGATTTGGATCTTTTTTTTCTTTATGGATAAGTCAATGAATACTAGGATTTTGCTGCTCACTGTCAGACATATGACGGTTCTACAGGTTTAGACCCCAATGGAAACCACCAGATGTATGGTGATTCATCGTTTCCTGTGCTGCACCTGTACAAATGTTGCAGCACTGACATATCCATTTTCCTTCATGAGGCTGTGCCACGGACTGGTAAGGTGCCACTCCCTTTCACAGCTGTGAGTCTGCATTCATTGTTTCAGCACCTGGTTAATAGTACAGCTTTTTTAACCACTATATTTTCTGCAATTCACATAGGTCAACAAGGACTCTGGTTTTTTGTATTCGTGCAAAAAGAAAATGACCCAAAGCATCTAGTGGTCATCATGGTATTTAGCATATTATTTTTTTTTTTTTATTCATTAGGTTGCATTTTATAATAAAATGTATTGTTTTGACACGTCTTTTAAAAAAAAAAAAAAAAAAAAAGAAGCTTTTCTAAATTCTAATTTTAAGCAAACAATAGCCAATGCTCCACTAACTAAAGTATTAACTATAGCTTCCAAATTCAAATGGGCTGCTTCAATTACTAAAAGATATTTTAGCATTTATTATTGAAGCCATGGGAATAAACAAAAATGGAAACTTGTTCAAAACACCTGCCCGATAACCTACCTTTCCCTTCTTTAATCCTCTAAAGTAGAAGTGAGCATGATAATTTAGCCCCGATTTGAGATTTGGCCCTTTTACATGGCCACCTCTTTGCCATACTAGTATGCTGTATGTACATGACCAGATGTGGTTCCAGAGCTCAAGGCTATCTCTACATATTGAGGAATATCCCCTTGGCTGATTACTATAATGATGGATCTGGATGGCTTGGACCCTTTTTGTTAATTAGGAATAATATCTGCTCCATTCTTTCAACTTAGAAGAGCGGTGTAGGTCACTCTTTGCCAAAGCATATGTTTAGTCACAAATTAAAAAGAAATTAGCACAAAGGACATTACTTACAGTCAGTAGAATGTGTCCCTTGTGCTGCTGGCTCCTCTAATAACTGAAATCCCCCTCCATGGATCCTTCCTCTATCACCACTACCCTAATCTACCCAGTGTGGCAGGGTATAATAGAATCAACGGGGCTGTTTCAAGCAGTCTTCAAGAGTGCCAGATTATGTCTGTCCATTCTTCCTACCTTCCATTCACAGAAGCCGTACTATAGCTTCTATGAAAGAAACATGATCAATGAATGGAGGACTGGTGGCTGATTAATAGCTCCACCTCCCCCGTTCATAGATGCTATAGCAAACTAAAGATCACCCATTTAGGGTTAACATCTACTCTAACTTACGTACCAGGGACTGGAGCCAAGCAAAAGTTCACCAAACAGCAAATTGCGCTAATCCCAGTTTTCTCTAACCAGGCTTGTAAACAATTTAGTTTAAGTAAACTACCCAATTTCCATACCTTCCTACTCGAACTGTGCTGCTTTGTACAAAGCCAATTACCCATCTCTGTTTCTTAAAGTTTTTCCTCTCATCCTGGGAACATCAGCGAATTTCCTGGTTTTGACTAAATGCAATTAAAATTACCCTCTTTCCCAAACTTCCCTATTACGACCAAAGCACTATGAGGAAGAAGAAAAAAAGCTGGGTATCCAAGAAAAGATAGAGTAGTATGATAGAGAGATCAGAGGTAGGAGGCGTATGTAGAAGAACGTCGGACGCAATTCCAGACCGACCTGGTAAAAGTGTAATTGTCAGTTTTATCTGTTTCCCAGGAGATCACCTTTTCCAGATAGCAAATAGAATCCATCTCATAGGCCCATTCTACATAGAATGGGACTTGTTGTTTTTGCCATGCCCTGGCGATCACAGTATGTGCAGAAGTCAAGTGTAGAAGATTTTTTTTTTACATTTTGTTTATAGGATCCAGGCATCAGTGATAGCAAAATAATGAGAGGAGAGTTAAAGGAGTAGTCTGAAGCAAAGTGTTTCTGGGGGAAATAGAGCATCACACAAAGTTATAACACATTAAAAATGGATTTTTGTAAAATCTTACCGTAAAATCCTTTTCTCTTAGCTCATTGACAGACGTAGTCCTCGGTGATACAGCACCTTCGGGTTATGTTGCCTCCACAGGAGTAGGACTAGACAGGAAATGAAAAATGCTCTGGCCACACCCCAGGGGCAGTCCCCGAGGGTATATCCTCTCTCTCTCCGCCACAGCAAATCAGTTATGTCACAAAAGCAGTGCTTAGAGAATTTAACCCAACCCAACTCAAAAAACAGAGGGGCGGGTACTACGTCTGTCAATGAGCTAAGAGAAAAGGATTTTACGGTAAGATTTTACAAAAATCCATTTTTCTCTATCGCTCATTGACAGACGTAGTCCTCGGTGATACAGCACCTTCGGGAAGTCCCAGAGCAGTATCACAAATGAGGGGTGGGAAAATGGAAATCAAATCCAAATCTAGAAGGCCCAACCGGTGCCAACTAGAAGTTTACAATGCTCATCCTTAATGATGAGACTCAACAAAAAAATTTTCAAACAGAAAAAAACCCTCGAGGTAGACCACCGGTCTCCTCAAATTATGGCCTGCAAAACCTTGCGGCCAAATGAGGCATCCGCCGATGCCATCACATCAATTTTATAAAATTTTGTAAAGGTATGTACCGACGACCAGGTGGTCGCTTTACATACCTGGACCACTGACGCCTGATGGCGAAAGGCCCAGGAAGTACTGAGCGCTCGAGTGAAGTGCACCCTAACAGGGAACGGAGGATTCCGACCCTTAATAGAATAAGCCTGTACCACCGTCTGACTGATCCATGTAGATATGGTCGCGGCAGACACAGGCAACCCCCTTCAAGGGCTATCCGTGATCACAAAAAGTGAGTCCGTCTTACGAAAACCACTTTAGGAAGGAAGGATGGATTCGGAAGAAGAACCACCTTATCCCTATGAACCACCAGATCTGGGGAACGACAGGATAATGCGGCCAGTTCCGACACCCTGCGTAGAGAAGTAATGGCCACCAAGAAGGCCACCTTCTGGGAATGTAAGCAAGGGAATCTCCCTAATATCTTCAAAGAGAAGTTTCTGAAGAACCGACCACACTAAATTAAGATACCAGGCGGTAAGGGTGCGCGCACTGGCGGAGCCAGATGTCGCACCCCCTGGATGAAATTCCGCACCAAGGAATGATTAGCCAAAGGTTTCTTGAAAGAAGATTGCTAACGCCGAAAACCTGACCCTTGATCGTGCTCAAGGATAGTTTCTGCTCAACCCCTTGTTGCAGACAGACCAAAATTCGGGTCACCGAATAGGTCTGTGGGGGAAATCCAATAAATTCACACCATGCAATATAAGACTTCCATGTGCTGGAAGTCGCTTTCCTTGCTTTAACTGGAGGTAGGAATAACTGAAGCTGACACTCCCTTGTCCTTCAGTACCTGGGTCTCAATGGCCAGGCCATTAAGCCAGCGACTGTAAAGCAAGATGGAAGATTGGTCCCTGAGACCGCAAATCCTCCCTGAGAGGAAGTCTCCAAGGAGCGTCCGCGACTAGCCTCGCCAAGTCGGCGTACCAGGCTTGACGAGGTCAATCCAGAATTTCCAGAATAACTGGAATTCCCTCCACCTCTATCCTGCGAAGAAGTTGCCGCAGCAACTTGAGAGGATGGAAGGCATGCCGTAGCTGATACTGCCCCCACGGGGCGATCAGCGTTTCTGCTGCGTCCGCTAGAGGATCGTGACGCGAGCTACAAACCTCTGCACCTTCCTGTTAGGCCAAGGTGCCAACAGATCCACATCCGGGATGTCCCAATGAAGGGACAGCTAGGGAAAAAACCTCTGGATGAAGAGGCCATATGCGATTGGATCCGAATCGGGCTGCTCTAGAGCTGCTCGATCCAGTAAATCAGACAAAATCTGATCGCTCTCAGTTCTGATACCCTTATTGGTAATCTGGATACTATCGGAAGAAATGACTTCCCCTGGTTGAGCATCGGAGACTTCCTGGTCCGCTCGCTCAACCGGATCCGATTGTCCAGGGAATCGGAATTCTGATTCCATTAAAAAAGAATCTCCTTCAGGAGAATTCGGGTATGAGACTGGGTATACGGTCCTGCCTCTAAGAAGGCCACCATCAGTCCCAGCCAATTGACGGACAGCAACATCCGAATCGTTGACTGAACCTTCTGGAGTTTCCCAGCAAGGAGAAACTCTCTTGCCCAGGATGCTTAGGCCCAGATAGTTCAGTCTCCTGGTGGGAACCAGGGATGATCTTTGGGAAAGCGAAAAAACGCTGATGTGCTGCGATGATGGGGATATAAAGATAGGCATCCTATATGTCTATGGATGCCAGGAAATCTCTTTGATGCAGGGAGGCCACCACTGTACGGATGGACTCTATTTCTTCCCAAGTCCAGATTTGGACGCACCTTGCCCTCTTTCCTGGGCATTGTGAATAGGTTCGAATAGAACCCCTGAAACCGTTCAATGTTAGAAGGGCAGAATCGCACCGGTGGAAGTGATCGAAACTCGATCCTGTGTCCTCCAGAAACCGGTGAAGACATCCCCCCCCCCACCCCAGAGATGGGTAGGGGCGCATCAGGCTATATTCTTCAGGCTTGGCTGAGCCGGACTCTTTGTTTACCCGACCAGCGCCCTTTGAAACCCCTCTAAAGGGGCTTTGGAGGGTTTCGCCTTATTGCCCGCCCTCGCGGAACGAACAACTCTATATGAGCAGAAAAGGAAGGTCCTCGTTAGTTACGAGGTCTTTTTATCCTAACAGTCTGTGGCAAGACAGCAGGTGGTACCGTCTATCCTATAAAGAGGAATTCCTCAAACGGATAGCACCTAGCCATACGTTTGGAAATAACAGGGGTTCGTTTCAAAACGACCCCATTTGGGTAAAGGAAAATCCTTCGCCCTTTTGGTAGGCTAACAAGTACCAAAAAGGAATCTCAGTCTCAGCTACCTCTGCCGGTGTAACCTCAAGACTAAAGGTTTCCCGGATGGACACAACTAGTGCATCCACCACTCTTGTGCTATGGCGGAGGCAGAAACGTGCTCCTCACTGCTGAGGAGATATTACCTGAGACAACAGCCCCCTAAGAGGGACCTGCAACTGCATTGACCAGTTCCGAATCCGTATCTTAAGTATTTGATAAACAATAGGGGTAGGCAGAGGTCGCTACTTGACCCCCGTCCCTGACAGGCCACCTCCACCCGGGATACCAAAGACTCCAAAATTGCCGATAATGCATTAAAAACAAGTGGGGTACTGGAGGGTCCTGCAGCCACCTTGAGGGGATCAGGTGGGGATACCTATGCGGCAGGGTCAATGATTATACAAGACACTTGCCAGCGACAAAAAATGACAAAGTAAAAAAAAAAAAAAACTTTTTTTTTTTTGTGTCCCCCAGTCGCAACAGCGCCCCTCAGTGTTACCTGCCTTTTTGGACCCCACAGAGAGAGAGACAGACCCCAAGGCTCATCAGCTTGCACAGTGCTTGTCTTGTTACAGACAGGAAGTCTTTGGCCCTATTTCCTGGGTAAAAGAGGCGGCTCCGCCCCTAACACGCCTGCCGGCTCCTCCCCCTGGCTCCATGAGGTGTTTGAGTCACCTCAAACATGGCCGCCCCCATGCTGGAGACACGAGGCTACACCAAAATGGCGGCCTCGTGCGATCTACCAGACAATGGCGGCGGCCTGCACAGAATAGCGGCATGTCTGCAGAAGGATCTCGGCCTCGCAACCCTTCACCCTCATGGTGGTCAGCGTGGTCAGAGGTACCGGACCCTAGCGGGCCGTATGTGGTCCGCTGCTTAGCTGGAGGAATGATCTGGAATGCAGTATACATGTATAGACATCGCCCTGTGGCTACTGACAGGTAGGATACCTTATACTATCACAGTAAAGTTCTAGTACTGCCACTGACTACAATCATTTACACATCTTTACAATTAGATTGTCAGCTCCCAAACCAAGCCTCCTGGCTTCTTGTACACAAAAATCACACTCAATTAGGGGGATCTGTGACATGTTGTAGGATAGAGGGGAACCCATCCTTACCATTACAGAGAGGGGCCCGCGTTCACCACAAGACCCGTCAGGGGGAAAGGGGGAACATACTACTCACCATACCGGAACCAGGCGGGCGCCAACTCCTGACAGTACCCCTCTCCACCGAGGTAGGAGGGCTGTCGACCAATACGGGCGCCGTGACTCATGGTCTTTGGCGTTTCAGCGAGACGTTTAACTCGCAGGGTCAATCCCCGTCCAGTGGGACTATGTCGCGGCCGACCCAGCGCGGAGCTATGGCCTGCACGCGCTCGTAGGCTGAACTGGGGTGACCACTGGATCTCAACATCCAGCCCGTCGCCCAGTTCAGCTTTCTTGCTTGAAGATCTCACAGGAACACTGGAGAAAAAAAGCTGTCTTAAAAAATTATTTTCTAAGAAAAAAATCCTGCCAGGACCGAAGATCCAAGCAAGGTATCTAGGTCCTTACTCCTGACTAGACAGAAAAAAACTGATTTGCTGTGGCGGAGAGAGAGAGGATATACCCTCGGGGACTGCCCCTGGGGTGTGGCCAGAGCATTTTTCATTTCCTGTCTAGTCCTACTCCTGTGGAGGCAACATAACCCGAAGGTGCTGTATCACCGAGGACTACGTCTGTCAATGAGCGATAGAGAAATATACTCACGTTTTCCTTATGGTCTTCTTCCCGGTCTTCTCCTCATTTTTCTCTCCAGCCGGAAGCTGGGTCTTCTGATGACGCTCGACTTCTTTCTTCTTCATCCGCCGCCATCTTCGCCCGGAGACTCATCGATCCCAGGAGTCACTGCGGGCTGCGCCGGCCTCCACGCCCGGAGTCGAATACTCCCCCTGACCTAATTTATGCATATATGCGCTGAGCTGAGCTGTCATTGGCTGTCCTCCAATCAGCGGTTACGTACCGCGCACGTCCGACCGTAGAAAAATCTACGGATAGTAAATTTCTACAGAAGTCCATTGTACGCTTGCGTACTATGTACGCTTGTTCACAGCACGTCTTGCTCCTTTCTCCCAGCGTAGGGAGACAGTATCTTATTATACTGCCAACCTTGTGGGGGGTAATTATACTGACAACCTTGTGGGGGAAAATTATACTGCCAACCTTGTGGGGGGAATTATACTGCCAACCTTGTGGGGGGAATTATACTGTCACTTGTAGTTTTTACTTAGATCTATGCAGCATCTCAATAAATAAAGAAATGATATATATATATATATCTATATATATATATATATATATAGATATATAGATATAGTGAAATGCTGCATATATCTAAGTAATAACTATAAGTCACAGCATGCCCGTACAGTATTTTTATGTATGGGCATGCTTTGACTTGTAGTGTGCACCTAGATGTATGCAGCATTTCACTATATATATATATATATATATATATATATATATATATATATATATATATATAAACATATAATAAGTTTTAAAACTACAAGTCACAGCATGCACATACATAGAAATACTGTAAGGGAATGCTGTGACTTATAGTTTTCCTCTTGAGGTAATAAGCATTTCAATATAAATACATATAATGAAATGCTGCTTACATCAAGGGGAGAACTACAAGTCACAGCATGCCAATACAGTATTTTTATGTACGGGAAAGCTGTGACTTGTAGTTCTGGATAAGGGATGGTTGGGGGACTAAAATGGAAAGGGGATATGTGTATTGTACTTTATTTTACCATTATGGGATGGTGATTGGTGCACAACTTCCGATCCTTCGGCCCGCTGCTGCTCCGGCACTACAACCTCTAGTGATGTAAGCTTTACGTGCTTACATCGCTAGATGACGCGTGCGTGCGCACGCACGCAGCGGCGGCCGAAAGCTCATTGGAGCTCGGCAAGCCAATAGAAGAGGACGTATTTTACAAGGCGGGGATAGGGAAATAGGTGCGAGAGGAGGGGGCGTGTAATATTATAATTTAGGGAGGGGGCCGAGCGGAGGGGTCACAGGGGGAGGGCAGGAGATTACCTGAAGAGATGAGCGGGCATGCTGGGAGAGGTAGTTTTATCATGGCGGCCATAGAAGAAAACCCGGAAGTGCTGAAAACTTCGGGAGGGAATAAAAGAATAACCGCTGGGCCGATTTTCTTGAAAGTGGCGACATTCAAAAGGTATTTCAATTGGCTAAATTCTGGCATTTTGTGGAATGGGGCTTCAGACTACTCCTTTAATGATTTTGTCCCCAATTAAATCATAGAGGTGAAGTATTTTGTGCCAAAAAGTTATGAGCGGGCAAGTACTTCAAATATGAGTCATGGTGCCTGGGGCTGCGAAGATCTCCAGCAAATATTTGGAACGTACGGGTCTATTTTGTGCAGTATAGTAGGGCAACAATACCACCTGGCTAGGATTTTATAGTTGTGCTCTTGCGCTCTAGAAGATATGGAAGTTTTATAAGTAAATGTCAAAGTCATCACCAGGGACACTAAGTCTCTGTTCCCATTTAGCAATGAACAGTAGGGCATACGGAAGGGAAGTCTTCAGCAAAACTAAATATATATATATATATATATATATATATATATATATGTGTGTGTGTAAGGTAAGACTGGGACAGCAAACTCTCGAAATCAGTGAGTGGTCTAGTTAAGGGCAGTTGTAGGTACAGTATTTTAGCGACAGGATAATGTCGGAGTTGGGAGTATTCCAGCCAAGCTCTAGCCTGGTTATGACAGGACCCAAACAGTTATGACAGTGGAATCAATGTACCATTCCGCAGGGTATGACAAAGCAGCGGTTTGTCTTCCTTTTTCCAAATAAGAAATCAAGATTTTTAAAGAGTAGGAGGAAATGTAAGAGTTTTAAAAAGAGGTGATAGTGGGGGAGGTCTTGACGTGAGTAAACCTTTCCCTACATAAAAGTCCCATGTACAGAGTGTAGAAATCACTAGAAGAGGTAAGGCGTCTATATGTGGTCTGCCTTTTAGTCAGTCCAGAGTAAGGACATGATGTCAGGAATAAGCAGGTAGTTTTCCAGGGCCGTCCATATGTGATCAATCAAGGATTCTGAGAAAACCGTTCTATAATCTTTTAAAAATTGAATCTTGAAATTCATATGGGGTTCTGTACATCCCAGAGTAAAAAAAGGCCACCTTTTAATATTACAAGTTAAACGGTGGCCTGAGTATCCAAATTTTATTAGGATACTGTGAGGCAGTGCATACTGCACCTTGAGCACACCTGCATACCAAACAGGAAGCCCCTACTTCGGTCCTTTTGGACATGATAGCATGTGACCCTATTCCGCCATACTGAGGCTACCCCCCAGTATGAGGCCACTTACAATACAACCATGCTTATTTCATTCTTTTAAGGTCCGGGACTCTATAAAATGTTCTGGAGGTTTGATTTCTCCATGTTTACCCTTGTTAAATATAGTAAAATGCCCCTTATTTGTTCCAGATATGGACTAATCGACTAGATTTCAATGGTGGCTTCAGAAAAGGTTAAGCAATACTCACTACTAACCTTTGAAGGCCCTAAGCCCTTTAAAAACTTCCAAGAGAGTCACACTGCCCCCAGTACTGAGCTATACCTGTAACAGTAAATACAACTACATAATTTTGCCTCTTCTTGCCTGCAAAATACAGATATGCCAATGGTTCCGACAGCCTTCGAGACCAAATGACAAACTAATTCCCATGCCCCAAGCCTTTTTTTCACAATACTGACTTCCATCAGATCCTTTAAATCTTTTGCCAAAAAAACCTATTACATCCTCCGATAGGAGGAAAAACTCGGAAAATTTCTATTTGAATAGGACTAAGAGAAAATATGGTCCGCCACAGTAAAGACCTTCTTTAACATTTAGCCATAGACAACTCTTTTAAAGTTCTTTTTTGACCGTGTCCACCTAATGGAGACTTATGAATATGCATTTTAATACATTTTACATGTAAGTGCATATTTATTGTTTATTATTTAATTTATTTTTTTTTTAAAAATGCTAAATTTAGGTAAAGGCGCTCTTCTAACTGGATCAGTGTCTACACAGTACTGAGATGTAACTTGTGCAAAGAACCAGTTAAGGCCCTTTTAAACTACTTCTCAAAGGCTCTCTCCCAAGTAGATGGAAACATGGTAAACGAGAAACTATCAGCAATCTCATTTGACAAACATGAAAAATGCCTGAAAATCTGTTCCCCTTGAATCGCACACACCTAACCTAAGAGTACTAATGCTTTGAAATGGTAAAAAACGTACATGGTCCATTGGGGGGGGGGGTTACCTCTCTACACCTACCCTTTCCCTCTACACCCTCACCCCCCTCTAACCCCTTTTCTCTGTTCATTTCCTTTCCTTGTGTATTTTTTCTGACTGCCTCACTACTCTACTCTTTGAACTCCCATAGTCAATCATCATTGATAGTGAAAGTAAAAGAAAATCCCAAATGTTGGATTGACACCAGAATAATAATGGATGGGAAACTTTGCAACGGGGACACTAGTTCTGTAAACCTAGTGACACCTTGAGATCCCCTCATTCTGGAGGGATTTTCTCTCACTTTCTGTTTTGGCTATAAGACAAGACATGAAGGTAAATCTTTCCTATAGGACATAGATGGCAGAAGAAGAAAAAAAAAACACAATGATTGCAACCCTCCCTTACTCTATTCAAAATGGAAAAACAAATTTGCCATTAGTTCCATCCTTGAAATGCCACAATGAGCTTTCAGAATATACAGCTGAAACTGATCATTTATATTTGACATTTTGACTACAAAGGAATCTTAAGCATGGTACACAATATAAATTTTTTTTTCGTTCAACCCAGCAGGCTGAATGAAAAAAAAAAAAAAAAAAAAAAAAAGAGGGGCTTGGTAGGAGCCTCTGTACTAAGTATAAGATTTTAGTACAGTGATCTCAACGCTGAGCTATTGTGTTCCGACAGGGGGGCTGCCCCACTACCGCTGCCACCCCCACGCCCCCCTCCACCAGAACACACCAGTAAGCGCTCTCAGTAAGTAGCTGAGAGCACTGATTGGTTGGCGATCAGCAGATGCTTTTCTGGTATGCCCCTTTGACAGAAGCTGGACATTTGGCCGGCTTCTTCGGACATGCTACTGTACACAAGGGCAGAATATTGGCCGGTTTCTGTTGAACCGGCCGATATTCAGCCCAAGTGTACCAGGCTTTAGTGTGACACATATTCCTTCTATCCAAATTTTCAATGTAATGGTTTGACGATGAAATGCCTAGTATTACTTTGTGCATTCTTGTAATGAAAAAACTGTTCTTGGGTTGTTACCCCCTCCTTTATCTCTTCTGTATTTCTATTGAAAAAAATAATTACAAAATCCATTGTACAAGAATATTCAGTTGGACCCGTAAAGTGATTCTAAATTAAATATATGTTTTTATAAATAATTTACAAATATTCAAGTCATAGAAGAATAAACTGGAATTGCTGGCTCCAAAAACAACAAGCGGTATGGGCAATGAGCATGTTACACATACAAAAGTGAAAACATCAATAGTACCGTCACAAAGGAACTAGCACAGTAGATAGTGGCAAAATGCAGATAATGCATATTTAATAAACTCTCAAACACCAGAGCCGTGTAATCCACCTCACCCAGTGCCCTCTGGCGTACATAAAACTTGTATAATGTTTCAATACATAGACAGAGAAAGGCTACAAGAAAAAGGAAAGGAAGAGAAAGGAGGAAGAGTAGGGTCCCAGGGAAGGATAGAGGGGAAAAAAAAAGGGAGGGGGGGGAATGGGGGTAAGTAAAAAGTAAGCGCGTGTAAAACCTGGCCCAAGGAATTCTGTTAGGGTTGAAGGCATCACCACAAAGGGAAAGGCAAAAGGTGTCATGATTGGGAACCCAAAATATCCTGATATTTAGATGAATAAGTAAATTCAGTCCAATAAAACCAAGTTTTATGGACCCGTTCCTCTTTATGGTGTGGCACAGCCAAGATATCTTCCATCAGTTGAACCTTATTGATCTAGGCAAACCAAGTCTTAATGGGAGGGGATGTAGTTTGTTTCCAGAATAGTGGGATACATACCTTTGCTGAAGTGAGTAAATTAGGTCATAGGGAATGCTTGTACCACTTCAGCAACATAGGGGTCAAGTAAGAAGGCATCCGTCCGGCATCTGGATTGCCCAATCACTTCAGTGAATATGGAGGTGTATACAGTTTTGTGATCAAATACCACCAAAAGAAAGCTCTGTTTGTGGGAAAAAAAGGACGTCAATTCCGTTTGGGTACAGCGTCGCACGACCATGCAATTGTCCGTTAAAGTCACGCAGTGCCGAATCACAAAATAGGGCCTGGTCTTTGAGCAGCCAAATCTTCTGGGGCTAAAGTGGTTAAATGACCATGCTTTTTGCCTGACTCCTGAAAAGATTGTTTGCCCCGCCACTGTATTAGAGGGATTCAAGACAGCACAGGGGTCTCAGATGTGAGGGGCTCCAGAATAGATTTTCCAAGTGGAGAAAACTTTTTTGGCTTCCTCCTGGTTTTGTTTTCTTGGATTAGAGTCTGGAGACTCGGAGGCTTCAAAGAGATTTGGGTGGGAGACGCCTCTACCCCTGTCCTCAGGTCTTACCTTACCGAGGCCCTAAGCCTTATAGTGCTGCTAGCTGCCACCTGGACTGGACATGCCTCTGCCTGCCACCTGGACTGGACATGCCTCTGCCTGCCACCTGAACTGCCTGCTTATGGACCATGTGTCTGCTGCCTGGACAATTCCTTTGGCTGTCTGCTTTGCCTGTGCTGGGACAATTATTCCTACATGCAAAAACCATAGGTAATCTTTTTTTTTTTTCTTTTAGCCAGACATATGCAGATACCAGCATGTCTTCCAGCACCGTAGGAGTGTCCTGGCTGTCTTGGAGACAATTGGTTTCAATGCCTTTACATGTGTGCAACTACCATATGTTTGTGAGTACAATGTATGTTTCTTTTTTGGATTTTAATAAACCTTTTTAGTGGTAATGCAGGAGGTCAGTGCGCCCTTCTCTTGTAATCCTTTTTTTTTACCCTTTTCTCAGCAGAATGTATTTTGGGGTGTAATTCTTGGTATGTACATGCTATGTGTTAGAAGCCTGAAGGTGCTACTTAGATGTTAAGCCTCTGTATGTGGCCAGGCTGTGGAAAAGTCTCACACATGTGGTATCGCCATACTCAGGAGGAGGAGCAAAATTTATTTTAGGGTGCAAATATGTTTCAGTAATATGCAGCATAGCTTGTAGACACTATAACTTTCACACAAACCATCATACACTTATCAGAATTTTTTTCGATTTTTTTGAATTATTTTAAAAACAGAAGTAGAAAATATTGCTTTTTTTCATAATGTTAGTTCTTTTTATTTTGCAAAAAAAACAAACAAAAAAAAACAGTGGTGAATAAATACCACCAAAATAAAGCTCTAATTGTGTGAAAAAAAAAAAAAGATAAACATTTCATTTGGGTACAATATAGCATGACTGAGTAATTGTCATTCAAATGTGAGAGCAATGAAAGCTGAAAATTGGTCTGGGAAGGAAGGGGGTGAATGTGCCCAGTATTGCGATGCTTAAATAGAAAACGTGTTATACTTACCTGCTTTGTGCAATGATTTTGAACACAGCAGCACTGCTTCTCTTCTTTTTGGGTCCCCACTGGTCCCTCCCCCCTGCCGAGTGCCCACAACAACAAGCCTCTTGCTTTGGGGGCACTTGAGCAGGCTAGCTCCTGAGCCACGCTCTGTGTGTAAATGGACTTCGCCCTGCTCTTTCCTCATTGGCTCACTGCCTGTGACCGAAATCAGAAGGATCACTGTGTGAGCCAATGAGGAGAGAGAGAGAACTGGGAGAGCTGCTGTTCTCATGCACATTGTTGAATTGAGATGGGGCTCAAGTACAAACGTAGGACTGGGGGGGGGGGCTGAACCCCAGTGTTTTTTTTTTTTAGAACGCATTAAGGTAAAAGAATAAAAAAATTGAGCATTTAGAACCATTTTAAAGCATATTTATAAAATGTAAAATCATATTTTTTCATTTCATTGTATTTCAATTTTCTCTAGCCTTCTCCTATTATTTTGAATGATCTTCAGTAAACCTACTTTATAAAGATACCCACACATTTACTTCCCTGAATTGTTTGACACATATTTATTATGCCCTGAGATTAGGAGCTGCTGTGTTACACATTTCAAAGAGCCTGCCTTGCCAACTACAGAGATGCTCAGAGGAGGAGTTTCAGAAGGTGGAGAATGAACAGAAATCAGTGCTTGCAGGCATCAAGGAGAGAAGTCAGTAGTCCTTAGAAATTAAAAATCAAACAGCAGAGGAAAAGCTGTTAAAAAATACAATTGTATGTCAGGACTATAGATTTCCTTTAAAGCTATATAATCTACAGTTCCTAACACCCCTTGGATGGGACACACAGGGGTTGATTTACTAATGGCGCTTTTCCACTGCATGGAAGCGAACGGTTCGGCTCGCTTTTGCGTTTTTCCACTGCATGGTGCGGTGTTGGAACGGTTCGGTACGGTACGGTGGCCCTTTTCCACTACATGGAATCTAATGGTACGGCTTGCTTAAACAGTATCACCTCAGTTGTGGTTCCAAGAGGGCCATACCGGTACCATATCCCACAATCCTTTGCATGCAGCCTTGTTTGTCACTACTAGCCACTGATTGGTCAGAGAATCGTTGTTATCCCACCCGCTTTACATTAGTGGAAAAGCAAACCGTACCAACACCGTACCATGCGGTACCATGCAGTGGAAAACCAAACAGAGCCAAGCAGGGCCGAGCTGGTACTTGCAGTGGAAAAGTGCCATAAAAGTGGTGCAGCTGTGCCAGTGTTTGAAGATGGCTACAAACTATACAACTTTTATAGAATTTTCTTGTACAACTTTCCTTTATGGCACTTTTCCACTGCAAGTACCGGCTCGGCTCTACTCGGCCCTGCTTGGCCCGGTTTGCTTTTCCACTGCTGGTACCGCATGGTTCGGTACGGTTTGGCATGGTTTGCTTTTCCACTAAAGTAGTACTAAAGTTAAGTGGGTGGGATAACAACGATTCTCTGACCAATCAGTGGCTAGTAGTGACTGCATGCAAAGGATTGTGGGATATGGTACCGGTATGGTACCTCTTGGAACCACAATCGAGGTGGTACTGTTTTAGAGAGCCGTACAGTTCGGTTCCATGCAGTGGAAAAGCGCCATTAGATTTACCAAAACCATATAATATGAAGGTCAAACCTAAACACTTATTAATTTGTATGCAATCAGGCAGGCCCTTGCACTACATAGTTTAACCGCTTGCCGACCGCTCTACGACTATTTACGTCGGCAGTCAGCCCCTCACAGGCAAAGTGACGTAGGGATACGTCACTAGCCTGTGAGGCTCTAGGGAGCGAGCGCGCGCCGCCGGAGGCGCGCTTCCGCATGGTCACGGACCCGATGTCTGCCGGGCACACGCGCGGGGGGGGTCCGTTACACCGGAAGAAAGGCAGGTGGCTAATGTAAACAAAGGCGCCTGTCATTCTTCCCTGTGTAAGAATGGAGGTCCTACGGTTCTACTATGTGGGACAGTTGATCTCTGCTCCTACACTAGAAGCCACAGCCAATCACAGTTAGAAACACGCCCCTAGTACACACTTAACCCCTCCCTCTCCAATACAGTTAACTCCTTCACTGCCAGTGTCATTTTTACAGTAACAGTGCATATATATAGCACTGATTACTGCAGTAATGTCACTGGTAACCCCAAAAGTGTCAAAAATGTCAGTCAAGAGTCCGATCTGTCCGCCGCAATGTCGCAGTCCCACAAAAAAAAAAAAAAAACGCAGATCGCCGCCATTACTCCTTAAAAAAAAACAACAAAAATGACAAAAATCTTTCCCTTTGTTAGTAAACGCGATAACTTTTGCGCAAACCAATCAAAATACGCTTTTTGCGATTTTTTTTTTACCAAACATATGTAGCATAAAACAAATTGGCCGAAAATGTTAAAAAAAATGGATTTTTGTAAGAACTTACCGTAAAATCCTTTTCTCTTAAGCTCATTGACAGACGTAGTCTTCTTGATTCTCAAGAGCTGGGTTATGTTGTCTCCGCAGGAGTAGGACTAGGCAGAATGACAAAACGTTCTGGCTCCACCCTAGGGGCAGTCCCTGAGGGTATATCCTCCCTCTCTCTGCTACAGGGAATCAGTTCTGTTTAAAGCAGTACAGAGAATTTAACCCAACCCAACTCAATGATAGAGGGGCGGGTACTACGTCTGTCAATGAGCTTAAGAGAAAAGGATTTTACGGTAAGTTCTTACAAAAATCCATTTTTCTCTATCGCTCATTGACAGACGTAGTCTTCTTGATTCTCAAGAGCTGGGACATCCAGAAGCAGTGCCACAAATGAGGGGTGGGATTGACAAAATCAAATCCAATCTAGAAGGCCCAACCGGTGCCAAACTAGAAGTTTTAAAGGCTCATTATAAACAAAGAATGAGGCTAAAGAAAAAAATTTCCAACGGAAAAAAACCCTCGAGGTAGACCACTGGTCTCCTCAAATTGCGGCCTGCAAAACCTTGCGGCCAAATGAGGCATCAGACGATGCCATTACATCAACTTTATAATGTTTTGTAAAGGTATGCACCGACGACCAGGTAGCCGCCTTGCACACCTGGACCACTGACGCCTGATGGCGAAAGGCCCATGACGCACTGAGTGCCCGAGTGGAGTGCGCCTTAACAGGGAACGGGGGCTCCCGACCCTTAATAGAATAAGCCTGCACTACCGTCTGTCTGATCCATCTGGAAATGGTCGCGGCAGATGCAGGCAACCCCTTTTTGGGTCCATCTGGGATCACAAAAAGTGAATCCGTCTTGCGAAACGAGTCTGTCGTTTTCAAGTATACCCTGATCGCCCGGACCACATCCAAGGAGTGCAAAGCAAATTCCCGAGGATGACTGGGCTTAGGACACAGGGAAGGTAATACAATTTCTTCATTCAGATGAAATTCTGAAACCACTTTTGGTAGGAAGGATGGATTCGGACGAAGAACCACCTTATCTCTATGAACCACCAGATATGGTGAACGACAAGATAATGCGGCCAGTTCTGACACCCTGCGTGCAGAAGTAATAGCCACCAAGAAGGCCACCTTCTGGGACAACGTGGGTAGAGGAATCTCCCTAATATCTTCAAAGGGAGGTTTCTGAAGAACCGACAACACTAAATTAAGATCCCAGGGGGGTAACGGCGCGTGCACTGGCGGAGCCAGATGTCGCACCCCCTGGATGAAATTCCGCACCAAGGAATGAGTAGCCAAAGGCTTCTGAAAGAAGATGGCTAATGCTGAGACCTGACCCTTGATAGTACTCAAGGCCAGTTTCTGCTCAACCCCTTGTTGCAGAAAAGCCAATATTCGACTAATCGAATAAGACCGAGGACGGAACCCCAAAGGTTCACACCATGCAATGTAGGACTTCCATGTGCGATGATAAATCTTTCTGGAAGTCGCTTTCCTTGCTTCAACTAGAGTAGGAATAACTGAAGCTGACAAACCTTTGTCCTTCAGCACCTGGGTCTCAATAGCCAGGCCGTTAAAGCCAGCGATCGTAAAGCAGGATGGAAGATCGGTCCCTGAGACAGTAGATCCTCCCTGAGAGGAAGTCTCCATGGGACGTCCGCCACCAGTCTGACCATGTCGGCGTACCAAGCTCGACGAGGCCAGTCCGGAGCTACCAGGATTACTGGGATTCCTTCCTCCTCTACCCTGCGAAGAAGTCTTGGCAGTAACGCGAGAGGAGGGAAGGCATATATTAGCTGGTATTGCCCCCACGGGGCGATCAGTGCGTCTGCGGTTTCTGCTAGAGGATCGCGGGAGCGAGCCACGAATCTCCTGTTGAATCGTGATGCCAACAGATCCACATCCGGGGTGCCCCACCGTAGGCACAACTGGTGGAAAACGTCTGGATGGAGGGACCATTCCCCCTGATCCAGGGTCTGACGGCTGAGATAATCTGCCTGCCAATTCTCCACCCCCGGAATGAACACCGCAGAGACTGCTGGAACAAATCGTTCCGCCCAGCGAAGAATGCAAGCCACTTCTTTGGCCGCTCGGACACTCTTGGTGCCCCCCTGATGATTGACATAAGCCACGGCCGTGGCATTGTCCGACTGGATCCGAACCGGGCTGCCCTGGAGCTGCTCGGTCCAGTGAATCAGACAAAGTCTGATCGCTCTCAGTTCCAATACATTTATCGGTAACCTGGATTCTTCCGGGGACCAAAGTCCCTGGACAGATAACTGACCAAGAATTCCTCCCCATCCGGATAGACTGGCATCCGTGGTCACTATCGTCCAATATATTGGCAGAAATGACTTTCCCTGGCTGAGCATCGGAGACCGAAGCCACCAAACCAGAGACTCTCTGGTCTGTTTGCTCAATCGTATCTGATTGTCCAGGGATTCCGGATTCCGATTCCATCTGAGAAGAATCTCTTGCTGAAGAATTCGGGTATGGGACTGGGCAAATGGAACTGCTTCGAATGAAGCCACCATCAACCCCAGAACCCTCATGCAAGTCCGAAGGGAAGACCAGCTGTTGGACAGTAACAACTGGACTGCTGATTGAATCTTTCGGAGTTTCCCTACCGGAAGGAAAACTCTTGTCCTGACTGTGTCTAGAATTAGACCCAGATATTCGAGCCTCTGGGTGGGAACCAGAAATTACTTTTGCTGGTTCACCAGCCACCCGAATTCCTGTAAAGAAATCATAGTAATTTCTATGTTTTGTAGCAAGGTCTGAGGAGACTCTGCATGAAGCAGAAGATCGTCTAGGTAACCTAGAATCGATATACCTCTTTGGCGCAGAAGTGCCAACATTGGGGCCAACACCTTTGTGAAGACCCGCGGAGCCGTGGCGAGACCGAAAGGTAACGCCACAAACTGATAGTGGTTCTCCTCTACGGAAAAGCGTAGAAAACGCTGATGTCCTGCGAAAATGGGAATGTGAAGATAGGCGTCCTTGATGTCTACGGACGCTAGGACATCCCCTGGATGCAGGAAGGCTGCTACCGTGCGAATGGACTCCATTCTGAATCTTCTTATGTTGACGAAAGAATTGAGTGCTCTTAAGTCCAGAATTGGACGCACTTTGCCCTCTTTCCTGGGTATTGTAAACAGGTTTGAATAAAACCCTTGAAACCGTTCTGTCCAAGGAACGTGGACTACCACTCCTTGTTGTAGTAAATCTGTGACTGCTCTCCGCAGATCTTCTAAACGATCTGCGGATAGATGGATATTGGAAGGGAAGAATCGCGCCGGTGGGAGAGATCGAAACTCGATCTTGTACCCTGACTTTATGACTTCGCAAACCCATTTGTCCGGGATTCTGGAAAGCCATGGATCCGGGAACCGGCGAAGACGTCCCCCCACCCCAGTTATGGGTGGGGGCGCACCTTCAGGCTTTGGATGGTTTATCTTCAGGTCTGGAGGGGGCGGGCTTTTGCTTGCCCGACCAACGACCCCTGACGCCTCCTGCAGGAGCTTTGGAGGACTTAGTTTTTTCACCCGCTGGACGAAAAAACCTCTTGTGAGCAGAAAAAGAAGGCCCTCGTCTTTGACGAGTTCCTCTACCTTTAAAATTTTGCGGTAAAAAGGTGCTTTTTCCACCGGTGAGATCCTTAATGATCTCATCTAAGTTGGCTCCAAATAGACGCTCTCCTGAAAAGGGGATATTAGCCAATGCTTTTTTGGAACCTTGGTCGGCTAACCAACCTTTTAGCCACAGTGTACGCCTGAGAACCACTGCTGAGACTGATGCTCGCGCCATTAATGGAGTGGCGTCTAACGCCGCATCACATACAAACTGTAACCCCTGTATCATTTGTTCCAACAAATCTGATACTGCCTGAGGGACTTCTTCTAAGTCCCGGCGTAACCACTTGGTCCATTCAGTTACAGCCTGCGAAACCAGACCAATAGCAATTATTGGTCTGAAAGCTGATCCAATCAAGGAAAACATGGTGCGAGACATAGCTTCTATCTTGCGATCCACTGGATCTTTAAAAGACGGAGCGTCTTCTAAAGGAATAACCGTGGCTTTATTCAATCTAGCAATAGGTGAATCCACCACAGGTGGTTCTGTCCATTTCTTAATAAGGGTTTCCTCAAACGGATAACGCCTGTCAATGCGTTTAGAAATATTAAAAGTGCGTTTTGGCAGACGCCATTCTTCTTCGATTGGATTGCCAAAACATTTGGGCAATGGAAAAACCTTCGCCACTTTGATGCGCTTTTTAGTCCCAAAAGGGATCTCAGTTTCAGCTATTTCTGATGGAATACCCTGTAACCTTAAAGTCTCTTGAACAGATACAATGAGTGCGTTTACCAACGCTTCCTCTCGGGCTATGGCGGATGCCGAAACATCCTCCTCACTGTCTGAAGAGACAGGACCCGAGACACCAATACCAGATGAAGTACCTGCAACTGCAGAGATAGGCTCAGAGTCTGAATCCGAAGTTTCAGATAATAAGGGGTTAGGCGGGGGTCGCTTTCTTGCGCCCTGTCCCTGACAAGCCACTTCCACCCGGGACACAAAAGTTTCCATAATAGCTGACAAAGATTCAATTGTCAATGGGGTGCTGGAGGATCCCGCAGACCCCTCGAGGGGATCCGGAGGAGATACATGAGTGGCAGGGTCCATGTTAATACAGGACACCTTTGCCAGCAAAAACAAAAAAACTTTTTCTTTTTTTTTGTTTTTTTTTTGTGTGTCTCCCCCTAGCGCAATAGCGCCCCTCAGAGTACCTGCTTCTCGATCCCAGAGAGAGAGAGAGGGACCCCCAAGGCTCACCAACCGATGCAGTGCAGTTTCCAACAAACTGCAGTCAGCGTCTGTCTTACACAGACTGGAAGGAGCTGTTTGCTTTTTCCCGGGCAGAAGGCGTGGCTCCGCCCCCTGTGTACGCCTTCCGGCGTTCCCAGCCCTCCACGAGGTAGCTGGGCTCACAAAACATGGCCGCCCCCATAGAAGAGACATAAGACTCCAAAAACATGGCGGCCGGCGTGACCTGAGGACATACATGCATTCGGTCTACGGCAAAATGGCGGCGGACCGCCGATATCGTCTTCCCAGCACATCCACCTGCACTCTGCTAAGAGGTGACATATGGATCTACAGAGATACACTGCACATAAGGTAGGATTATACCTCCTATGTCTGCTGTAATGTTACAGTCTGCTGGGTAGAGTGTTAGCTCTTGAACCAAGTCCACTTCCCACAAACACATGCTGTATTACAAGGGGGACTTGTAAGTATCAGATATATACTGACCATATATGGAGGGGCCCATAATATATACTGCCTCATAATGAGGAAAAAAAGGGAACGTTTACTCACCATACCGAACCGACAGGCACCCTCTCTTCACAATACCCTCTCCACCGGAGTGGGGGTTTGTGGACGCCTCGACTCTCTGGTACCTGGCGTCCAAGCGAGCTTTTAACTCGCAAAGTCAGTCCCTTTACTGGGACTCCGTCGCGGCCGACTCAGCGCACTGGTCTGCACGCGCTCTTAGGCAGAAACCGGGGTGACCACTGGATCTCAACATCCAGCCCGTCGCCCGGCCCCGCATACTTACTTGAATATGTCGCGGCCGACCAAGCGCAATGCCATGGTCTGCGCGCGCTCGTAGGCCGGCTGGGGTGACCACAAGTGTCGCCCAGTCCGGCATTTTTGCTTGAAGATCTCACAGGAAAAAACACTGGAGAAAACTACCTAAAAAATGTCTTTTTCTTAAAGAAAAAAAGTCTTGCCAGGACCAAAAGATCCCAGCAAGGAACTTAGGTCCTTACTCCTGACTAGACAGAAAAAAACTGATTCCCTGTAGCAGAGAGAGGGAGGATATACCCTCAGGGACTGCCCCTAGGGTGGAGCCAGAACGTTTTGTCATTCTGCCTAGTCCTACTCCTGCGGAGACAACATAACCCAGCTCTTGAGAATCAAGAAGACTACGTCTGTCAATGAGCGATAGAGAAATTTTGATTTTTACATTTTTTTGGGGGGGAATTTCATATAAAAAAAATTTGAAAAATATTGTTATTTTTGCAAAATTGACGCTCTTTTTTTGTTTATAGCGCATGATCAAAAAATCGCACAGGTGATCAAAATGAGTGAATAAATGTGCACGAAGTAAAAGGTAAACAATCAAACAAAAATGCAAAGAAATCAGTCACAAATGTCCATAAATTATAAACTGTGACTTGAAAAAGGTGTTGACTCCAACATGCGAAATAACTGCAACAAACGGTAAATCGCACACCAAAGGAATAAAGATGTGCTCACCAGATGGTATGGACCCAAAGTACTGTACAGAAAATGGGTCATACACGCTGTGACGTCATTTCCGGCGCGGTCTGTACGGACGCGCTATGAGATTGCCCAATCACTTCAGTGAATATGGAGGTGTATACAGTTTTGTGATCAAATACCACCAAAAGAAAGCTCTGTTTGTGGGGAAAAAAGGACGTCAAATTTGTTTAGGTACAGCATCGCACGACCGCGCAATTGTCCGTTAAAATCACGCAGTGCCGAATCGCAAAATAGGTCAGGAAGGGGGTAAAATCTCCTGGGGCTTAAGTGGTTAAGGTAAATCTAAAGGAAATTGAACAACGAAAGTTGTATAATGTGTATCCAGCTTAACTGCAGCTTGTCCAGTTAAGCTTTGACAATAAAACCTGGAAGCCGATTGGTTTCCATGCAGAGCTACACCAGATTTTTGCACCATGCAGGTTTAGTAAATAACCCCCACAGCCTCAACTTTCCCCAGACACTGCACAAAGTCACCAGTATGGATTTGTCTCTCTTTCAGTAAGTAACACTTGCTCCAAGAACAGGTTGTGTATGTAGAGTGAAGCAATCCAATAGTTAAAACGTCGACAAGAAAACATTTTAGGAGTGCAAGAGGTTCCAAATGACAGATAAAACAAACAATGATAGGCCTGTGAAAACCTCGGGCTGCTTTGCTCCCTGATGCTAACAAGGCTCTCTTTATTATAGCAGCCTTTCAGAAGTGAATCAAAATTATTGCTTTGCCCTAGTTCTGCCCTTAAGCATACGGGAGGAGGGGTGGACAGGACATGAAAGAGGGAAAAAAATATGCTCTGGAGTAAAACAGTAGTCAGGCATATTTAAAAATGCATTAGATGAGGTCTGAATAATGGAATCTTCCCAAATTGTACTTTATCGTGAATTGGGCTTCGACTAAAAGCATTAGTGAAAAAAAAAAAATAATAAAAAAAGATTTTAAACATTTTAAAGAAATCAAAAATTCTGAATGAAAGGGCCAAAAAGGGAAAAAAGATACAAATATAACTTGTTTTCTGCTGTTCATTTTGCCAAAAATGACAACATAGTGTAGGGTTACCCATCGCCCTGCCAACTTTCCTCAATCTGTTACAAAAAACATGGTTCTACTCTCAGTTTGCTCGCTGCCAGATTCAGGAAAAACTCAATTCATTTATTTGCTCTGTCGTGCAGTCGGCACTGAATAAAGAAAAAAAGGCCCAGTGTGCTTTGGCCAGAAAGACTGGTACAGCGCTCACACTCACACTATTCATTTGTGATGATTATATTTATTCTGTAAAGCTACTAATTGACTGCAGTACCTCTGCTTTCCACAGTGATACTGCTTCTTTCCTTTCTTAGTGCTAAATCTTATATATCAAGGGTATCAAACTCCATTTCATTGGGGGGCCACATTAGAATTATGGTTGCCCTTATAGGGCTGGTTGTATCTGTAAGACTAGATGTCCAGAGCACCCAACCCCCCCTTACATCAGCTGTCAAGAGCCCCCCTCCATCTTCAGAAGTCAAGAGTTCCCCACCCTTCCTTACATCACAGTGCACCCCCCTTACCTTGTGCTGCTGAAAGGAAGAAGCTAGAGGTGAAATTGGGAAACAGAGCAGAGTCTGGAGGAGGACTATAGGGGGCTGGTGTCAGCAGCCAGAGACTGCTGAATGCTGAGACCTGGGAGGTGGAGATGAGGGGCTGCACCGAGAGGTACAGGATCTGTAGGAGTTCTGTCCTCCTCTCTGCTGCTAACTGCTGAGACAAGGTGGGGGCAGAGACAAGGGGGTGCTGCAGCTAGAGGAGAGGTGTGAGGGCCACAAGACATGGCCTGGCGGGGCCACTTTGGGCCCTGTGTTTGACACATATATGCTATACACTCATTGATATACTTAGGATCACTATTGATAATGCAAAACTTTAGCTTTCAGCCCCAGGAGCATAAATTATGTTTTTTTCTTCTACTGCTTCTAGCTTAGAGAGCAATGACCTACCCGCGAACACTCCTTACACCAACCCTTCCTGTAACCACAACCCTAAATCTATTATTTCCTATATTTGCAACCTTACCAGTAACCCTCTCTTAAAAAACTGCAGCTTTAACACTAACCTTGCATAACCACAACCTAACACTAATGCTAGCTGTAACTTTAGACATAACACTAATGCCTGCTATAACATCAAACGTAACACTAATGCCCGCTGAAACCTCAAACCAAACGCTAACACCTGCTATAACCTCAAACCCAACACTAATGCCCGCTGTAACCTCAAACCTAACACTCGTGCCCGCTGTAACCTCAAACCTAAAACTCATGCCCGCTATAACCTCAAACATAACACTAATGCCCACTATAACCTTTAAACCTCACACTAATGCCCACTGTAACCTCAAACCTAACAGTAATGCCCGCTGTAACCTCAAACCTTACACTAATGCCCACTATAACCTCAAACCTAGCACTAATGCCTGTTGTAACCTCAAAACCTAACACTAATGCCTGTTGTAACCTCAAAACCTAACATTAATATCTGCTACAACCTCAAACCTAACACGAATGCCCGCTATAACCTCAAACCTAACACTAATATCCGCTATAACCTCAAACATAACACTAATGCCCCCTATAACCTCGAACCTAACACTAATGCCCGCTATAACCTCAAACCTAACACTAATGCCCGCTATAACCTCAAGTCTAACACTAAGGCTCCTTTCACACTGCTCCAGTGCAGCCTCCTTGCAATGTGGGTGTAGTGCAGTGTACTCGCAATTTGTGTGGGATTCTTGCCCTGGAACCGATTGTTTCACTTATAATGGAATATTGTAGGGCAGTGATATAAAAAAGGAATATCTGAAAAGCAAAGCATGAAAAAACATTTAAGTATACAAGGTCTACCAGGAAACGATAAAGCTTTTTTGCACAACATCGATGTATCCTGGCAGTCAAGGAGAGTGGATTGGAATGTACATGCATGAACAATGATGACTTCACTGCACTACTCAATGCGGGTGCTGGATGCCGCTGAGTAAGCATGTGTGCTGTGTGGCTGTCACATTCAGCTTAGGTTCACACTGCAATGTCACTGTGGTGCGATTTGAGCCATTCTTTTTGTATGGCTCAAATCGCACCACATCCACACCAAAATGGCGCAGGACCCTTTTTTTTGCTACACCGGAATCAGATCTCCTGGGTGTGAATTGGCAATCCGATTCAGGCAATCATTTTAGCACTGCATTTTACAAGCTCTTTTGGGGCGTCCGTAATTTAACAATGACATCCACAGCAGAACTTATGAACGCTGTGTCATTTCAATGCGGTGCGGGAAACACACAGGATTTGCTGCATTTCCCACAACGCATATATGTGAACCTAGGCTCAAAATTATTGAGCAAGTGGATCCAAGAATCTGCATAAAGCATGAACTATTCAAATTAATCAGAAGACTTTAGGGGACGATGCAATGAGTGCAGTGCAAATAAAAGTGTGGCACAAATGCTTCAAAGATGGGCAAGAATCTGTTGAAAGTAATCCATTCTAGAAGGCCTGCAACAAGCGGAACACCTGAGAATGTTTAATGTGTATGGGCTGCAATCAACAAAGATCAGCCACTGACAGTGTGAAAACTAGAAGCTGATCTGGAGTTTCCAAAAAACTGTATCTGAGATTTTGATGCAGGATTTTGGCATTAAAACATGTTGTGACAAAATTTGTTGCTTGGCTTCTGCTACCTATGTCCTATTTTTTTTTATATCTTCTTCAATAAATGTCTCTTTTTCATATTACATGACTGGATACTTTCCGAACAGACCTTGTTTATAGAAGTACTTATTTGAATCCTCACTCAGAGAAGATTACAAGCCAGAGGCATAACTAGAACCTTCAGAGCCCCGGTGCAGGAAGCCATGAAGGGCCCTTCCCTTCAAGCCTGGGGCTCTTCCCACTGATCCTGGGGCCCTTTACTCTCATTACGGGACCCTTTCACAAGTTCTGCAGTGGGCTCCCTTCCTGCCATCTTGGGGCCTTCCCACAGTGGTGGAATGCCAGGGCCCGGTCGCAAGTGTGACCTTTGCAATCCTGGAAGTTCACCCACTGGTGTCAGTAGTTTTTATTTTTTGGTATTTTTATTGTATTGTTTTTTATCATTTTATTTAATTTTTTTACAATGTCACTGACCATGACCTTGTCCATTCAGAAAAGGAAGGAGCTGGTAAATAAACTAATTTACTGACCCCTTCCTGGTTCTCTATTGTGACACATCCCCTGCAGCAGCCTGCAGGAGGGTGAAGGGAGCACAGTGGGGGGGGGGGGGGGGGGGGAACAGGGGAGCACACAGGGGCCCAGAGACAGGAGAACACAAGTGAACCTGAATAGGAGGAGTGGCGGGGACAGCATACAGAAGAAACAATCTCCTCCATTTTCCTCCTGCAGCTACAGGAGGAAAAAAGGAGGATAGGATTTCTCTACATGCTGCCCCCAACGCCCCTCCTATCCAGGTGTACAGGGGAGCCGCACAGGCCCCCTGGAGCATGGGGCCCGGTTGCAATTGCAACCCCTGTAAAATATATAATCTTTGGGGGTTCTAAGTAGTTTTCTAGCAAAAAAAAAATGACTTTAGCTTGTAAACACCAAGTGTCAAAAATAGGCCTGGTCTTTAACCACTTGACAACCGCCCACTGCAGAATTACTGCGGCAGGCGGCCGCTCCTGGGCAAACCGATGTGGTACTATGTCGCTCACTCAGAAAACTCTAGGGGGCGCGCGGCGCACTCCCGCCCCTGCTCGTCAGCCGGGGAGCCAGTGCGTGTTACAGGCGGCTCCGATGGCCGCCGGCCACTCGCGATCTCCCCCTCTAACAGAGAAGGACGAATTTAACAATAAATTTTTATTAATTTTCCAGTATTACACAAAGAAAAAAGGGAAAAAAGAAACAATACAACTTAAAACAATACTAACTTGACACAGACATAGAAGGTAAAAAAAAAAAAAACATATGCACCCTTATGCAGTTATTTATGTATTGGCGACAGGGTTTCACAGACATTCTTTACTAGACAATACCAATAGATATCTGAGCTGGGCCTCCTAGATCAGAGGTAGAGGCGTCGTTTCCTCCTAAGATAGAATTGGCCTTAAATTTTTTCCATACAGCCCAAATTTTGTGACCCCTATCCACCCGCCCCTTGGAAATGTAAAAGACAGCCCTCTGTCATTCTCCCTGAAATGATCACAGAGGCTATGTGATCCTGCTATATAGGATCACATGTCTCTGTGATGATCTCACAAGCCCCACCCCTCCCCAGTTAGAATCACTCCCCTAGGCTTACATTTAACCCCTTGATCACTAATCGTATTAACCCTTTCCCTGCCCAGGGCATTATTACAGTAACAGTGCATATTTTTAGCACTGATTACTGTAGTAATGTCACTGGTACCCCAAAAGTGTCACAAATGTCAGTTAGGGGTCCGAACTGTCCGCTGCAATGTCGCAGTCCCGCAAAACTTGTTAGACTGTATTCAAAAGTTAATGGGGGCCGAATCTTCTTCAGTAATGAAGGTATTTATTGATACCATGAGGAACAATTTTTTTTTTTACTTTCCAGTCCTTCCAGTCAGTGCTAGTGGGCTTCTTACCTTCCGCTTTTAAATTCAAACCTTTGGGCTCCCAGCCCCTCTCCCATTTTGCTTTAGTTTTGCGGACAGAACTAAGGGCAGAGGAAGGGGATAAGGGAGAATCGCCTGGGGACAGTTCAGTGGAAGAGAGAAAAACAGAAGGACCTAGCCAGGAAGAAGATAGGCCCACCATGTGGAGGAAGTGAAGGAGCTCTTACGTTACCATCTATGTCACAGAACAGACTCCAGATCGCCTTGTATAAGGCGTTTCGGAGCATGCATAGTAAAGCTCCTTCGTCAGACCAATGACAAGGAAAGGGGACGCCCGAAATTATATAGAGAATAAGACTGGAACCAGGAAGTAAAAAAGGAGTGGGGGGGGGGGGTCTGGTAACCGCTGTAGAGAGGGGAGGCACAAGTAGAAGAAATATGTGGATGTCTATGGACTTGGAGACAATCAACAAGCCTATTATGACTATATGATGGGATCTGGTTTTGTAGTTAAAAGAGCAAATGCAAGATGGTCATATAAACTGGTCACATAGCAGCATCACTGGGGGTCCATTCCTGTCCCTGTGGCTCAGTTTCCCTCAGCCGTCCAGCAGCGGGGAGGGTGGAATTGTGGAGCACACACAGGACAGGTGCTTCTGTCCGAGGCTTTGATGGAACGCACGCCTTGCTCGTGGACCACCACCCCCCCCCCTTTTTTTACTTCCTGGTTCTGGTCCTATTCTCTATATAATTTCGGGCGTCCTCTTTCCCTGTCATCGGTCTGACGAAGGAGCTTTACTACACATGCCCCGAAATGTGTTAACGCCCCCCTGCCGTCACTACGTTTGTGCGGTCCACGAGCGAGGTGTGCGTTCCATTGTGGAGCCCACCTGTCCTGTGTGGGCTCCACACTTCCACCCACCCCACTGCTGGACGGCTGAGGGAAAACGGAGCCACAGGGTCAAGAATGGACCCCCAGTGATGCTGCTATGTGCCCGGTTTATATGACCATCTTGTAAGTTCCCAATCTTCGCGTGTCAAAAAATGATTGTCTATGCTGCACTTAGAGGCACCTTCTCTTTATTATTAGAATATTAAAAATTGATCACACCTGATGTACGGCTTATTTATTGAGGCCCTGAAATGTCAGGACAGTACAAAAACCCCCTAAATAACCCCTTTTTGAAAAGAAGTATTTAGTAAGAGGCATGGTGAGTTTTCTGAAATTGTAATTTTTTCCCACAATTCTTTGAAAAATGAATAATTTTTATTTATCTATTTATTTTTACACAAAATTGTCATAATAGGAAGTTATTTTTCACACACAATATATGACTACTTGCAAATACACCCCAAAATACATTCTGCTACTCCTCGTGAGTACGACAATACCACATGTGTGAGACTTTTTCCCAGTCTGGCCACCAAGAGAGGCCCAATATGCAGGGAGCACCATTAGGCGTTTTAGGAGCATAAATTACATATCCAATTTCCTGATGCCCTATCACATTTTTGAATGCCCTGGAGCATCAGGACAGTGGAATAACCCAGAAAATAACCCCATTTTGGAAAGCAAAGACCCCAATGTTTTTTGTTTTTTTTTTACACAAAGTTCTCAATTTATAAGATATTTCTAACTACTAGCATGTACATAGCAAAAATTACATCCCAAAATACATCCTGCTACTCCTGAGTATGGCAATACCACATATGTGAGACTTTTACACAGCCTGGCCACATACAGAGGCCCAACATCCAAGTAGCACCTTGAGGCATTTTAGGATTATAAATTACACGTCTAATTTCATTCCTACCTATCACACTTTTGAAGGCCCTGGAGCACCAGGACAATTCAAAAACACCCACAAAATGACCCCAATTTGGAAAGCAAACACCCCAACATGTAATCTATGAGGCATGGGCTGCAGATAGGTACTCAGATACTCTTATAGGCTGGAGACAGGTACTTGGGTAAAACTGAAGGGCTAAAGATAAGTACTCGGGTACTCTGAAATAGGTACTTGGGCACTCTACAGTAATGGGCTAAAGACAGGTACCCTAGTACTCTAATGGGCTGGAGACAGGTACTCGGGTACTCTGATGTGCTACAGATAGGTACTCAGGTACTCTGGGTTGGAGACCGGTACTTGGGTACGTTCGGACCCAAATACAAACCCCTTTGAAGTCTATGGGACCTGATTTGGAAAAATCAAAAGTGACCATTTTTGACTATTTTGAAGGCTTATATGCAAGTAGTTTGGCATACAATGGTTATGGGGGTCTGGGTACTGCCCTGGGAGACATGTAACAATGAAAAAAAAGTTTGTAAAAAACATTTTTAAATGAGATGTAATTTACTGATGTTTAAAGTGAAAGCATCAAAATGAGAAATAACAATATAAATGAAATATTCCTTTCAATATAGTGCTTGGGGGTCTCCTTAGTCTACGTATAAAGTGGCACATCTGTACTGTGTATAGAAGCTACTGCAGAAATAATGGGGTTCTTTTACGACGGACAAAGCGCTCCATAAATCATAACTAGTGGGTTATATTGCCTCCTCCAGGAGAAGGACTAGGCAGAACAAAAAACACCTGGCTACACCCATGGGCTCTCCTCAGCTGGTATATAACCCTCCTCTCTGCTCTAGGTAATCAGCTTAATAGCAAGCAGTATTAGAAGTATCTGTGTCTGTCGATGAACTACTTTTACGGTAAGTACAAAAATCCCTTTTCGTTGATCGACGGACACAGCGGTTCAATAATTATAACTTGTGGGATATCCAAAAGCAGCGCCAAAAGGAAAATGAGGTGGTGGGGAAACTAACCCAAGGCTTAACATAAGAGCCCTTAACCAGGACACAGGAGCCTTAACTGGATCACAGGAGCCCCACCTGAAAAACAAAAGTTTAAAGAAAAAACACACCTCAAGAGGGAACAGCCTCTCTTAACCACTTAAGCCCCGGAGGATTTGGCTGCTAAAGGACCAGGGGTTTTTTTGCGATTTTTTACTGCGTGACTTTAACGGACAATTGCGCGGTCGTGCGACGCTGTACCTAAACGAATTTGACGTCCTTTTTTTCCCACAAACAGAGCTTTCTTTTGGTGGTATTTGATCACCTGTGCGATTTTTTGATCACGCGCTATAAACAAAAAAAGAGCGTAAATTTTGCAAAAATAACAATATTTTTCACATTTTTTTATATGAAATTCCCCAAAAAAAAAAGTAAAAATCAAAATTTTTTAACATTTTTCGGCCAATTTGTTTTATGCTACCTATGTTTGGTAAAAAAAATCGCAAAAAGCGTATTTTGATTGGTTTGCGCAAAAGTTATTGCGTTTACTAACAAAGAGAAAGATTTTTGTCATTTTTGGTGTTTTTTTTTTTAACGCGTAATGGCGGCGATCTGCGATTTTTTTTTCGGTACTGCGACATTGCGGCGGACAGATCGGACCCTTGACTGACATTTTTGACACTTTTGGGGTTACCAGTGACATTACTGCAGTAATCAGTGCTATACATATGCACTGTTACTGCAAAAATGACACTGGCAGGGAAGGGGTTAACTTTATTGGGAAGGGAGGGGTTAAGTGTGTCCTAGGGGCGTGCTTTCTACTGTGTAGGGACATTGCTATTGGTGTAAAAGCAAAGATCAACCGTTCTACATAGTAGAACGGTCAGATCTTTACTTTTACACAGGGAGAACTGACAGGCAGCTTGTTTACACAAGCTGCTCTGTCTTTCTCCCTTCACAGGAGCGATCGTAGTGTGGCCGGCGGACATCGAGTCCGCCGGTCACACGCACTGACTTGCCTGTGAACGAGCCGCGGCGGGCGCGCGCCTCGGCGGGCGCGCGCCCGCTCGCTATAGGCTCGCAAGTCAGTGACAGGCGAGTGACGTACCGATACGTCACTCTGCCTGGCCGGGGCTGACCGCCGCAGTATATAGTCGTGCGGCGGTCGGCAACCGGTTAAACAGCAGCCTGCAAAACAACTTTGCGGCCAAAAGAAGCATCCACAGATGCCAAAGTATCTACCTTATAGAATTTCATGAAGGTATGCACAGACAGCCAAGTGGCTGCCTTGCAAAGTTACGATATTGAAGCCTAATGACAGAAGGCCCAAGAAGCACTCAGCGCCCGAGTAGAATGCGCCGCAATAGGAAAAGGTGGAACCTGACCTTTAATGAGCAAGGCCTGAGTCCCCGTCTGTCTGATCCATCTGGAGATTGTAGGCAAAGCAGCGGCCAGCCCTTTTCTTGGTCTGTCCGTAACCATAAAAAGCGAGTCTGACCTTTGAAAAGACTCAGTAGCTGCCAGATACACCCGAATCGCACGAACCACATCCAAGGTATGCAAGGCAAATTCCTTGGGATGAGCCCGCTTGGGACACAAGGAAGGCAAGGTACTGAGGGAAAGAGGTCTGTCTGGATCAGCGATCCCTACTATGGTGAAGGCAATGGAAGCCAGAGACAACTTTGGGCAGGAATGATGGACAGGGACGAAAAAACACTTTATCCCTATGGACCACTAAATAGGGACTGCAACAGGATAATGCTACAAATTCCGATACCCTGCGGGCCGAGGTAATAGCCACCAAGAATGACACCTTCTGGGATAATTTAGGCAAGGGAATCTCCCGAAAATTCTCAAATGGAGGTTTCTGGATAACCGAAAGCACTGAATTTACATCCCACGGTGGCAAAAGAGACTGTACTGTTGGGGGCCACATGTCGAGTCCCCTGAATGAAGGTACGAACTAAAGAGTGCGTGGCTAGGGGTCTCTGAAAGAAGATTGCCTGGTCAAACACCTGGCCCTTGCTGGTACTCGATGCCAACTTCTGATCAACACCCTGTTGAAGAAAGATTATGATCCGAGCCACAGAAAAGGATCGAGGATGAGCGTCAATCGACTCACACCAAGAAATGTACGCTTTTAATGTACGATGGTATATCTTGCTGGAAGTTCACTTCATTGCCTTCACCATAGTAGGGATCGCTGATCCAGACAGACTTCTTTCCCTCAGTACCTGGCTTTCAATAGCTAAGCCATTAAAACCAGTGACTGTAAAGCAGGATGGTAGATCAGCCCTTTGGACAACTGGTCATCTCTGAGAGGAAGCCCCCAAGGGACGTTTATAGCCACGGGGATGATTGGAAGATCCTCGCTCTTGGATTCTTCGCAGGAACTGTGGAAGAAGCCTTAGCCAAGGATGATACTGGACTTATCGTGGCCCTTGGATGAGAATTTGCCAAGAATTTCGAACCCAGTATCATCATGGCCCCTTTCCTTGTTCATAGGTCCCAGGCACAGGAAGAGGAAACAGAAGAGAAAGAGCAGGAGCTTCGGCATCCCCACGAGGCTTCAGTTGTTTCCAGCATCTCCCAGACTAAGGGAAAATTGTCCCCGTGACATAATCTGGCTACACAAACATGGCCACCAACCGGAGACCAGCCAGACTAAGCGGAAATGGCCACCATCAGCTACAAACACTAAAGCATGCAGGATCTTTCCTGCACCCTCTGCAACACTGCACCCTCTGCAAGGGGACCCCCTCTGAAGGTAGGACACACATTTAGGGGAGACTCTGCTGTGCACTCTGCACCGGTCTCTGCACTGAGACCTCCCTGCACTATACCCACACTGCAAACAGCAGGACATGCACCTAGGGGTCTCCTACACTGGGACCCCTCCAGACTACCAGGGCGGGACACACACTTTCTCAGGACCCTTACAGAGTGGGGATAGCGGGGGAGACCTCAGGGGTCTCAGCTGCATCCTCTGCGCTGGGACCCTTGACCCTCACTAGACTCTAGGTCCAGACAGGGGTAAATGGGAGTAGGGGAGGCCCAGCTCAGTGAGGGACTTAAGGATGGGAGGAAGGACCCTGCAGACAGGTCCGGCCGTCCCTGGAGGTTACCCACGTCCACCCCAAAGAAAACCACCAAAAAGGGGAGATGGGGGACTGTACTTACCCTTCCATTGTGGGTGTAATGCTGAAGACAGAACTCCTCACCACCAAAGTAGGGGAGCGGTCGGCCCAGGGACTGCTGCAACTCAGGCCCAAGCCCGGTTGTATGCGACCCTGCGAGACGTTTAACTCGCGGGCCAGCCTCTGTCCGTGAGGCTATGTTGCAGCCGACCTAGCGTTTAGCTGCAGTCTGCACGCGCTTGCTGGCAGTTAAATGTAGCTCTCCCGAGAGAAAAAACTAAAAAGATGTACGAAAGGAGAAAATTGCTAAGATCAGAGATCCCAGCAGGGAGCCTAGGTCCTTACTCCTGACTAGACAGATTAAAACTGATTACCTAGAGCAGAAAGGGGGGTTATATACTAGCTGAGGACGGCCCATGGGCATAGCCAGGTGTTTTTTGTTCTGCCTAGTCCTACTCCTGGACGAGGCAATATAACCCACTAGTTATGATATATGGAGCACTGTGTCTGTTGATGACCGAAAGAGAAAACTGCATTTATAAAGCCCAAAAAAAATGACATTATCCCTGCAAGCTTTCTTTATTTTGTAAACAAAGACTTGGGGAGCCAGTCTGTATGATGAGGCCACAATGTAGTGCACTAGGAACAAAATTAAAGATTTTTTGGATAAAGTCTGGTGTCTCTTCCACAGACTTTGGATAGGAGTAACACAGGCCTTGACAAAACCCGGGCGCCAGGTCGCATTTGCGACTAGAATTAGCGACCTGGCGCCTGGGGTGCCCTGCAGAAGGTGTCCTGTCATTTTTGCACGGACTTCAGCGCACGGACTTTCGGGCCGTCCGAAAATTGAGGCCCCGGCTTTTCGGCCTACTTGAGATGAGAGGCTTCCAATGGGGAACTGGCGCCCTCTTGTGGTGGCCGGGAGTAATGACTTGTAATTACTGTTTCCACTGCCTGATTGTTCACAATGCATTACCATCTCCCTGTCCAGTTCGTTACCTTTGACAGGGAGTGTGGTTATTTATTATTAATTTAATTTATTTTTTAAATGTAAAAACTAAATAATATTTTTTTCCTTTTTTTTTTAATTATTAAAAAAAATAAAAATATATATATTTTTTTTTCCATTATTAAAAAAATTATATATATATATATATATATATATATATATATATATATATATATATTATATATATATATATATAATCTTTTTTTTTTTTTTTCCCTCATCGCCATGCCACAGCCGAAGGCCCCTTTCACACGGGCTGTCTGATCAGGGTCCGCCTGTCAGTTTTTCAGGCAGACCTCATCGGACCCTTCATTCTCCTCTATGGAGCAGTAATCTGCTGCCATCTGATCCTGTCCGCCAAAAGCAGACGGATGGTGGTTCTATTTTCTATCCATCCCGTGGATTGGATCAGATGGCATCGGATGGAAAGAGACAGACAGTCTGTTTTCATCCAATTGCGCTATAGAGGAGAGTGGGGTTCTAGTCGTATTTATGTGTAAATTTAGTATCCATTTTATTAAATAAAGCTTGGTTGTTAGTTTAAAAAAAAAAAAAAACTGGCTCCTAACTTTTTTAGCTGGCTCCTAGATTTCAGGAAAATTTGTCAAGCCCTGGAGTAACAGATATAAAATTGGTCACTGAAGACAACTTGGCAATACATTGCGGCTGGGGGAACATGACTGTCAACCTATGTACCAGTGTTCTTCTCGTCTCTGTAGGCTCATGTTCCTACCTTCCTCAACCTAAGAGCCAACATCTGAATAAAGTAATGGCTGTGAATCATCAAGGAGTAAGTGACTGACGCTGTGTTCAAATAACTCAGCTGACTCCTCCATGCATGATGCTGTAATACCTAATAGCTGTAGACAAGGAGGCAGTGGACTGCACACTAGTCTCTGCTTGGTTGGGTGACAGAGGATGAGGAGGAGGAGGATGGTTTAGTAAGCCAGTCCACTACCTCCTCTGCATGCTGTGGCTGGATAGCGAGGGCAACATCACTAAACAGGAAATGATTCCTGAGGACTGACCACATCCATCTTTGCCTGTGGACACATATGCTGATGGCTTCCCTCACAGTGCCATGGGAACGTCTGCCTCTCCTTGTTGGCCTCGCAGACATGATGGGAAGGTGCTTATTAACAAAATGTAATAAAGATGTGGAAATATGTACGTGGATGCACTTTAATCAATGGAAAGTGGTGTTTGGTGCACTTTAACCTAAGTACTCACTACACAGACACACTCCACCGACACACTACAATATACTGCAGGAAAACTGTACTAAAGCACTGAAATATACTGCATTAAACGTGCACTAACCCACAGAAGTATACTGCGTTAAATGGCACATAACGCACTGACATATACTGTATTAAATGTGCGCTAACGAACTGAAATATACTGAGCTGAACTATAATGCAGTAAACCTGCCCTCACAAAACAAACTGACACTAAAGTAAAAATGAATGGTCAGGTCACTACACTCATACTGACTGAACTATCACTAGATTCACACTAAAGTACAAATGAATGGTTGCACTACACTCACACTGACTGTACTATCACTACATTCACACTAAACTGATATTCTACACTGACAATAGAATCAAAATAGCACACTATAGCACGCTAACTCTCTAGTAGCACTGAACAGAGCCCTGTTCTATCTCCCTCCAAGCAGATATCACACTACAAATGGTCACTATTGAAAGAATATTGTTATAGTGTGGGGTGGGACTAAGAGCAATGAGCCATGATTGGATAGAGACATCATTACTTTCTCCCATCATGGTTCTGACAGTGCTCTGTGCCTTGATTGGGCAAAGCTTTATTTGCTTCAGCCAATCAGGGCTTCCAATGCACTGTGTGGCGGCACAGTGCATTGTGCTCATTTGGCGGGCTGAACAAATGGTTGAACGCCCCGATAATTTGGGTGTTTGTCGAACGGGCATACAGCCTATGTTCGGCCTGAACTCATGCTCGAGCTAAACCGTTCGCCCATCCCTACTCACTGCTATAGGCCTTCAGTTTAGTAACAAGCAGTGTCAGAAATATTAAAACTCCATACAGGGGTGGGTGCTGTGTCAGTCAATGAACTCGAGAAACGGACTTCACGGGGAGTACAAAAATCCTATTTTCTCTTTCGTTCGTTGATGGAAGCGCTCCATATTCAGAACCATATGGACGTCCCCAAGAAGTGCCAAACATGAGGGGTGGGACAACAAAAACTCCCAAGCCTAAACAAAAGAGCCAAACAGGTAACAGGAGCTCAACAAAAAACAACTGGAGCCTATCCTGAACAATACACCCCCAAGGAGGAAACAGACCCTCTAAACAGCAGCCTGCAAAATCTTGCAGCCAAAGAAAGCATCCGCAGATGCCAACACATCCGCTTTGTAGAATTACGTGTCCACCAATAACCAAGTGGCCGCTTGCAACCCTGCGCCACTGATGCCTGATGACGGAAGGCCCAAGAAGTACTAAGAGTCTGAGTAGTGTGCGCCACTACAGGGAAAAGAGGAACCTGACCCTTAATAGAATAGGACTGAGTCATCGTCTGTCTGACCCATCTGGAAATGGTTGCAGAAGAAGCCGACAGCCCTTTCCTTGGCCCATCCATGATCACAAACAGTGAGTCTGACCTCCGAAAAGACTCAGTGGCTGCAAGATACACCCGATTTGCCTGCACCACATCCAGGGAATGCAACACAAATTCCTTGGGACGAGCGGGCCTGGGACACAAAGAAGGCAACACAATGTCTTCATTCAAATGGAAGTCAGAGACAACTTTAGGGAGGAACGAGGGGCGTGGACAAAGAACCACCTTATCTTTGTGGACCACCATATAGGGGGTACAACAAGATAACACAGCCAGTTCTGACACCCTGCGAGCAGAGGGGATGGCCACCATCCCCTCTGCTTGCAGACAGCGTAAGCAGGAGAATCTCCTGAATATTTTTAAAGGGAGGCTTTTGAAGAACTGAGAGCACCAAGTTCAAATCACACAGTGGTAGAAGAGACTGCACCGGAAGAGTCAGGTATCGAACTCTTGAATAAGAGTGCATACCAAAGAATGCGTGGCTAAGGGTCGCTTGAAAAAAGACCACCAAGGCAGACACCTGGCCCATGATGGTACTTAAGGCCAACTTCTGCTCAACACCTCCTTGAAGGAAGGTCAAAAACCGAGCCACCGAAAAAGAACGAGGGTGAACACTGATCGACTCACACCACAAAATGTACGCTTTTCACATACGATGGTAAGTCTTTCTAGAGGTAGATTTCCCAACCTTCATCAGTGTCAGAATCACTGACCCTGGCAAACCTCTATCTTTCAGCACCTGGCTTTCAACAGCCAGGCCATCAAAGCAAGAGACTGTAAAACAGAATGGAAGATCGGTCCTCAGCACAGCAGGTCCTTACTGAGAGGCAGCCTCCAAGGGACGTCGGCGACTAATAGCACTAGGTCGGCGTATCAAGACCGGCAGGGCCAGTCCGGGGCCACCAGAAACACCGTAATCCTTTCAGCCTTGCTCATGCGCAGAAGCCACAGAAGAATCTTGATAGGAAGGAAGGCGTAGATGAGAATATACTGGCCCCATGGGGCCCCCAGAGCATCTGTGGTGTCTGCCAGGGGATCCTGTGACCTTGCCACAAATCTCAGTACCTTTCTGTTGAGCCGAGACGCCAACAGATCCACCTCTGACCCGACGCAAACATTTCAGATGAAACACGTCCGGATGAAGGAACCACTTCCCATGATCTGCGCCTGCCAAATTTCCACCCTGGAATGTGTACAGTGGAGAGGGCTGGAATGATGTGTTCTGCCCACCGGAGAATCCTGGCTACTTTCAGAGCCGCCAACACACTTTTTGTTCTGCCCTGGTGATTGACATAAGACATGCTGTGGCATTATCCAACTGGATCATTACCAGGAGACCCCAGGGCTGATCCGTCCCATGATCCAGGCACAGCCTGATCGCCCGAAGTTCCAGGGCATTGATCGGTAGTCTGGATTCCTCAAGCGTCCAACAACCCTGAGCGGAGCTCAGTCCCAGAACACCTCCCCACCCGGACAGAATGGCATCCATAGTGACCACTGTCCAATACAAGGGGAGAAAAAATGTGTTCTGCCGGAGAGCGAAGTCACCAGACCGGGGAACCCCTGGTTTCTCAGCTCAGCCGAATCAGATTGTCCAGAGACTCTGGGCACTTGTCCAATTTCACCAGGATCTCCCTCTGAGGGGACGTCGTATGGAACTGTGCAAACGGAACCGCCTCGAAGGTAGACACCATCAGGCCCAGCACCCACATGCAAGACCGGAGGGAGGACCATCTGCTGGACAGCAATAGATGAATCGCAGCCTGCTATTTCTGGAGTTTTTCCAGGGGAAGGAAAACTCTAGCTAGAGCTGATTTCAGAGTCAGACCCAAATAATCCAGATGGCATCAGAGCAGACTCCTGGTAGTTCAGAAGCCAACCAAACTCCTTCAGGGTGTGTATAGAGATCTCAACGTCGTCAATCAAGGCAGAAGAGGCCTCATCTTGCAAGAGGAGTTCGTCCAAGTGGCCAAGTATTGCAATCCCCTGCTGACGTAGCCAGAACCGGGGCCAACACTTATGCGAAGACCCAAGGAGCTGAGGCGAGACCAAAGGGTAATGCCACAAACTGATAATGCCCCTCTCCCACAGCAAAATGGAGGAAAGGTTGTTTGCAGGCACATTTTGGAATGTGCAAGTAAGCATCCCTAATGTCAATAGAGGCTAGAAAATCCCCCTGATATAGGAATGCCACTACTCCTGAGTAAGGACCTAGTAAAAAAACTGAAGGCCAAAACAGAGAGGGGGATGTATATCAGCAAGGACTGTCCATAGGCATAAGTCTTTTATCAGCCTAATGTCCTACTCCTGTAAGGGGGCGATATAACCCTATGGTTCTGAATATGGAGCACGGTGTCCGAAAGAGAATGTCAATGAACGAAAGAGAAATAGGAGTTTCACTTTTTGAATTGAAATACTGAAATAAATGTTTTGATGATGTTCTAGTTTATGAGATGCACCTGTATACAGCTGTGCTCATAAGTTTACATACCCTGGCAGAATTTATGATTTCTTTGCCATTTTCCGAGAATATGGATAATACAAAAATTTTTCTTTCACTCATGGTTAGTGTTTGGCTGAAGCCATTTATTATAAATCAACTGTGTTTACGCTTTTGAAATCATAATGACAACAAGAACAACAGAAACTACCCATAGTAGTTTACATACCCTGGTGATTTTGGCCTGATAACATGCACACAAGTTGACACAAAGGGGTTTGAATGGCTATTAAAAGGTAACCATCCTCACCTGTGATCTGTTTTCTTGTAATTAGTGTGTGTGTGTATAAAAGGTCAATGAGTTTCTGGACTCCTGACAGACCCTTGCATCTTTCATCCAGTGCTGCACTGACTTTTCTGGATTCTGAGTCATGGGGAAAGCAACATAATTGTCAAAGGATCTGCGGGAAAAGGTAGTTTAACTGTTTAAAAACAGGAAAGGGATATAAAAAGATATTCAAGGAATTGAGAATGTCAATCAGCAGTGTTCAAACTCTAAGCAAGAAATGGAAAATTAGGGGCTCTATTGAAACTTAACCATGGTCAGGTAGACGAACTAAAATTTCAGCCACAACTGCAAGGAAAATTGTTAGGGATGCAAAGAAAAACCCACAAATAACTTCAGGTGAAATACAGGACTCTCTGAAAACATGTGGTGTGGCTGTTTCAGGATGCACAATAAGGAGGCACTTGCAGAAAGATGGGCTGCATGGTCGAGTCACCAGAAGAAAGCCATTACTACGCAAATGCCACAAAGTATCCCGCTTACAATACGCCAAACAGCACAGAGACAAGCCTCAAACCTGCCACAAAGTCATTTGGAGGGATGAGACCAAAATTGAGCTTTTGAGCCACAAAGATAAACGCTACATTTGGAGAGGAGTCAACAAGGCCTATGATGAATGGTACACCATTCCTACTGTGAAACACGGAGGTGGATCGCTGATGTTTTTGGGATGTGTGAGCTACAAAAAAGGCACAGGAAATTTGGTCAGAATTGATGGCAAGATGAATGCAGTATGTTATCAAAAAATACTGGAGGAAAATTTTCATTCATCAGCCTGGAAGCTGCGAATGGGACGTACTTGGACATTCCAACATGACAATGATTCTAAACACAAGACCAAGTCGACCTGTCATTGGCTACAGCAGAATAAAGTGAAGGTTCTGGAATGGCCATCTGAGTCTCCAGTATTTAAATATCATTGAGCCACTCTGGGGAGATCTCAAACGTGCAGTTCATGCAAGACAGTCCAAGAATTTACAGGAACTGGAGGCTTTTTGCCAGGAAAAATGGGCAGCTTTATCATCTGAGAAGATAGAGCCTCATCCACAAAAGACTTCAAGCTGTCATTGATGTTAAAGGGGGCAATACACTGGATTAAGAATTGGGATATATAAACTTTTGATCACGGTCATTTGGGTAGTTTCTGTTGTCATTATGATTTAAAAAGAGTAAAACACAGTTGATTGATAATAAAAGGCTTCAGCCAAACACTAGCCATGAGTGAAAGAAAAGTTTTTGTGTTAGCGTTCATATTCTCTGAAAAATGGCCAAGAAATCAAATTCTGCCAGGGTATGTAAACTTATGAGCACAACTGTATATATTCTGCATATATGTATATTCTGCAATATTTAAATTTTTGGTAAACTCATTCAATTAATCCAAGTTCTGCAAGCTGAGATAACATGCACTGCATTGATGCATTCACACAATTTCACACTAATTAGCAGCAAGAATCCTTACATTTAACGAGTACCTGTCATTTCAGATCCATCATGGCAGCACCCATTGGTGGGCATCCACTCACTTGCCTGCTGCCACCATGTCCCTCACCTTGTTGTATCCAGGCCCGGATTGGCTAATCGGGAGCACCGGGAGAATTCCCGGTGGGCTGGTCAGTTTTTTGGCTGCAAGGGCCGTTGTCATGGCCAGGGGCGGACTGACCAATTTGCCTGGGGGGCCCCACGCAGGGTGGCAATTTGCCCGATCTGATCCCCAGGACACCGCAGCACCACCTTTAGTGTGTGCACTAGACTGGTTGCTAAGATGGCCAGCCGCCTGGCGTCTAGCAACCAGTGACGTGCAGAGAAGAGGACCCAGAATGCACAGCGGAGGAGGATCTTCCTCATCCTCCTCTGCGCCTATTGGAATGTGTGGTATGTGGCTCCACCCACTTCCTCCCTGCATCCTTACTGTGCGGCCGAGAAACTGCCTGACTGAGCCATCAGGAGACCCCAGAGCAGGACCGAGGTAAACTGCTGCTTGAGGTGATATCTCCTGACAGACACCAAGAGAGCCCGAGGAGAAGGAGAACACTTCCCGAACCAGTGAGAGAACTCAGGGCAGGGGTAGGCATCAGTTCAACAGCACAGCCGGCAAATTTGCTGCATGTGTGATTTGCTCACATTGTACTGTATATCTCTGCTCGTGTCCCTTTTTTTCAGTGAGAACAGCACTGCCAAGCCTCTCCTACACTGTTTACATACATAGCCCCACCTCCCAGCAGGATAGGATGTCTGGCTGCTTACTCGAATGCAGCTGGAACATGATTGCTATGCTGCCCTGTCACTCAGCGCTGCACCTGCCTCCTCCTGAAGTCCAGGCTGTGCTTCCCACACATTATCCTGGAGAATTAAATGTCTGCTGGAGCAAGGGGGGTAAGAGCCAGGGGCCTCTCTTGTCATAGTTGTACAGAATGGTGAACATGTGTGCAGGGAGGGTAAAGCAATAGAACATATGGGGGGCTGTGTGTGTGTGGGGAGCACTGTTCATATAATGGGGGCCTTTGCATGTCCTTAGCAGGGACAGTGTAACTAACTTCTTGTATTGAGAGACCCCTGTGTGTCCTGAGGATGGGGGGGGGGGGCACTGAACTTATAATGGGGACCCCCTGTGTGTCCTGAGGGGGGGGGGGCACTGCACATCTTATAGTAAAAAAAACCCCTGTGTGCCCTGAGGATGAGGGGGCACTGTGCATCTTATAATGGAAACCCCCTGTGTGCCCTCAGGATGGATTGGGGGGATGTGCGTCTTATAATAGAAACCCCCTGTGTACCCTAAGTGTCATTCACCCCCTCTCTCTCACTTCTCTCCCTAACCCCCCCTCTCTCTCTCACTTCTCTGTCTCACCCCCTCACTCTTTGTCTCCCCTCTTTCATCTCTCTCTTTCCCCTCCCTCTTTCACCCCTATTTCAGCCCCCCTCTCGCTCAAACCCCTCTTCTCTCTCACCCCATCTCTCTCTTTCCCTCCGTCACCTCCCTCCCTCTCTCACGCCATTTCTCTCACACTTCTCTCTCACTCTCTCCCTCCCTCCCTCTCCTTCCCTCTTTCTTTCACCC